>NC_082692.2:21023157-21393401 GCF_949987515.2 Delphinus delphis | reverse complement strand
GCATTACCAAAGACTTCTAGTACATTTTTGAAAAAGAGAGGTGAGAGTGGACATCCTGTCCTTGTAACTCATCATAGTGGAAAAGCTTCAAGGCTCTCACTATTAAGTATGATGTTAGCTGAAGATTTTTTAAAAATAGTCTTAGCAAGTTGAGAAGGTTCCCCTCCATTCCTAGTTTACTGAGAGTTTTTATCATGAATATTGTTGGATTTTTTTCAAGTGCTTTTTCTGCATCTATTGATGTGATCATATAATTTATCTTTTTTAGTCTGTTGATGTAATGGATGACATTAATTGAAACTAGCCTCACACAGCTACTTTCTAAGTGTTCTAAGTGCTTTACATATTAACATATTTACATATTTGTTACATATTAATTTATCTAATCCTTGTGATAAGCCTGAGTTGTAGGACTTGTTATTGTCCCTAAAATATGGGCTTCTTATTTAGTTGTGTTTTGATTTTTGGATGAAAGTAATAAAGAAGTTTCAAATAAAAGATTGGACAGATATAAATAAAAAGGAAGTTAAGCTGCAAGTTGATTTCAAAATAGACTTCAGGTGGGGGGAGGGGGGTTCCCTGGTGGCCTAGTGGTTAGGATTCTGGGCTTTCATTGCCATTCCCCAAGTTCAATCCCTGGTCAGGGAACTGAGATCCCGCAAGCTGCCCAGTGCAGGGGGAAAAAAATTATATATCTGTAACATAAAATTATTAAAAATGGAAGATATATTGACAAGCATGCAATGATCACATGCCTTTCATACTACTGGACAAAATCAAACAAGCAAAAAATAAAGATGAGGAATGTCTGGATAATTCATTAAAGTTGATTTTGTACCTCTACAAATGGAAAATACATTTTCTACTATAAAGTCCAGTAAGAATTATGAAGTTAATCATGTATATTAGGCAACCAAGAAAACCCTAATAAAGTTGCAGATTTTCAAGTTCAGTTATCTGAATCTCATCCTCATTTTAGTCTTAGCCTCTTTATTTATGTACTTCCATCTACTGTGCATCCTTTCTTTTACACCAATCCTCATGGCAGGTATTTACACAGTTCCACAGGATAATACACAAAAAAAATTGTTTATGCTAATAGTTATATATTTAGTTGAATTATTTGTAATATTCATGATCTTGATGTAAAATTTCCTTTAAAATGCAAGTAATTTTTGAAGCAAGTCAAATAATATTAAAAGTGGTTGTTAATGTTGCTCTTTTAATGATCACACAATCACTTCTTGACTATAATTTCTGTTTATCTTTCACCACTGTGTTGCAAATATGCTTATGGAGGGCATTTCTCCTTTTCTTTCAGAAAGAATCTGATTATCTTTTCCTAGCCCTCTTTTATTTTCTCCGATAAAATTGATTGAGTTCACTGTCCTTTATGAAACCATCTTTTCATGCTGTGCATGACAGTGTAAAGCTCTGACACACCTAAATTTCCAGCTACTCCGTGGGTTCCTTCATGGTTTCTGAAGGAAACTGAAGGAACTGAACTGTAAACTGAAATTTGTTTCAGTTTACAGGTTGAATATCCCTCTTAGCATTTATGCCTGTAATGATTTTAAAAGGAGATGCTCACTATCAAACATTATTCTTCCAAGTATTAGGATAGTGGCTTTATCTCAACTTTTGCTTTAAGTAATTTCTAGGGCTTAGTTTTAAAAAAAAGTGGACAGACTAATTTTTAAAAACTGCTATCATTGTGGCATTCTCATAAAAAAAACCACCAAACGTTCCTCATGCATATTCTATATGTCAGATACTGTGTTAGGAATTGACAGTTAAAAGGTTAAAGACTAGTTTATGATCTCCAGAAGCTCAAAGTCTAGTAAAAAAGACTGATGAGTTCTCTGATGGAGAATATGCTGACACAACATGGGGACCAGTCGTGAAGAAGGTGGACTCTCTCACCCAGCTGACTGGGTTGGGTCCTGGCTCTGCCATTAACTAGCTCTGTAGCATTGAGCAAATGTCTAATCTCTCTAAACCAGCACTGATCAATAGAAATATAATACAAGTCACATATATAATTTAAAATTTTCTAGTAGGTTTTTTGGTTTTGTTTTTGATGCACCACACTGCATATGAGACCTTAGTTTTCTGACCAGGGATTGAACCTGAACCCCCTGCATTGGAAGCACAGAGTCTTAACCACTGGACAACCAGGGAAGCCCTACTATAGAATAGCATTGCCATGAATGTGGTACACTGGAAAAATGTTCAAACAAAACTCAGATTTAATTATACAAAGTAAATGTGATGTAAAGAAACCTTGTAAATATAGTGAATGTGGGAAAACCTTCAGAGATTACACTACTCTCACTCAACATCAAACAAGTCATACTGGAGAATGACCCTTTAAATGTAATGAATGTGAAAAGAGATTTAACCAGAGTTCCCATTTAACAAACCATGAGAAAACTCATACTGGAGAAAAGCCCTACAAATGCAATGAATGTAGGAAGGGCTTCAGTTATTGCTCAGTCCTTATTCAACATCAGAGAATTCATAGTGGGGAAAGACCTTACAAGTGTACTGAATGTGGCAAGACATTCAGTCGTAGTATATAACTTACTCAGCATCAAAGAATTCATACTAGTGATAAACCATATAAATGTTTTGAATGTGGAAAGGCTTTTAGCCAGAGCACACATTTTACTCTACAACAAAGAATTCATACCGGAGAGAAACCTTATGAATGCAACGAATGTGGTAAAACCTTTAGTCAGAGTGCACATCTTACTCAACATCAAAGAACTCATATAGGAGAAAAGCCCTATGAATGTAACGAATGTGGGAAAGCCTTCAGTGATCACTCAGCTCTTACCCTACATCATATTGTCCATACTGGAGAGAAACTTTTTGAATGTAATGACTGTGGGAAAGCTTTCAGTTACTGTTCAGACCTCATTCAACATCAGAGAATGCACACTGGAGAGAAACCATACAAATGCAATGAATGTGGGAATGCCTTTAATGATTGTTCAGCCCTTATTCAGCATCAAAGGACTCACACTGGAGAGAAGTCTTATGAGTGCAGTGAATGGGGAAAACCCTTGGTAACTACTCAGCTCTTATTTGACATCAAAGAACTCATACTGGAGAGAAGCCATATGAATGTAAGGAACGTGGGAAGGCCTTCAGCAGAAGTATGTACCTTACTCAACATCAGAGAAGTCATAGAGGAGAGAAACCATATAAATGTAATGAATGTGGGAAAACTTTTATCCAGAGTTCATTCCTTACACAACACTGAGGGTTCATACTGGAGAAAAACCTTACAAATGTAATGAATATGGGAAAGCTTTTAGTGACCGCCCAGGGCATATTCAGCATCAGAGAACCCACACTGGAGAGAAGTGCTATGAGTGTAACAATTGTGGGAAAGCTTTCAGTTTCTGTTCAGCCCTTAGTCAGCACAAGAGAATTCATACTGGAGAGAAGCCCTTTAAATACAATGACTGTGGAAAAGCCTTCAGTGATTGGTCAGCACTTATTCAATATCAGAGAACTCACACTGGAGAGAAACCTTATAAATGTAATGTATGTGGAAAAGCCTTCAGTCAGAGTACAAACCTCACAAATCACCAGAAAACTCATACCATTGAAAAATCTTATAAATGCAATGAATGTGGAAAAGCTGTTAGTTACTGTTCAGGCCTTATTCAACATCAGATCATTCATACTGAAGTGAAACCTTATGAATGCAATAAATGTGGCAAAGCCTTCAGCCAGAAGACAGACCTTAAAAAACATCAGAAAACTCATACTAAAGAAAAACTCTACAAATGTAATGAATGTGGGAAAACCTTTAGCCAGAACACATATCTTACAAAACACCAGAAAATTCATAGTGGAGAGAAGGCAAATATACATACTGAGTGTAGGAAAACCTTTAGACAAAACTCTTCTTTTGTTCAACATGAAAAGCTTCACAATGGAGAGAAATCCTCTGAATGCCTTGGAAACTTGGCTAGTATGGAGACCTTCCCCAGGGAAACAGAAAGAAGATCCTGAAAACTGTCAACTTCAGGACTTCCCTGGTGGTGCAGTGGTTAAGAATCCACCCGCCAATGCAGGGGACACAGGTTCAATCCCTGGTCCAGGAAGATTCCATATGCCACGGAGCAGCTAAGCCTGTGTGCCACAACTACTGAGCCTGTGCTCTAGAGCCTGTGAGCCACAACTACTGAGCCTATGTGCCACAACTACTGAAGACCTCACACCTAGAGCCTGTGCTCTGCAGCAAGAGAAGCCACTGCAATGAGAAGTCCATGCACCACAACAAATAGTAGCCCCCACTCGCCGCAACTAGAGAAAGCCCAAGCACAGCAACGAAGACCCAACGCAACCAAAAACAAAACAAACAAAAAACTGTCAACTTCCTAGAGTGACCACATAGTTCAGTGGAAAGAGCACATGTCTGGGTTTTGGAAGTCCTGGATTCTAATCTCAGCTCTATTACTAACTAGGTCTATTCGTTATTTTGAGGTAAGTTGCTTTACCTCTTTAAACTTTGATCTACTCACCTGAAAATTTGGAAGGCCTGATTAATTTATATTTAAGTTCCACATTTATTGTTTTTATTACTAATGCAGGCTTCTGTAGATGTGGTTCTTAAATTGTGACTTATTTATTCTACATCAAGTGTGATTCAGTGAAGATACAGACCATATGCCATATATGCTATATATTACCCTTGTACTTTTTCTCCAAAATGCAACATATTATGAATATTGAAGAATATTGAGATAAAATAGTATAAATTCCTTGATTTCAGTAGGAACATTGAGATCTTTTCTTAAGGATATGATGTTGGATAAAACCCCAGCAAAGAATGAATCGAACTGTTGGTATATAAATCTAGCTTTCGGGACTTTCCTGGTGGTGCAGTGGTTAAGAATATGCCTGCCAATGCAGGGGACACAGGTTCCATCCCTGGTCTTGGAAGTTCCCACATGCTGCAGAGCAACTAAGTCCGTGTGCCACAACTACTGAGCCTGTGCTCTAGACCCTGAGAGCCACGACTACTGAAGCCCGTGTGCCTAGAGCCCGTGCTCTGAAACAAGAGAAGCCATAGCAAAGAGAAGCCCACGCACCGCAATAAAGAGTAGCCCCCACTCGCCACAACTATAGAAAGCCCACGCGCAGCAACAAAGACCCAACACAGCCAAAAATAAATAAATACATTTATTTAAAAAATCATAAAATAAAGCTAGCTTTCCTAGAATTTATTCAAACTTAATCTTGCAATGTAACTTTCTCAACTTTCTCTACTAAATTGAGTAGTGTTGCCATCATCTCCCAGATGAAAGGGAACTAGAAATATGTCTTGGGCAGATTACCAAGAAAAGATGAAATTGGGAAGTTCATTTGTTATTTACACACCTAAATATGTAAGGGTCATCTGAATGAGAATAAATTTTGAGTTTCAGAACATCTAGAAAAGTCCGTTGGTCTGTTGTCTGACTTCTTCCTGTGGTTATAGAGACAATGGCCTGAAAATATGAAGATTTACCTCAGAATCCTGTGATTTTAAATTCACTTCCTAGGGACAGAAAAAAATCCACTTATGGAACTTATCCAGTACATGGTTTTGGAGAGTAGTCCAGACTATCAAAGTTTGGTGTTTGTTTTGGTGTCCAAGAAGACTGTTCACACAAAGCATAAAGTGTAATGGACTTGCTACAAAAGTTTTGGGAAAACCTGGACTTAAGGCGGCAGTGTTTAAGCTTTTCTGAATTTATGTATCCTTTTAAGAACCTATGAAAGTCGCAGACTTTCTCACCAGAAAAATGCATGACACGTTCACACAATTTTGTAAGCAGTTACAAAATAAAGTTAATAGTACTACACATACGTATACACTATACTAACAATAATTTGAAAATGTAATGGAAAAGAGATTTTATTCACAATAACTATAGAAACAAAAAATATTTAGGAATGAATTTAGTAAGAAATAGGCAAAACCAAAAAAAATTTGAGCAGTCTGCACATTCTCTTGAGGAATAGCTCATTTGAGGGAATTGGTATGGAAAATGGTTAAGGGCACCAATTTCTCAACCTATCAGTTGTGTAACCTATCAGTTGTGTAACTTTTGGTCAGAGAATATAACCTCTCAGAGTTAGTTCCTTCATCTGTAAAATAATGACAAGGTTACCTGTCAACAGTTACCTTAGGGATTAAATGAGATGATATATAAATGTGCCAGACACTTTGTGGGAAGTTTACTATTGTAATTATATAACATATATAATATTATATGTTATTAGTTATATAATATAACATACTGTAATATATAGTATATAATATACTACAATATACCATAATAGTTATTACAGTAAGCTATTATAGTATACTGTACATATTATATAATAACTTATGTGAACTATTTTATTATGTTGTGACCTCAATGATGGCATAAATTATAAATTAGTCAGTCAAAAAATGGTAGGCTCAGAAGGAGTAGGAAATATCCTTTCTATTGAACAATAATAGTACCTAATGGCCCTGAAACCAAAATTGACTGGAAATGTAACTTGCCAAAAGACATTTTTTAAAGTCAGGTTTATTGGGGTATACTTGAATCAATAATTTAAAATCTTCCCACAAAAAAGGCTCTAGACACTGGTAGATTTACCAGTGGATTTTGTCAAACAGTAAAGAAAGAACTGTTCCATGCTTCCAGAGAGTAAGAGAGTCTGCTCTTCCCAACTCATTCTGTGTCTAGCATAGCCTTCATACAAAAGTCTGAAAAGGACAATATTTAGAAAGGAAAATTCCAAGCCAGTCTCATTCATGATCATAGATGCAAAACTCTTGAACAAACTATTGACCCACTGTCTATCCACATAAGTGTGAAAGATAATACAGCACTACCAAGTTGGATTTATCCAAAGAATGAAAGTTGGCTGAAGATTATAGAACCAATCCACATTAATTCATCCCACTGAAAGATCAAAGAAGGGAATTCCCTGGCAGTCCAGTGGTTAGGACTCCACACTTCCATTCCAGGAGTCTCAGGTTCGATCCCTAGTAGGGGAACTAGGATCCCACAGGCTGCACAGCTATAAAAAAAATTCTTTTAAAGGAATATTAACATTATTTTTAAAAAATCAAAGGAGAAACACATATGATCATTTCAATGGATGCAGAAAAGGTTTTGATAAAATTCAACATACATTCACCAGTAATAATAATACTTCTAAGCAAACTAAAAATAGAAAAGAACTTCTTTTGTTTGAAAAAGAACATGTATAAAAAGCTAAGGGCAGCATCTCATTTGTGGTAAAATTGTGAAAGCTATCTCAGCTGTCTCAGAGTAGTAAGGCCACTACCATTCAATGCTGTACTGTAGGTCCTAGCCAGTGCTGCAAAGCAAGACAAACAAAAGAGAATTGTAATGAAGAGATAAAATTCTTATTATTTAGAGTTATTACTTCAGTATGCAGAAAATTTTAAATCCACATAAATAATTAAAATCAGTAAGAGATTTAGCAAGATTGCTGGATACAAAATAAATTGTTTTTCTATGAATTCTAACATTAAACTTAAAATGGCATTAATATCAAATACTCAGGAATAAATTTAAGAAACAATGTAAAATTCTTCATAGGAAAAATAAAACTCTATTGAGGGGCATTAAATAAGACCTAGATAACTGAAGTTACATATTATGTTTATGGATTGTAAAATAATACAATATTGTAAAAATATTTACTCTTCTAAAATTGATTAATAGATTAATGTAATTCCAGTTAAAATCTCAACATTTTTTTGAATTTAATAATATCTTTCTAAATATTTGGGAATGCAAAGAGCCAAGAACAGCTAAAAAAGTCAAGAAAAAGGAAGAAGAGAAAGAGGAGGAAGGGGACACTTTCTCAACCATACCCGAAAACTTCCTTTAAAGCCTTATCAACTCAGACAGAGTGGTATTGGTACAAGGATAGACAAATGGACCAATAGAACAGAAAAAAAAAAGAGCACATCTTGTATGTAATAAATAGGACCCTGTAGAAGAGTAAGGAAAGGAAGGACTTTTCAATAAATTGTGCTGGCATAATTAGATCTCTATATGGAAAATATACACCATACATAAAAATTAATTCAGCTGCATTAATTAATTTGTTGAAATGTAAAAGGAAAAAGTATAAAGCATTTAGAAGAGAATATTTCAAAATCCTGGAGGACATTGGGATAGGAGAGGGTTTCTAAAGGAATAAGACACAACAGCACTAAACATAAGGGAAAATTTGATAAATTTAAGTGAAATGAAGAACTCTGTTAATCCAAAAAAAACTATAAAATAATGGAACACAGAATGGGAGAAGATATTTCCAATATAAATTACCAACAGGAGTAGCATGAAAATATGGTATAAAGAACTTTTATGAGTCCATGACTCTATGAAGTCTATGACTTCTTGAGAGAGTGAGACAGGCAGAAGATGTTTGTCTTTTATTTAGCTTGAGATGTCAAACACAGCGTCACTTAGGCTTCATTCTGTTTCTTAGAAGCGAGTCACTAAGCCCAGCCCATAGTCAAGGAGAAGGCAATCAGACTCCACCTATTGAAAAGAGGAGTGCCAAAGAATTTGTGGAAATATATATATTTTAAAACCACAGCAACCAACTTTATTAGAAATTAGGAAAATGCAAGTTATCCTATAATTAAATACTACTGATCTTTCACCAGAATTACTAAAATTAATATGACAAGAAGTACTATTTGGCAAAGATGTGACAATAAGAACTTTCATCACCACTATTGTCTAAACTGATACAACTACTTTAGAAAACAGTTCGACTCTATCTAGTAAGTTGAAGATACACATACCCTATTAACCTAAACATACACCCAACAGAAATATGTGCACAAGGAGATTTGTATAAGAATGTTCATAGTAGTATTGGTTGTATAGCCAAGAACTGGAAACAACCTGAATGAACCTTTACAGTAAATTGGATACATAATGTTGAAAACTATTCAACAATTGACAATGAACAGATCAGAGCTACACACAAAAATATGGATGAATCTTACAAGCATAATTTTGTGAAAAGAAGACACAAAGGAAACACTTAGTATGATTATACTTATATAAATGTAAAAACCACAAAATTATGATACATTGTTTAGGGATGTATGTGTAGATGGTAAAATGTATTAAGAATGTAAAAAATGATTACAATAAAAGTCAGGATTGTGGTTTTCTGGGGGGATAAGAAGAGTGTGAAGGCAGGGTGAGTGGAAGGGACATACTGAGGGCTTCTGGAGTGCAGCAATGTTCTGTTTTTTTGGGTTTTTTTTTTTTTGCTCCTGAGTAATGGTTAAAGGGGTGTTCAATTTATAATTAATTGTTAAGTTGTAGAAATAAGGTTTTATTTACTTCTCTGTATGTTTTATTTTGCAACAAAATGTAAAACTGAGCAAAGACAAACAAGGAAGCTTTCTATGTTATCAATGTGTAAAGTTTTCCAAAATATACTGTGAGGTATCAAAAGCAACACCCAGAACATTTGAATCTATATATTTACATGCAAATGGATAAAGAAACTCCAGAAGGTTAAGTAACAAATTAATAATAGTAGAAACCTGTGGAAGGTGGAGAAAAGAGAAGGAACCAGGTAGGTGAGTAACAGGGATGGGAAGGAAACTTTTAACCGTATAACAATTTATACATTTTTGAACTCTATGAGTGTATTACCTTTTCAAAGTACAAAACAACCAAATAAATAAAATTTCTTAAAAGCACTATTCAGAAGCCCTATAGGAAAATGTGTCCTCTTTAGAACAGATTCCCATTCCCTTGGAGCCTCATGTGTTATCTTCATCCAGCCTTAGCTCCAGTAGCTCAGGAGTCAGGGTTTATTCCTGGACAGTTGAAGGTCTGGAAAGTGGAACAACTAGTGATTACACAGATCAACATCTGCAGCTCTCCAGATGGGATTAGAAGTATTAGGTGCTGAGTCCTAACTGCAGGGTCAAGCTTTAATTCCTTGCACAAGCACTGACTAGCAATGGTGGGTCACATAATTAAACAGAAGACCCACGGTTAGCAACTCACTCAGGTTTGTACACACACCCACAACAGGGAGCCATATGAATGGAATTCAGAACCTTTACCTATGAACAGACCATTCCTGTCCCCTTTCAGGGTTAAACACTTGAAATTTGCTTGTACATCCACCTGTGGAAAAACTCATTTATCGTACCCTGGTAGACCATCCATTCAACATGTATTCAACAAATTGTTAATGAGTAGCTGCTATTTAACATGTACTTCTCAAGATACTGGGACTAAACCTGTGAACAAAATGGGCAAAACTCTATTCTCATGGAGTTTGCATTGTAATGGGAAATGCGGACCAATGAATAAGTAAAATATATAGTGCAGTAGATGGTGATAAGTATGAATGAAAAAGTATAGCAAAAAGATAATAGCGATGGCTTCTTTTTCTTTTTACTGTCTTGTAATTTTAAATATGTTGAACAGGTAAGCCTGCACTGAGAGAGTGATATCTGAGCAGACCTGAAGGATATGAGGAAATGAGTTAGGCACATATTTGGGAAAGGGTGTTTCCAGGCAGAGGAAGCAGCCTGTGCTAAGGACTGAGGCAGGAGTATGTCTGACTTGTCTGAGGAAGAGCAAGGAACTAGAGAGGACGGTGGAGGGGAGGCGGGGAGGGCTCTTGCAGGCCACGAGAAGCACTTTGGTTTCTTTACTGAACAGGAGGGAAACTATTGGAGAGTTTCAAACTGCCTCGCGGACGCAGAGGCAGCCGCGAACAGGAGCCTTGGTGTACAGAGGCTTCCAAAAGCCCTATTCCGAGACCAACTCCGAAAACAAAAATCCTGTTTTCAGACACAGGAATTCCTGTGCCCTGTCGAAACGGATCCAAACGTTATCCAATCGGAAATGGAATTCTGAAAATCTGCCTCCCTTGCAGGCAAGGAAAAACCTCTTGAGATTTTTGACAGTTTCTTCTCAAGCGAGGGTTTCCTCAAGGCTTTGCCCTGCCGGCTCCTCCTACGTTCCCCCTGCAGCTCCTCCTGTGAGCCCAGACAAGCTTCTGAAGAAGCGGGTTCAGAGACTGAATATTTGGCGGATTGGAAACGGGCAGACTTGGAGGCGCTACTGGAACCCTGTGGTTCTCATGGGGACCGAAAAGAGGCCGAGTAAACGGAGGAGTGAGCTGAACTAGGGGGGAGGAAGAAAAAGACGGGGGAAAACGAAAAGAGAAGAAGCCATTCTTGTGTTTGAAAACCCAGTTGTGATAACGGAGTTGAATACCGACGAGGGAACATCCGTTTATAAGCAGAGTGGACCAGCTGAAGTGTGTTGGACAGGAAACCCAGAGATCGATGCATCGGAACCAACCTTGGCTGCAAGTTTTATAGCAACTCCATTGTTAAGCTGTATTCAAACAGTTGAACTAAATCTACTTCTAGATCTTACATCATATTTCGCCTTTCCTAAGGTATTTACCTTTCAAAAGTCACCTCTCAGAGGATCAGCCTGCCATAGAAGTGTGGCACGTAAGTCCCACGTTCTCACCTTTCATGGAAAAGTCTCGCCCTTCTGCTTGATAAATTAAGACATTTCTGATAAATTAAGACTCATTTGGCTGTGGCACAGTGCCCCGGGGTGTAAATATGCTCTCCTCTCGGACTCCCATCACGGGAACAATGGGAAGAACTGAATCCTTCAGTAGACGTAGTCTTGTACACGATTTCATGGAGGAGGGAGGAGGACAAATTCCACATTTATTTCCATTATGTGCTCCATTAAAGGGTGTTTAAATTATTATCTGTTTATCATCTCTGATTAATTATGTGCAAGTAGATGCAGATATAGCACAATCCACAAGAAGTATTTTTAATACAGATTTGGGTTCAAAAGAAAAACATCAGATTTCAATGTTTATACCTGGACTTGGTAGAGAGAAGCATCGTAGGAAAATCAAGAAGACACTAAATATAAAAAGATGTGGTATTGGAATAAAATTCTATGGGAGACACGGGCTGGAAATAACGAATTCAAGGAAATAAAAGATCAAAGGAAAATCTTTTACAGAAGTTTAACAAGGGCTTTCTCTTCTCTCTCTTTCTCAAGAGATGTTGGTAAGTATTAAATTACTATAGTTTTAAGATTCCTTTGATATAAGTTACTCTATCCTTCAGAAAAATTGAACCTTATGAAGAAGAATGTTACATGTCCACTGGAAAAAAATGTGAGGGGGAATATCGAATTTATCAAAATTCTGTTGGGGGTTAAGAATGCCTCCAAAGCAATTGAACCGTACAAAGGAGAGCTAATAAAACCATGCACACAGAGCCTGGGTAGCTCAGTCGGTAGAGCATCAGACTTTTAATCTGAGGGTCCAGGGTTCAAGTCCCTGTCCAGGCACTATAGACCTCTGTTTCCTTGGGCCACTAGTACTTAAGCTTTTCTCCCACGGAAAATTTGGGTTAAACTTCGATGACTTTTACCAACCTACCGTGAGAAAAAGCCCAGAAGTCAGCTACCTTCAGCCTTAACTAGTAGTTGAGGTTTGATATTCTGTTCCAAACAAAAGATGATTTTAGCAGTTTATAATAATAGAGACTTCCTGAGGAATGCAGTACAAAACCCTTACAGCCCATGAAATATAAGAAGGCTATCTCTCTAGACTAGGGTGCTTTAGAAAAGGAACTGGAAACTATATTTGTTGGGTAAAGTATTCTCTGGGTCAGGACCTTTAGATTTTCAGTTCTTCATTCTCACAACTGACCTACTTGGCAGATGGGAAAGCCCTCCACTAAACCGTGATAATGTCATATTCTAATGATAAACCCAAAAGGTAGGGAGTTATTTCACAAATACTGCAGTATGATCTTTAGGTGAAATGCTCACCCTACCCAGAAATATTGGCATACTTTACCATACGTTTCTGCAATTTTGTCCTGTTGTGTGTTGGTGGTGCAATTTCTTGCTCAGTGGATTGTATTTCTCTTTAGAAATATACATTTCCCCCCTCCCTCTCTGTGGAAGGATTGTGCTTCCCATGCCATTTGAAGATTATGTGATGGTCTGCATAGAAAATGCTAAGGAACCTAAAAACAAACAAACAAACAAAATTCCTCCTGGAACTAATAAGTATGTTCAGCAAAGTCACAGAATACAAGATCAAAATAGAAAAATCAATTGTATTTCTATATACTAGCAATAAACATGTGAACACCAGAATTAAAATGCAGTACTTTTTGTAAAAAAAGAAAAGAACACTTAGATGAAAATCTATCCAGACATGTGAACATGTACATGCTGGAAACAACAAAACTATAAAATTCTGATGAAATAAATCAAAGACCTAAATAAATGGAGAGAGATTCCGTGATTATAAAACTCAACATAGCTAAGATGTCAACTCTCCTGGAAATGATATAGAGGTTTAACATAATTTAACATAATTCCTATCAAGATCCAGGTAAGATTTTTTGTGGCTATAGACATGACTATTCTAAAATTTATATGGGAAGAAAAATGAGTTAGAATAACTAGAATTATTCTGAAAAGCAGGAATAAAGTGGAAGAAAATATTCTTATTATTTCAAGACTTATTATACAGCCACAGTAATAAAGAGTGTACATTTTTGGCAGAGGGATAGATATATGTCGATGAAACAGTATAGAGAACCCAGAAAACACCACATGCAAGTACATCTAAATTAATTCTTACAGAAGTGCAGAGGCAATTCAGTAGAGGAATAAAAGTCTTTTCACAAGATTGTGGTGGAACAATCCATAGGCAAAAAAAGCCAACTGCCGCCTAAACCTCACACTTTATTTAAAAAGTAACTGAAAATGGTTCATAAATTTTAAAATAAAACATAAAACTATAAAACTTTTAGAAAAAATGTGAGAAAATTTGGGGGACCTGGGGCTTGGTGGAGAGTTCCTAGACATAACACCAAACACACAATCCATAAAAGACAAATTTGACTGACTGGGTTTCATCAAAATTAAAAACTTTTGCTCTGCAAAGGACTCTGTTAAGCAAATTAAAAAAGCAAGCTACAGACTGGGAGAAAATATTTGTAAATCACATATCTGGCAAAGACATATCTAGAATATACAAAGACCTCTCACAACTCCACTTTAAAACAACACTCAATCCAATTAGAAAATGGTCAGAAAATATGAAAAGACTTTTCACCAAAGAGGATATACAAATGGGAAATAAGCACATGAAAAGATGTTCAATGTCACTAGTTATTTAGGAAATATATATTAAGACCATGGTGAGATATCACTACACACCTACTGCAAGAGATAGAATAACAAATGGTAACAACTGCCAAAGGTTGGTAAGAATACAGAGAAACTGGATCTGTTATACATTGCTCATAGGAATGTAGAATGGTGTAGCCACTCTGAAAAATAGTTTGTCAGTTTCTTAAAGGGCTAAACACACACTTACCATACAACTCAGCAATTCCACTCCTAGGCATTTATCCCAGAACAATGAAAACTTATATCCACACAAATCCCTGTGCATTATTACTTATAGGAGCTTTATTTGTAATAGCTCAAACCTGAAAACAACCAGAATGTTCCTTAATAGGTGAATAGGTTAAACAAGCTGTGATCCATCTATACTATGGAAGTATACATCCATACTCAACAGTAAAAAAAAAAAGAACTGTTGATACATGCAACCTTGATACATTATCTTTCCAACTTCATGTGAATTTATAACTGTAAGTATAATTACTTCATGTGAATTTATAATTATTTATGATTATTTCATTGAAATAATATATTTATTATATAATATACACACTTCCTCTTCCTCATGGACTTGGCCATGTGACTTGATTTGACTAATGAAATGTCAGTGGAAATGTCCAGTCTGACATATCAGAGAAGTTAAGAACCATTATGTGGGGTTTAGGTAGAAGAGCCGTTGGTAATCAAATCACCTGGTTCATAGATAGGTGAGTTCTGTATGTTGCTGTGAGCTTTAAATGAACTGCTGTGACACAATCTCCCATTCAGATGTAACCCTGCAAGATAATGGTGAAAAGAAATCCTCCCAGTGGCTAGAGCTTTAGATGGTTCATTTGATGTTCCTCTTTACATGGAGAGAGAAGTGGCCTAAGATAAAGTTGTGTATGGGATCCTAGGCAAAAGGGAATGGTTGGCTGGAAGGTCAGGAATCTGAAAAGCATAAGATTTGAAGATTAGAGACCAGAGGTGTGGAGAAATGCATGTGGATTGACTTGTGGGAATTGTCAAAATGTTGAGGATCTTTTATCATATATTAATACCTTCCAGATAAAATCTACTTCAGAACAGCCACTGAAAAATTAGCTGCACAGATCAACTCATCCAGTAGATGTCATCACCCTCAGGCATCAATAACAGGAATTTCATATTTTAAAATATTATTAAAAGATTGAAGGAAGGTTTTTTACCTTCTTTTTTTTTCTTTTCCTTCTCCATGTGGGGCTGAAGTTTGGTGAGTCATGTCTCCGGTATCTCAAATGATCCCAGATACTTTAAGGTTGAAATTTCCAGTATACAAACATCTAACTGATGCTAGAGAGCCATAAACCACAGCTAGCCAGAGTAAATGCTGAATGAATGCGGTAACATTGCAACCAGTGCACTGTGACAACACAGCAAAGGCAGGTGAGGATTATTCATCCTAGAAGAAATGTTAGGAGAACTTAATAGACAAATCGTTTGAAGTAGTCATGGAAAATGGAGAGCAGACTGCATTTGTCCAAAACCTCTGGATCCATTGATCCCAACATTTGAACAAAAGCTTGAAGGAGGCCAGGGAGTAAATCTTATAGATATCTGAGGTAAGAATTCTCTACACAGAGGATTCTCTACACAGAGGATTCTCTACACAGAGGATTCTCTACACAGAAGATTCTCTACAGCATCAGAACAATATGTTGGACACGATAAAATAGAGGAATAAAAGCAAAATATTCTCTAAGAGGTGAGGACAAATACCTACTTAGTCACACAGGCAAGAATCCTTCAGCAGATGAGGAGGAAAAGAATCCACATCACAACTGTGGAATAGAGGTGGGAAAAAAATGGAATCAGAGAGGACTGTTTAGAATAAGTGTGATTTCCCTTCACTAACTGCAGGAAAAATCACAGATGGGGCATGTGGAGTGTAGTCTCTGGGAGAGTTAACATTGTGTCCTGTTTGATACCAAAAAAAAGCTGATGGCCTTAGAACAATTTCCTTAATTCTTTGACCACTGTGGAACGGTCACTGTCTTTCACATCTTCCTTATCTGACTCTAAAAGGAAGAGACATTTTGAATACCATTATATAAGTGACAGTGTTTTTCAAATCACTCAGAAGTGAATGGGTGTAAAATCAATGTAAAAAAAAAAGTCATGAATGGTATTTTAATAAATGAAATAGAAGATATAGGAATAGAAATAGGAAATATCAGAATAAACCCATACAGTAAAATACTGTTTGGTAGAGTTTGGTCTCTCTGTCTTTCCAAATATCTATCATCTATCTATAGCTATATCGATATTGGTATAGATGATAGAGATAGATTCAGATAGTTATCTCTCTCATATATATATATATAAATCTCTCTCATATGTATAAATGTATATATACATATACATACATTTGTTTGCATATTGTACTGAGTTGTGACTTAAAATGTATTTCGACACTGAGCTGCAGTCAGAAAAGTTTTGAAAAAAGACTTTCTTGAGAGGGTATAATTTGAAGATGGCAGCATCTCCTTGAGATGACAAATATCTGGGGGTGGGGGGTCGGGGTAAGAGCCCCAAAGGAATAATGGAGTTTCGCTTTCCTTGGCTGGGGTAGCTGCATAGCTGGGCTCAGGTGCGCGTGGCTGCGGACCCGAGGAGGGTCCTCTGCTGGTGCGAGCTGCTAAGCTCGCCACTCCACCATCGCTCCTTAAGTTTTATTGTGGACGGGGACATGGAGTACAAGGAGAAAAAACAAACGAACAAAACAAACAAAAACACACTAGCATACAAGCCTCGGCCTAGCTATGTGACTGAAGGAACACTCTGCGCTCACTATCCAAAAGCTTCCAGTACTAAAGAGAAAAGATTTACAACCTTCCAGACGGGCCCCTTCTAGCCTCATCGCAGAGGCAGCCGCAAATGAGAGCTGTGTTCAGGAACTTCCCAAAGGTTCTGCTCTCTAATATAAGCCTCAGGAAAAGGAAGGTCCTATCTTATTTTTTAAAATGTATTTGTTTGTTTAGTCCAAACGGCCCCAAACGAGATACAGTCGAAATTGTGACCCCCGTGTAATAATTTGAGAAACAAACTGGGTGAACTCTATTTCAGGCGCACCGTACTGAAAATCTTGCGCCCTTGCGAGCAAGCAAAATGCCTCTCTTTTATTCAAAGTGTCATCTATAAGATTTTTCGACAGGTAACAGAGGAGACGGTTAACACGTTTCCTTTCCGGTGACAGCAGAGTTGGCTCCACGACTTCCGATCTTCTCCCCGAGAAGGGTCCACCCAGAGTTTTGCTCCGCGGGCTCTTCCTCCGCTCTGAGAGGCTAGTGGCTCGAGGGAGTGGGAGGGGTGCTGGGGAGGGGGTTCAATGACGAGCTTTGGGCACTCTTGGGCAGATTGGAAAACTGCAGACCCGAAGGTGATGACCCGAGGTCATCTGGTTGCGGAAGAGCTGATCTACGTGCCTCGAGAGAGAGGGGCGACAGAAAGAAAGGAAATCAGAAAGAAAGGAAATCGAAAAAAATGTTCAGCGCAGAAACGGTGACATAATCATTTGAAGGGAAGAAAAGTGACCTCCCCTGTGGGTTAAGCAGAGTGGCGCAGCGGTAGCGTGCGGGGCCCATAACCCAGATGGCCAGTGGGTCGAAACCATCCTCTGCTAGAGAGCTTTTCCATCCCTTGCTATTAAAACTTTACTCCAACTCGGCTACAAGCACGCATAAACACCGAATCAATTCCTACCTCTTCCATGTTCAACCAGTTAACATTCACGAGTTTGAGAATCCTCTAGTTTGGCTTCTTGCTTCCCAACTTACTTTGAAATCCCACCATTCTCTCACTAGGCAATTCCAAAACCCTTCTAGCTATCTGAAGTGACACACTGCCCCGAATTGTAAAATTCCTTCCATCCCTGGTGTCCAGTAGAGGAGCAATGGAAATATTCCTTCAGCGGAGGCGGTCTTATATCAATATATTGTATGCGACCTCTTGGAGAAAGAGGTGATAAATTCCGTATTTACTTCTGTTACAACTTCCAGTAAAGGCCCTTTCAACTTTGTTATCTACTTACGATGTTTTCATTGATTGCATTCTATTAGTAAATGCAAATATAAATGAAACCAAAACAATTAATTATAACAGATTTGTGGTTCTGTCACATATCAAAATTTCAGATTTCAGTGTTTATACCTATATTTGGTGCAGACTAGTATAGTAGGACGATCGAATAAAGACTTTAAGCGTAAGCATACATTATATTGGCATGAAATTCTGTGGAAATACAAATTCAAGGAGAAAGAGATCGGTGAAGTGGGAGATGTCTGGACCCATTTTTGGACAGTGTGGGTTTTGAATGGAACTCGTTCTCCGAGTTCCTTAACTTAACAAACTTAAAATGACCTTTCTTGAAAGAATCGTATTCAATCCGTGCCATTTTTATTGTTATTGGAAGGAATGGTGTTACAAATCTTAAAACGTTATTCGTTTTTCAATTTCTCAGAATGTTAGTGCCCTAGTTCACTCACGCTAAGCCTGAATATTCAGCCGCAAATTAAATCTCCCACTTCTTTGCTCCCCTCCTGGAGCTCCGACCCCACCGGGCTGTGTGAGGATCGCGATTGGAGAGGGTGGCCGGGGCGGGGGGGCGTGGCTGAGCGAGGGACAAAGCCGGGTGCCTGCGGAGGCGCTCAGGCTCTTGGTCGGTAGACAAGAAATCCCTTTGGCCCCCTCCGGAGCCTCGCGAGCCCGCCAGAGTGCCATCGTACCCGCATACTCAAAGTGCGAACAATCGAGGGCGACACACATTCAGCCTCGGGGAGGCGGATGGAAAAGGAAGGAAGGAAAAGGTAAAGGCAAAGGAAAGGAAGAAGGGCGGGAATCGCCAAGCAGCAAATCCGGCCTCCGTTATTCCCCGCTGCTGGCGCCACGAACGCCGTCTGGGCTGCCCAGGTCCACGCGCCCGGGTCTCCGGTCCCGCGCTCCCGCCAGCGCCCCGCCCCTCGCCCCCAACCTCCACCCACTCACCCTGAGGGGCTCGGACTGCCCTCCCTACTCCGACTCCGGGGACGGGCGGGCGGACTAGGTGCAGGGCCGGGAGCCGGAGTCTGGAGACCCAGCGCCTGCTCGACTCTAGCTCTGGGACTCTAGCTCTGGGACTCCACCCGCGCGCGTCCTCTCCAATCCCTCTCCTCGTGCCGCGCGCTGCAACCCGGAGAGGAGAGAAGAGAGGCCAGAGCGGCCAGCTTAGGCCTCAAACTAGCAGAGCAGGCTACGGGGGCTGCTGAGGTCCCGCGTGTCCTCTGTTTCCACCGGCCGCTCACTTTCGGATGCAGGACCTGGAGGGTGAGGGGCTCCCCGAGACCCTTTCACTTTCCTCGCGCAGGGATCCCAACCGACACCGGAAAACTTCGACTGCGGCTGAGTCACCAGGCGTCAGAAACCTCGGGAGCCCAAACCCGAAGTCAAAGTCACCGACCCCGCCTCACTGCTCCACATGGGCACTTACGTGGGCAAGCTGGGACTCTGGCTGTCACTCCCAGCAGGGGGGCGCACAGACTTGTCGGAGAGGCCCTTGAACCGCCGGCCAGCTCAGCCCCTTCATCAGGTCCCCCGGGTTCAGCACGTCCATCGTGCCCACCCTGCCCCTCGGCACAGACCTGCGAGGAGCCTGCCGAACTGGGATCCTACCAGTCCCAACGCGTGCGTGGTCAATGAGGCTTGGAGGCCCTTTCCCATGAACAGGTCCCAGAATTCCATCATGGGGCCTCTTCCCTCAGACTGGTGGGAAAGTTACTTCAAGGGGGAGTATCTGGTCTCTTCGGCACCCCAGGGCAACAAGGAGCCCGGTGACCATGAGGCTCCCTCCTCGTGAGCGGACAGCGCCCCCCTCCACTGCCCCAGCAGAGGTAATGAACTCTGCAGGGGTCTCACCTTCTGAGAAGCCCCAGACCCATGTGCGAAGGAGACAGTGCTGAGGGCCCTCGGAGAGTGCAAGAAGGGGAAAGTGAGGTGGGAAGAATCACTTGTTCCATGAGAGCTTGGACAGTAAGAGGATTCCAGAGACCAGACCATCTGCGTTTAAGCCTCTGACGAAAAATGGAGTCCTCACTTCTTTTGTGCCCAGGCCTGGGCCTCTGAAGAGAAGCCTCGACTGCTGGGGCTCAGATCACAGCTTGCATAACAGGCCCAGCTGCTCCTCCATGGACTCCTTGGCCAGCACACACACAGGTGGCCCCCTTAGCTCCCAAAGAAATGCTATTACAAGCTCTTACAGCTCTTCTAGAGATTTCTCTGAGGCTTGGAAGAGTATTCCCAGTACATCACTCCAGGTACCAGAGTGGCCAATGAAAAGGAAAGAACATTGGTCATCCGTCTCACTCTCCAGCCCCACTGGTATCAGATGAGTCCCCAGAAACATCTGGCAGCTCTGGGCAGCAAAATCAGATTCCCCTGCTTCTGTCAAACCCCGGGATCCAGTTGTCCCTGACTCCGCCTCCTCAGCTCAGTTATGCGGTCCCGAAGACCTGGCCTCAGGGAAGAAAGCTGGGCTCCAACGGAGCAACAAAGCCAGAGAAGATACGACTGAGGTCACCACAGACTCTGTCCCTGACACTTGGTCTGCTATTCAGCCTCCCCTGTCCCAGGGCACTGATCCTCAGCTGGAAATCTTACATAAAATGCAGAAGTCTCCAAGTCCACTGGCCTTCCCACAACCTACTGGAGAGGTAATCAGTGTGGCCCACTCGCCTCTGAAGACAGCGAGCCTGCTGGCCTCACATGGGTGCTCCCAGTCAGAGCCCCTTTCAGGCACCTCTTCAGACTCAAAACCCACCACTACTTTCATCCTTCTGACCCTTGTTTCTCCCACAGCACCAGTCACTGAGACCACGTGGCCACTTCAATCTCTCAGGCTGCCATACCCCGAGACTCCCCTGCCATTACCCTGCAGCACCCACTATGCAAAGCACTTCGTTTGGATTGATGAGCAGCCCAGCCCCCCATCTTCCTGCATCTGCACCTCCTGTTGCAACTTCTGCTGACCGCATGTCAAAACCCATCATGGGGCTCCCAGCCAATAGTGAGACAGGAGGCTCCTCATATTCCAGAATTTCAAGCACAGCTGCAGCATCTTCACCTCCGGGTATCTCAACTCCCACCTTCAAGCCTATCTTTGGCAGCATAAGACCACTTAAAACTATGCCCGTGAGAGCTCCTTTCTCTTTCAAGCAGACCACTCCTCCACCTACTCCTGCTTCTACCCGTCTCTTCCATGGCCTGGTCAAGGCTACCTCTGTAGTCATGTCCACCACCTCAGCCAGCACATCCAAAGGCTCCTTTAAGCCGCCTTTGGAATTTGGTGTAGTGAATGTTACCAGTACCATGGGCCGCACTTGCTCCAGTCCTTCCACTTGCCCCCCTTTCCCTCTCGGGGCTGCCTGTGCCTTCAGGGCCAGCTTCTCCCCAGATGCAGGATTCACTTTCCCACTGAGCCAGCGTCCAACCATTCCTACTGTGCACACAGTCACCATCTTTAGCCAGGTTCTTCCCAGTGCTGTCCAGATATCCCCTACCAGGAGCACTGCCGATTTTAGCGCTGTGGGTGGCCCTCCGGCAGCTTCAGCCCTAGTAACCACCAGCCAGCCTGCATCGTCATCCAGGATCTCCAGTTCGACGTCAGCATTCACAATTCCCTTGGAGTCAAGCTCAAGGCCACCTTCCCCACTAACCCTGGGAGCCACTCCCCAACCTGCATTTGGGGCTGCATATATGCAGAAGCAAGAAGCCCCCAGCCAGCCCTTGGCCCAAGCTTATGTAGCTCTCCCATTTTTGGAAACTCAACAGTGGCCTCCTCAACCCCAACACCAACCCCAGCCCAGCCATCCTTCAGCGGTACCACGCAGTCAGCCTCTGGGAGTTTGGCACCACCAGCCTCCACCTTTCACATCCCTGCCAGCTTCCGGCCGGCCTTTGACAGCACTCCAGTAGGTTCCCTTTTGGTCTAATACGAATGGTTTGGGAGTTGTCACCCAAACAACCAGACTGGGGCTTGTGGCTCAGTGTTTGGCAGCACATCCCCACGACCATTTGACTTTGGGGGATTAGTGAGCCCTGTGGACTGTGAGGAGACTGGGCTCAGCGTCACTGCCCCAGACGTGAGCTCCAGCTCCGGAGCACTCAGCCCTGGAGCAGTGCCAAGTGGGAGCACTAACGCCATCACACCCTTGGGGAAAGGCTGGGGCCCAGGCAGCCAGGGCCGGACCAGCCAGGGCACACCTTTGGCCCTGGGAAGGCCAACATTTCTGCAAGAGAAACTATGTTTGGGGACCCCTCCATGGCCCCCTTTGCTCAGAGCACCCCTGTCACTGGATCAGTTAAGGCAGGCAGCAGCCTTGGCTTTGGGATGCCCTCTCCACCGCCCCAGGGCTCTGTTGGGAGAAGATCTTTCAGACTGTCAGCCCCTTTGTTTCCCATTGGTGCAAAATCAAAAACCCCAAAGAATGGGGAGCAAGGGCATTCCCGAAGGCATCATGCCCACAAGAAATAACTTGTTTTCCTTGCCACTCGTACTCTGATTTGGACCTCAGCATAGTAAAGTGCCTCAGTCACTTTTAATTCTCTACAGCGAAAATACCCCAGTTCTAAGGTGAGAGGTTTGCACATTCACCTTGTGGTCCTAATCTACATTCTACAGGAAAATGAAGGGCTAAAATATCTAGCGGTAATAGCAGAATGAAAGTGAGTGGAACCAAAGCTTTGGAATTGAACGGAGGAGCCTTGCCACTCCTTTCTGTGTCAGGGGTGAGCTCAGTCAGGACACTGCCTCCTGCTTTTTTCTCTGGGAACAGACGTGCCAGGGAGGCTAAAAGTACAACCCATATTCTCTTGCATCTTTGGAAGGAGGAATAGATTCTCTCTAAATCTTAGCCTGCTTTTATTTGGCTCAAAGAAGTGGTTCCTTTATCTGGTCCCCTAGGGAGGCCGATTCCTCATTTCTTGCTGTTTTGCTCCTCAGTTGGCTCTTGGAGAAGATTTTTTTTAGCTTAATTTATATATTTTGGAGAAGCTTTTAATGCAATTTGACCGTGAAGCCAACTTTTCCTTGAGGATCAATGGTCTACCCATGAGAGCATCCATGGGAAGGCCAGGGGAGGAAAAACAGAGTGGTGCCACCTTGCTTCTTTTCTTTACACCATAGGTCATAATTCCTCCATAATTACGAATGAGAAATGCTCAAGTAGGGAACCAAAGCTTCTACTTTTCTTTTAATTTGTACCTTATAAAATCACCCTCTACCTCACATCTCTCCCAGATAGGGTGGGTAGGGCAGGAAGACTCTTGGGCCTGAGAACAAAGGGAGAAAGGGAGGAAGAGCAGATACCTAAGCTGACCTCTGTACTGTAACCAATGGGAGGTCTATGAGTAGCTACGACATATTCCATCCTGATGGAAAAAAAGAAAAGGCAAGAATGATTCCCTGAATGCATCTATCTCCTGTTTTATGGATACCTTGGAAGAGACCTAACTGGAAAAATAAGCAATCTTAAGTTGGTTGATAAAATAAAAATAAATTGTTGAAATGAGTTTATGATACAGGAATTGCTATAAAACTCATATCTATTCAGAGGCAGAAGGATATTAAGAAACTTGCCCAAGCTCAACCAGTCAGTAAAGGTTAGATTTGGGATTTCAACCCTATTGGCTCCAAAGTGTGTGTTCGCTTCTCCCTCACTACAGCAAATCACCAAAGTCAGAACTCTAACCCAGGTATATACGACTCTAAATATCCATGCTGTTTCTACTTTGAAAGGCATTCCACAACCCAAGATTGCCATCTTACAGTGGGGGGGGGGGGTCAAGAGGAAAAGTATTAGACAATTTCTACAGCTCTTTACATGATAATTTAACATTTATACAGTGATGACTGTATACCTTGTATCGTGCTTTGCACCAGCCATTCAGAGGTGAAGGAAAACTTCTGCTTTGGAGATTACAATTTAGTGGGGAGACTGGTAAGTAAGCCAGTGATTCCATAACAAGCGACAGGTACTAAGGGAATGGAAGCAGGGCAGAAGGTCATCTTATCTAAGTCTTGAAACTTGAATTCTGTCTTACGGTGTGTGTTCTCCAGTTCTAGCAACTGGAGAAGGGTATTTCAGGCCAAAGACAAAACACGTGCACAGGAGGGTCTGGAAGACAGAACGCATCTATCTGGGTAACTTTCAAGGAGTCAGATATGGTTTGGGAGAAGAAGGGGCAGATCATGGGTATGTTTATAAACCATATCGTGCAGTGTGCACAAGGTTCCAAATACAATGGAGAGTCATGGAAAGATTTTAAGTAGGAAAGAGACAAGCTTGGGTTTAGATTGCTCTAGCTGTCATGTGAGGGAGGAGTCAAACGGGGACAGGCTGGAGGCTTGGAAATGTGTGGGAGGCTGCGGAGACACCAACAAAGATGAAAGATACAATACATTCAAGCTAGGTAATTAATTACCTGGTTAACAGGGATTGTTAACCAGGTAGTTAACAGTGGGCGTGGGGAGGCAGTAGAGAGAGGAGGGATTAAGAAGCAGGACTTGGTGACCGATTGCACCGTGTGGGCGTTGGAGATGGGCAGAATAAGGGTAAGGGGGAGTTCGAGAAGACCGACCCTTAGCCATTTGACTTGGAGGATGGAAAATGTAATTTTGGCAGAATACATGGAATGTTTATAGACTTGAGTGTGAAATGACTATGGAATATGAAGGAAATATTTGTCATATTCAATCATTCATTCACTCAAAAAATACTGGGCATCTGATACTGGTTACTAGGCACTCTTCTAATATTTGGGATGTTGCCAGTGACATAAAATTCCTGTTCTTCTGGAGTTTATGTTCTAGTATGGGGCGTGATTAAAAATAAACAATAAACATAATAGGAAATAACTCCCATGTGAAAGAGATTGCAAACGGCCTGGCAAAAATATAGAGCAGGGTAGGTGGGTTAAGATGGCGCTACAGTTTCATCTGAGCTCTTATGAGAGGTTGACATCTGAGCAAAGACTTGAATTCACTGACAGACTCAGCCATGCCAGAGTATGAGGGAAGAGGATTCCAGGCAAAGAGAAAACCTGATGGAAGTCCCCAGGAGTGAGATGTGGAACAAGCAGAGGCTTTGGGACAAATAAATGACATGACTTGACTCACTGTTAGGATTGTTCTGGCTGCTGGCTGAGCTGGGACGGTAGAGGAGTGAAAGCGGGGAGACTGGGAGGAGGGTTCTGCGGGAATCCACTGGGATTCAATGGTGGCCCAGACGAGGATGCTTACAATGCAAGTGGTGAGAAGTGGTCAGATATATATATAAATATATATATATATTTAACCGATTTGCTCTTAAAGGGGTTGTGAGGTGTGAGATGAAGAGAGGAATCCGGGATAAAGCAAAGGTTTTTGGTTAGAGCAAATGAATGTATGGAGTGTCTGGTGAGGGCTAGGGAAAGATTGGAGCGTTGTCAATGTACCTTAGAATATCGAAATCTTGGGAAAATGTGAGATCCCTTACGGGGAGGGTATAGAATATGAAAAAGAGGGCTAAATTCGTCGCTTTAGAACGGCAGGAAGTTAATGAACTTTTCAAGTGCAGTTGGTACAAGTAGAAAAACTCTTCAAAAAATAAAAAAAAAAGCTGCTTCATCTCATACAATTAATAAAAATGAATTCCAGATGGATTAAGGACTCTGATAGTATGAAATAAAATTATTTTTAAAATAATTTATTTTTATAAATTATTTTAAATAGGTAGGAGGAAGGAAGCCTCCCTGGGTGAATCTGATCTTTTGGGGGGCTCAGAGTCGTCAGTTGGAGAGAGGTCCCCAAGAAGTAGAGTTCAATCAGGCCAAATGTTTTGTTCCCTTTTTCTTTTTCCTAACTCCGAGATGAGGCAGAGTGAAATAGGAAGAATGTGGAGATTTAAAAAATTAACCTTACTTTTCGGTTGTTTCAGTTCTTTGTGTTCCCTTTCCTTCTCCTCCCTCCCCGCCTCCCCCCGCCCCATCCCTCCGGACCCCCGGACCCCCGCCCCGAGAATTTGAAGAAACCATTTTGTTTCCCTTGTATTGAATTGCCTACAGAGAAACAGGCTACCGGTTAACTCAGTTGGTTAGAGCGTGGTGCTAATAACAGCAAGATCGTGGGTTCGATCCCCGTACAGGCCAATTTGTATGACGACGCTTACCTCTTACACTTCTACACAGATGAGAGTTCTTCCAGTCTCAGGTCCACTGCGATATCACAATTAATGTCAGGGAGACAGACGAACCTCCCGCTGAGAACTTAAAAACTTTAAACACACATCTTTGTTTTACCCCAAGGTTGAAGTCCTCCTTTGAATCCCATCTACAGGGTGAAAGGATAGTAGTCAGTGACTAGCAAGGGAAAAAGAGCCGCTATGGGTATATTAATTTTCCACTGGGTAACTGATTCTTGCAAAGAAACTGACCCTACTGGATTATTTTCGTCCTAAAATAAACTGGGAAACCATCCACACTTTCTACACTTCCACACTCGGGTCTTAACTAGTTCAGCGAAAGGTGAAACAAGATTTTTTTAATATGATGTGTGAAAAAAATATTTATTAATATCAACACAGTAGGAAAGAAACAGCTTTGCCAATTGTCTCTTTATAACAGGGAAAGAGCTCCCAATGACCAAAGCTGGAACAGTTTGAACAACAGATGGTGTGGTTTTGGATTATAATCCAAAGTATAAAATACATATTCATGAGTCCATACTGATATAAATAAATCAATCAATGAATACAGGAGAAGGGAAACATTTTCCTTACAGAAGCATTCCAACTAATATAAGTAAATACTCCCCCCACCCCCCCCAGGAGATGAAGCTTAATCCCCTCCCTTCCGGAATATGGGCCATACTGAGTGACTAATATCTAAATAGTAGAGTAGGAAGTAGAAGAAAAATAGGAACTTCACAAGGGAGAAAAATGGCAAACACTACCTTAAAAATGATCAAGGTTGGCATCACCAATGGTAAGCTATGCTCCTATCATGTACCATCCGATATGATGCGATGGGACAAGTAGTTTATCTTTGTGGTCTCCCACAAAAACCTATAACCCCAAACCAATCATGCAAAAAACATCAGACAAACCCAGATTGGAAAACAGTCAAGTATGCTACAGAAATACTTCATCAACACTGAGAAACTGTCACAGACTAGAGGAGGCTGAATACAATGTAGGATCCTGGAAACAAAAGGGACATTAGTGTAAAACCTGGTGTGATATAGTCAAAGTCAGGAGTTTAGTTATTAGTAAAGTACCCACATTGGCTTCTTAGTTTAAACAAAGGTACCATGATAGTGGAAGAAGCTAATATTAAGGGAAACTAGGTAATGGGTATAAGGCAATTCTCTGTATTGTCCTTGCAACTTTTCTAAAATTATTCCAAAATAAAAATTTAATTTTAAAAATTACAATAAGAAACATGTCTCTTTGCCACCACTGAAATCAGTGTTGAGGCAAACGCCTGGTTGACAGTACTTCCATGACAGGTCGTTGTTCAAGGCTGAAGGAATGTGATATTGATGTCTTATTTTGGTGAGGGACATGGCAGAGATATTTATATGGTTATCTGTGCTAGATGACGTATACTTGTCCTGCCAAATACTCTCCTAGAGTCCCATTCGCACACTGAAGTGCAAACCAGACCAATGAGATTTGTCTTTAGCGTGTAAAAGACATCTGAAATGGAGCCATCAGGTTTATGTTGAACTTGAAGTTCGGTGGGTTTCTCTCAAAAAGTTTCACCTCACACCCAAAGGGTTTTCTTTCCTATCTTGGGCCTAAAATATTTCCATTTGGGCCAATAAACAACTGAACCACTTCTCTTTGTTACATCCTGCCCCACAAAACTGGGTTTATCTATCACACCAAGGTCCCATCATAGAATCCAAGTTTTTCAGAAAGAACAGTGGCCAGTTCAATGTTCTTTGGTGGGTTTTTCACAGAGCTCAGACTTCTCCCAGGTAGTATTAATCATGCCCTCTTTTTTGTTCTTAAAGACTTCATAGATTACTTTAATGCTGGGTGGATTTGTGTGTGTGTGTCTGTGTGTGTGTGTGTTTTAAGTTTTAGGCATCTCTGATGTGCATAAATGCAGGTGGTTCCTAATTTAACTTAGTCTTCCCATTAATACACATAATACCTGATACTTAAAATACAATAGGAGAGGTGTATTGCATTGGGCAGAAAATTTTAAATCTTACAGATTTGATTACAACGAAAGAGTTCTTCAAATAGAAATGAGTGAAAAGTGTGACCTACCTTTACAGAAGTACTCGAGCTGTTGAAATAAACAACAAAAGGAAACAAATTGCAAGAGATACAGGCAGTTTCCTTACACTGTTCTCTGTCAGCTCAGGAAGCAATGCTGTGTACCTGGCCTAGATCTAACACGCCTGTAGAAGTCTTATAGATTGAGGCTAGTCATAACCCACACCATCTGCCAGCACTCCCCAAAGAATTTGAGTAAATGAAAACAGGAAATAGAGATTTTACATTATTTTCCCAAGGTCCCAAATATAATGACAGGTTTGGGACAAAGAACCAATGGAGCCTGACATCACAGTTTGTGCTCTTAAGCATCATTCCATACTGCCTCTCATTCTCAAAGGGCAGGACAACTCTCTGATATTTATGCATTGATTGTTGATTTCAGGAACTAGGACCAGTTAAGAACTTTATGACATTTTTAAGTAAGACATGTCTACCTAAGTTTTATATTGTCTATATCTCTGTGTCAAACATCGTTCTTAACATGTATACATTTGCTGAATTCTTACCTTCGTTTTTCCATTTGCATGCCTTTACCTGCC
Organism: Delphinus delphis; assembly: GCF_949987515.2. NCBI lineage: Eukaryota > Metazoa > Chordata > Mammalia > Artiodactyla > Delphinidae > Delphinus > Delphinus delphis. The sequence goes on along the minus strand of NC_082692.2, from coordinate 21,364,256 downwards.
ACATAGCTCCAAAATCAAGATTGGGAAGCACGTTTCTCTTTTGTAAGACATGCTTTTTCACAGTAAGAGTAGAAAATGGTGTGGTGAAGTCCTTCAAAGTGCTCCAGTTCATGTTATGTTTCAAGACCGATAAGCACCATCATTTCCCCATTGCAGATTTGAAACTGAGAAATATCTCCTATAACGAAGTTGTAAAAGCTCCTAGAGGTGAAATGGTTTGGCTACCTATTTCAAGGGTCCAGAGGCTCAGAAAGTTTTTCTTGTCTTGGCACAGCACGTAAACTTCTGTGCATATTTCAGGCGAGAGAAAGTAAAAGAACTTGATAGAAATTCTGAGAAGTAGTCCCGAGACTCTATCATTAATCAAAAATCCTTGAGAAATGCATTGGTGAAACAGGAAAGTGACATCTCCTTCAAATACTGTAAGAATGAGTTTGGTGTCATAGTTGGCTCCGTGGCTTAGTTGGTGAAAGCGCCTGTCTAGTAAACAGGAGATCCTGGGTTCGAATCCCAGTGGGGCCTAAGGTGGCTGTGTTTTAAACATGGCAAACAAAAATTGGAATTAACTGCAGTTGACATGCCTTCAAGTCCTAGGAGGAGATAGGGACAGCATTAGTCCCCTTGCTTAAAAAATAAATATAATATCAACAACTCTCCCAAGAGCGTTACTTGCCCTGAAATCATGAGATGAAAATTAGAATTGCCTAGAGTGCGTCTTGGTCTTTCCTTTACCTTTTAGATCAGGTGTCAGACATTGCCAGTTCGGTTTCGTGCGATCTCTTCAATTATTTTTGCCTCCTAGAACTTTTTAACACAATGGAGATGTTTGTTTCTCTTGACTGATTCATTGCATGGTCAACCTCTCCCCTCAGATCCCCCCAGTTTTGCGCCAGATAGCTTTTTGGCACATTGAATAGCGCCTTAGAGCCATGCTTCTCAAAATTTTGTGAGCATATGAATGACCTGGTATGGTCCATTACAATGAGGGTTTTAGATGACTACATCTGCAACAGGGCCTGAAAGTCACCACTTCTACAGTCTCCCAGATGAGTGACCGTCTACACTACTGTTACGTGGACCATCCAGTGTGGGGCAAGGCTACTGAATTAGTGATCTAGTTTCGACGGGTGTGCTTTCAAGTTCTGCACTTACATATGTTTACAGCTATTTTCCACACCCATTACTTAGTCTGGAGTTGTTTTTACCCATTTGCCTTTAGTCAAATCTAATCCAAAACCAATAAAAGAACAAGGGAAAAGTTCTAATATAAATTAGAGTAGTGTAAATCAAGTAGTGTTATAACCGTTTCCTCTTTTCTTTTTAGTTTATTTTTACTGGAGTATAGCTGCTTTACAATGTTGTGTCTGTTTCCGCTGTACAGCAAAGTGAATCAGTTATACGTACACATATATCCCCTCTTTTTTTTAGATTTCCTTCCCGTTGAGGTCACCACAAGCACTGAGTAGAGTTCCCTGTGCTATGTGGTAGTTACCTCTTTTACACATAGCCGTGTATATATGTCAATCCCAATCTCCCAATTCATCTCACTCCCCCTTCCCCCCTTGGTTTCCATAACTTTGTTCCCTACATCTTTGTCTCTATTTCTGCCTTGCAAATAAGTTCATCTGTACCAGAAAATGAATGACCATTTATCTCTGTGGTTTCATTTGGCAACTTTAAAAATAATTAACTGATTTCGTGCAATCTTATTATAATACTCAGTGCATGTGCCCTTTGCTACCTCAGGCTTGCATACTTTTTCAGGACATCTGGTAGGGTCAGGACTGGCCACGTTGGGGGCCACTCATTGACTGCTTTACAGTAAACTTCTAATCAAAGTACTGGAAAATAATAAATCATCATTTTTGCTGCCAAGTCCATATCAGGGAAAAAGCGGACTCCAGTCTTGCTAACTGGGAAATACTGTCTCACTTCTCTGTTTCCTGCAACCTTGGGACCAATCCAAGTTTGAGTTGCTGAGAACAGGAGTTTTCAGCTTGGCTCTTGGTCAGACGTGCTGATGCAGAGCTGTCCTATCACGAAATTCTCACCGAGAATTCGAGGAAAGACCATGGTTTTGCTGCTGAGCACCTCCCTGATCCTTGAGGTAAAAGCTGGGAAGTGGACAAATACAGTGACGAAGGTCAGGTGAAGTGAGGAGAAAAATAAAGTATAGTCTAGTACGTCAGCTGTTGCACAGATTGACGTCGCTCAGAGCACAGGCGTTCCAGGCCAGTGTGAGTGACACTGGATAAGAAGTTGACTGACGACTCCCACCTCAACCTACTCGGCACAGAGTCCGGTCCCATGAATTCCCAAACACTACTCCTTTTGTCACTCCCTCCTGGGGCACAGCCCACTCCGCCCCTGCTCAGCAGTCTCCTCCGGACAAGCATGCCCTCTCGGAAGTCTGGGGGTCTTCGGGGCTCTGTGTGTTATGTCCTGGGTCCAACGGTGAGCAAGAGACATGGAAATGAAAGTCACAGGGTACTGTCGGGTAGTTCCTTGTAATCACATGCCCTAGGAGCTTGAAATTACCCTGCGTGGTGTTGGGGAAGGAATTTGGACTCTGCTTTTGAGTTACGTTTGGTTATGAGTCGTAGAGTTCCTATATTCTTATTTTAACACGTTTTTAAAAAGGAGGGTAAGCAAAGTGAGTGAGTGATAATATACTAAAAGAGAAATACTCAAAATTATTAGACTTGGGGAAGCACCAAGGAAATGCCGTTTTATTGGACTTGTAAAATGCAACGTGCGTGTGACGTTTCCGTGGTGCAGCGGTCAGCACGTTCGCCTTACACGCGAAAGGTCCCCGGTTCGAAACCGGGCGGAAACAGTGCCCTTCCCAGGCTTTTGCCACTTTACCCACAAGTACAACTACTTCCTTACTACCTTGCTGCCCTCTCTAAGGTGCCCGACCTCAAAACAAAGGGTTTCCAACCTATCCTCACAACAGCAGTGCTCAGAACTACATCTTGTTAAAGTACTTACTGCACTTTAACATTTCTGTAGGTTCCTCGGACTCCAACGTCTTTTACATTGTGTGAATTATGAGTATGTCCTTCCAGTCTGTGCCTAGTGTTTTTCTCTCCGAATGGACTTTTGAGGAAAAACGTGCTCAGTTTTTGTTGTTTTGTTTTGCGGGGTGGGGGTGGGGGTGGGTACAGTGTAGCAATCTTTCTTGTATGCTTGTATGCTTATTATGTGCTGTCTAACATATAGTTGCTCATCTCAAAGGCATGGAGTATTCTGCTAAATTTTCTTCAACAGACTTTACTGTTTTCACTTTCACTGTAGAGGCAAATGATTTGAAATGCAAGCAAATGGCCAGGAAGCAGCTGAGGTACGCTTACCGCAATTAGAAATGAATAAGTGAATGAATGCCATCAGACAAACAAGGATGTAAATCAAACAAACGAAAACCAAAAGGTGATGTTTCCAGATGTCTTCCATCTCCGGCATTTTCTTTTTTTCCTTGCCAGAAATATTTTCAAAAACCTTCAATATAAAATTTGTGTGTGGAGAAGGTGGAAAGCAATGGAGGAGGGGGTGGAGGAAATGAATCAGAAACGTTTCCCGTCCCCAGAAAGTACACGTGGATTTTGTGTCCGGCAGAGGCCGTTGCTTAACCTCACTGCCCTTTCCTTTTTCTCCTAGTTCCCGGGGTCCGCGTTGGTACCCCCGTCAATACTCTCGGGGACTCGGTCTGCAGTCCGCCTTGATCCGGGTCTCCCTGCTCAGGTGTTTGCACAACGCGGTCAAGGCCAAGCCGCCCCTTCTCCGGAAGCCCAGGCTGCGCGCCGGGATCCGTAGGCCGACTCGCCTCAGCCACCTAGGCTTGCCTGGGAGGGGTGGCCGCTCGCTGCCACGAGTTGTCCTTTGGGCGCAGACACCTGTCGCTTACGTGGGTTCAAAAGGCAGTTGCCTTTAGGCACAGAACAGTCCCGGCCGGGCTCGGAAAGGGGTTAGGGTGGGTTTACCGGCGTGTGTGTGTTTAGAGACAAGTCTGTGGGACAGACGTACGCGGAATGGGGCGCGGGGGCCCTCGCAGGCAGGGTATCGAGGCCGGCAGGGGCTCCTCTCGGACACTTCAGGGGCTCGGCATCCCGCTCAACTCAAGGTGCGCGCCCGGCGGGCGGAGATGGTCCGCGTTGCCACCAGGAAGCCCGCCTCTTCCCGGAGTCAGGACCATGAACAGCGCACTCTGCATTTGCCGGGCTGTGTGAGGGATTTCTCAGAAGAGAGAAAGGACAGGGGGGAATGTTCTGGTATAGTATATTGAGCTGGTGGTGTGTGTGTTTTAGGCACCGATTTTTTTTATTTACAAAACACAGGAAGTACCGCATACAGTATTTCTACTTGATGGTTATGGAAGAAATGTTCATATATTAAGGTGTGGGGAAGTCATGGCTTACGTATGATTTAACTAAAACTTAACCCTGACTAGAGCAGCCTGTTTTGCGACCTATTAAACATACCTTTTACATAAGCTTTCACCGTTAAAAAAAAAAAAAACCCAAAAAACATAAAACAAAACCATACCGTTACATCTGCTTTAACCATTTAACTTCTACCATTACCAGAAGTAAAAATGTCTGTTTTAAAGATGAAGCTTAAACGCCTCCCTTCCTGGGACGCCAGTGCCAGTAGTACTTCCCCTCTACAGGGACCCTGGCTCTTGTCCCTCGTGGACTAAGGGGAGTCACATGATCTGAATGCCTGGGAGTTTTCTCAAACCTTTGGGGGAATTTTAGCTGGCTTTTGCTTAGACTAGGTCAGACTAGATCTCAGATTCTGTGAACTTTGAGAGGACAAAAGTATGACAGACAGAAAGCAGTGTTTCTAAAAGAGTTGCCTATCACCTAAACATCTGATGGCTATTTTATTATGTGGCCCTGAAGATTATGGCCTGAAATCCTCTCCACGGCCACTCCTGTGTCTTCAGCTTCATTTCGTACCTCACTGCCCCCTCTCTCCCAACCAGCAGCCCTTCGTCCTACCTGCCAGCAGTTCCTCTTGTTTCCCAGGGATGTGTGCACATATCATTCGTTCTACCCCAAATACTCCTCTATACCTAGTGAACATCTCCTCAACCTTGAAACTTGACCTCCGCCATTACTCCTTCAGACAAAACTTTCTAAGTAAATCTTCACATTTCTGTTAGCACTGTACCCCTCTCTTTTATTGCAAAAGCCAGTTAGGTGAAAGATGGCAAGGCTGGGATGAGAACGCATTGCACTCTGGATTCCAAGTTTGGGCCGTCAAGAACATTACCGTACCGTGCCTGTCTCTCAACATCCAAGGTCCTTCTCTCGAGGCAGTTGTACATTTTGAGGCATCTCTTTTGCCCAATTTGAAAACTAAAATAAACATGCAACCAAATTGTCTAAAAAGAGCATGTCTGTCTGTTTGAAATGTATGTGGTATTAAATCAGTTCCTAAATTCCCACATGCTATGTCAAATTTGATTTCTGGAATGTGTGTACCTTTACTGAAGGACTGAATTCTTGCCTCGTTTTGCCTTTACCGTTGACTTTTGCATGCTTTTATCCGATGCATGGTTTATCACAGAATTTGCCCATGATTCTCCCTCTTAGTGAGGCTTACTCTTTTAACAGTAAGAGGAAAAGATGTGATTCTTACAGCCGAACGCATTTCCAAACCAAATAGATGTGCACTATTTTTTTAAAGCTTAATTAAAGAGAATACAGGGCAGTCATTAGTCATCCGCGCACACATCATCAGGGTCCAATAGAAGTACATCCGAATATATGACGCGGGTGGAAGCATGGCAGATTAACAGATTGATTGCAAAAATTTGCAAAGAGCACTCGCAGGAGAAAACTTGCTTTCAGGGAATGACATTCTTGCTATCACGTATGCAATGTTCTAAGGGTTACAATTCTTATGATTTTAAATATAGAAATTGAAAACAACGTTGTAGTATATACACTCACCGCGAATCACATGAATCTGTCGGAGTCAACGGTTTTGCGGTTATTTCCATCCTCACTCCGGAACCAGCGACTTCGGAGGTTTCATTTAATTAAATAGGCATGCTTAAGGTCCTGTTTCACGCAGGGGCCAGTGGCGCAATGGATAACGCGTCTGACTACGGATCAGAAGAGTCTAGGTTCGACTCCTGGCTGGCTCGGAACCCTTTTGACACCCAATCACCTTGCAATTGACACGCCGACCAATTCTTCAAACTTCTCTCCGATCGCAATGACGTGCTGGGAAAAGCTCCCTCACCTTCCTTCTTGTTGCCCCACAGGGCAATCAATCCCGCCTCTTGCGCAACCCGGAAGGACCCTTCAAAGGCGATCACAGGAACGTTCACAATCTAACCTTTTCTGGTTTCAATCTCATACCGCAAATATGGAGAAAGGTTCAGTCTCACACGGCAAATATGGAGAAAGGATCACACAGAGACACCTATACACAGATTCAAATCAAAGAGGCTTTAAGAAAAAAGAAGAGGAGGAGGAAGAACAAGAAGAAAGAAAGAAAGAATCAATGTGGATCTACGAGTGTCTTCACCAATATTAGCTTCACTGGGTTACCCCTCAACCCCTTCCGAATAGAGAGACGAGAGGCTTTGACTGAGGCAATGGTAAATCTAGAAAGGCCGGGCTTGTGCGGGCCGGATATTGGAGCTGGTCCTGACCACCACGCTACTCCACATTCCATGCCGCAGCTTGCTTTCCAGGACCGCGACTTCCAGAAGAGCTCTGGTTAGGCAGTTCCAAAATGCCGGGGAGGGGGGAGGGTGTAACGTGAGTGACGTGTAGGATTTTTTTGTTTTTCTTTTTCTTTAAGTAACCTGTGCCTTCCAAGTCTCAGAGACGTGTAACCACCTTGGGTGGTGAGGAGTAAAAGCAAGTGAAAGGAGTGGCCCGTACGGGGATCGAACCCGCGACCTTGGCGTTATTAGCACCACGCTCTAACCAACTGAGCTAACCGGCCGGGACGTGAGGTAGCTTTTCACTTCAAACTTTTAACCCCACCGTTTCCCGCAGTACCTCTTCGGCCAAAGACAAACGTTTACTTTTCACGGTCCTCGGACACCTAGCTGCTCCATGTGTAACCCACCAAAGATCTGCTGTGCCCTCTACACAGAGAGCCAAACTCGGACAGCAGCGCTTTGTCCAAAAGGAAGCCTTGGGTTGCACGGCGCCGAGCCATTTACACAACAGCACATACTTCCATGGATTCCCCCGGCCGTTGGCCGCAGCTTCCTCCAAAAACGTCGGCTTCCTCTTTCACGTCCAGGAGTACGACTGAAAATTGGTGTGCCTTCTTTCCGTTTGGTTTTCTTTCAGGAGACAGCGTCTCATTCTGTTTATTTTGGGTGGAAAGCAACAACCACCACCAAATTCTCCTGAGAGAAGCTACACTTGGAACTTAACCTTTGAAAGAGGTTGGGGGGTGGGGACGGGGAAGGAGAGAGGGCGCAAGAGGAACGAAAGAGGAGAAGAAGGGCTGGGCGGTCGGGGGCCGGTTAGCTCAGTTGGTTAGAGCGTGGTGCTAATAACGCCAAGGTCGCGGGTTCGATCCCCGTACTGGCCACTCTCCTCACCCACCTGCGCAGGGAACCTCCCCTGCCGTAATCCCTCAGGAGGAAACTTGGTTCCTAACCCACGCACACCTGCGAAGACGGTAGAGTCCTCCCTATAATAACTAACATGTTCCAAGTCCACCATCCCTCGCGGACCTTTTATCCACTCCTTACCCAAACTCGGCTCTCGGCCCACTACAACTTCAACATTCTTCCCAGCAGGCAGTGTACTCTTTCCTCCGGGACCAGTGGCTGAGGACAGAGACACTTGCAGGGCCAGAGGACGCAAGAGTGGGAGCTCGACCTAACACGAAAAGTGGGCGGGAAAAAGTGGAAAAGACTACTGGCAACCTTTGGCAGCTCTTTGAACACTTTGAGCAAGAAACACAAAACACAGACTTTTCTTTTCTTTTCTTAAGGACAGGAATCGAATCTGGATTCCTTAGACAGACGTGCATCTCATATCGTTGCTTCTGACTTGAAAGGACAGTTCAGTATCATGGTAACTTCTCTGATCTTTGTGGGAAGTCCTTCCCCAGACTTGTACAGTTTCCCTACCTGCGTGCGCTGACCAGTGCTAAGCTCCACGTGGAGTGCTTTCTGGAGGTTTCTCTTCTCGCGGCTCTCTCCTTTCCGGTACTCTGTCCTGCCAGCTTTAGCTGCCTTGGTCTCCTGGACTATCCGCCCCGTCACTTCAACGCAGGGAGTTCACCAGCCTCCGCCTGGGTTCCTGTTCCACGCACTGGGGCCTGGAAACTCTCTCAAGGCTGCAATCCCAGGTCTCACCTCATGCCCAGAAAACTCGCTCATTCCTTTCTTTCTGTCAGGGAGCACCATCCTTCTTTGCCTGATGTTTGGTGTCTTGAAAACTGTTTCGTCTATTTTGTCAGGTTTTGCTTCTTTCAAGCAGGAGGGTGTGTCTGATCCTTGAGATTTCGTCTTAACTGGAAACAGGACTCTCTGCCCTTTAGAAGACGGAGGGGGATAGCTGAGGCCTCTTCGGTGTGTGCTGGGGGTTGCAGGCTCCGAGGGAGCAGAGGCAGGCGGGCTGCTTAGTGCAGCGGCCTGTCTCAGGGCAGTTGGCATTGCCTTCCTGGGAAACGTGGGGCCTCATATTGCGTGTGGCAAGCAGTGTGCTCAGGTATTGCACTGGGGCGCCAGGCTGCAACTGGGCCAAACTGTCTGGAGGGCTCAGGCTACAGGCCTCAGCGCCGGTCAGGTGGTTTCCTCTGGTGTGTGAGTGTGATGTGTGTGTGTGTGTGTGTGTGTTGGGGGGTGGGGGGGGCGGGGTTTGGGCCAGGGCTGTCTGTGGGAGAGGAGGGCTCTTGTGTGAGAGCAGGGTTGAGTCCAGGAGTGCTGAGGGGCCGATGCCGCCAAAACGGGCATTCGGATCTCTGTCCGGCTGGAAGGCTGAAGGTGGGAGTTTTCTGATGAGGGGGTGGGAGCCTTGGAGGGCGTGGGATCCGGGCACTCTTTCCTTATCGCCGCCCCGCTGTCGGCCGCGGGGCATCGGAACACCTACGTGCTCCGTCAGTGCCTCACCGTGGGTGAATTCCGGTCGTCCTCTTGGTGGCCTGGAGATGACTGCCACTTAGCACAGCCTCAGAGGCTGAGATTGGATGAATCAGTGGGACCCGCCCAGCACCCGAGTCCACCGGAATGACCCCGCTCCGTCCTTCCTTCCCTTGCTGCCTCTAGTACCCTTTCTCTCTCTCTCCCCACACACACCCCCGTCTCTCCTTTCCATTAGGTTACTACTTCTCTGTGGTACCCTTTTCCCAATACTTTATTGAAGTATATTTTTAAATGAAAAGCGTTTATGTGTAGTTTGAGCTGATAAACTTTACCGATGTATCCTACTCCCATGTGACCACCACCCAGATGGAGACTGAGAACATTCCCATTAGTCCAGAAAATCGCCTTATGCCCCCTTACCAGACAAGACTGCATCCTGCAAGCTAATCGCTGTCTGATTTCTAGCACCAGACAGTTTGCCTGCTCTTGAACCTCATAGAAGTGGAATCATATAGCATATCCTACTGTGAGGCATTTTGGGGGTCCAGCATGATATTTCTGAGAGTGATCTGAGTCCTTCCACGTGCAATAAGTCACAGAACTTTGTTCCGCTTATTGCTGGGAAGTTGATTCTTTCGATTTTATAAACAAACCAAAATTTGTCTGTATATACAAGGACGCATGACATAGCTCATGAGGTTCATAGTGGGGGAAAAGGAGCGCAGCGTGACGGCCTGTCAGCAGAGTGGCGCAGCGGGAGCGTGCTGGGCCCATAACCCAGAGGTCGATGGATCGAAACCATCCTCTGCTAAGCTTCCTTCTTCTAACGCCCAGTTCTTTTCTCCTGGATCGCAGGCACGACATAGCGAGAAGAAATTTCGTCAACTTACACATGCACCTTCTTCTTCGACCACCTCTAGAATCCATTGCCACCCCCTACCTAACCACTGAAAACCAGTTAGCGTTTTCCTTTCCCCTCCTTTTCCTTTCCTTTCCTTTTCTTTTTTCTTTTGCCAGTTGGGAGGGGGGGACGGGGGTGGGGAGCACAATCCACCCTCCTCACTCATTTCAAAAGAGAGGCGAATCTCTAGCCCTTCTCACTCGAGAATACTTTAAAAATTTACCGTTCATTTCCAATGGATCAGTATCATTTCTTCCAGGAAATAAAATACACACTTCACTCCAGTTAGGGTTTTATATTTTCTTTACACTCGAAAGAAAAACATTTTTTCTTGATTTCTGCCCGATGACTATGTCGCATTTTTACTTGGGCTCGAGTCTCCTACCCTTTGTCGCCTCTTTTTTCGCTCCTACGCATGATTTATCAAATTTAGATCAACTTAATGCGAAAGCTTTGTGAATCCTTTTTGAAAGCAATACATGTTGCAATTACCATGAAGACGCCATTCGCGTGCACTCTATGGGAAAAACAGAAGCAAAGGAGTTAAACGTGAAATGGCAGGAGAAAATGAAATGAATGTGTTAAAATAAAAACATCTGTGCATCACTATCTAACTGTCAAGCTCAGGGGGGAAAAACACACACATGGAAGTCTTAGGAAAAAAAATTTTTTCCCGTTTTTTGAGGAAAACTTTTTAGTGAAAGTACTCTTTAATGAGTCCTTACATCATGACAAGGAAGTATAAATTCCTCCAAAACAGGAAGCACTCTAAATAATGAGAATTTTAAAAAATCAAATGGAAAACTAGAAATGAGCTGAAGATGGCGATAGAGGGACCTGTTCTCTTCCTCTACCTGTTGCTTTGAAGGTGTTCTTATCTGGACGTCCACTAAACCAACACTCTTCCACTTATTTTGCCTGCTTACCCTCTAAATTGTTCAGAGGAGGGAATAGCCAGGTTCTGAGCAAAACTCTGGGTCCTTTGGCTCTGCAACGTGTGCCACCATGTGATGGAAGGGAGGGTTTACGCCTTCAAGACACCTTTCCTATGGGTCCCCAAGAGGTCGAGGCCACATCACTTCCATGTGTGAGATGTGATGAGATAAGCAGTAAACCACGCTCTAAGAGTAGAGAGCAATTGCACTCAGCCAGCCAAGCAAGAACACTCGAGTATCTGGGAAGGACACGTGCAATGCACAATTCTTTTGTCAAGATAGAAGATAAAAGAGCAAATGGCACAGTCCCCACCACTGGAAAAGTCGACGAGGATGGGATTCGAACCCACGCGTGCAGAGCACAATGGATTAGCAATCCATCACCTTAACCACTCGGCCACCTCGTCCCACGGTCGGAAAATACTTTTGAATACTTTTTAAAATCTTGCTTTTGGCAAAGCCTTACCTTTTCATCTTTCTGTACAGTACCGTTCTCCAAAGTGCAGTCATTTTAAAAGAATTTTCACACAGAACCAGTTCTTTCCCCCTTTCTCCTGGGAGCCTTTCACACTTTGATAATCTTTTAACCTGCTCGTATCTCCAGCCTTAATTGTCATCCTTCCTCAGTATTCGCATTGCCTTCCAGTCAAGATAAAATTTTTTCTATTCCCCCCAAGCTCCATAATCTTCTCATTCTTCACCGGCAACACTCTAGTCCCCACCTCTGCCCTCACTTCACCTGTCTTCATTCTCTACACGTTCCTCAGATCTCAGTTTGGGCCTTACAGCTCTCCTCCCCGTCTCCCTCCTCTCCCCCTTCCCTTCCTCTTCCCCCCCACCCCTCATCCTCCGTCGAAAAGCCCTTCTTACTGAGCTTTTACAGTTGAAAAAATTTCGAGAATACGTTTTCTCTCAAAACATATTCTCATTCCGTTTCTGCCACAGAATTTTATCCTAATACTATGTATTTTTATGCTCAATTACCCAATCATGCCACTATGCAATAGAAAGTATTTATTTACATTAACTGGAATCTAAATTTCAGTTATTTCCAGTGACTATAAATCTGTGTTTAAGTGTTTTTTTCTTCTGACTTGAATTACCTTCACATTTAGTAAGAGCATTCAGTAAAAATATTAATAGCTAATTTTGATAAGGAAGTTGCTACATATGTAAAGTAGAATTGCATTAGTAAGACATTTTTTAGTGAAAGGGCAGGGAATATTTTCTCCCATCAATTCATGCGTTTGTGGATGAAAACTTCTTATGGCTGGAATAAGAAGAATTCGGTGAAAATTAGCAAAAAGACCATTAGTTTTGAATAAGTGTGTGGCTTACAAAAGGTGCTTTTATGATTATTTAAGGTGCATTATTAAAAGTAGAATGTTCAATACATTTCCACTGTTCATCTAAATTTAACAAACGGTGGCAATAAGTAGGAGTGATAGTGAGCAGGGGTCTAGTAATTATATAAAAATTATTTTTACAAAATATGGATTTCTATTTGACAGAGTCAAGGAGAATAATTTTTTTACGAGTCTGAATAAGTGTAAAAATATTAAAGCACTAACTTTCTGTGATATATATGTATGTTCCCTTCATTAAAACTGTAGTGTTCGTAGTTGGAAGTAGATGAAGAATTTGTCACTTTCTCCTCTGTGAAACTGTATAAAATACACAAAGGAAACGCAGCCCTGTGTCTTGTTTACAGGTGAGACTTTGGAGACACCAATATTCCCATTTGTTTTTTGTCAACAGGGAATATTTTTACCCCTGAAGTAACGTGCCACAGTAAAATGTTGTATAAAAAGTAATAGAATGGCATGATTTGCAAGGGAATGTGAAAGTAGAATCCGTTCACATCCTTCGGGAGCCAGCGCGCGATCAGGAAGATACATTTTAGGAAAATGTTTCACTTTCTCCTACTGGATCTGGCCATCTCCAGAGTAGCAACGCTGTAGTTGAGTTGCTCTGGGGTACAGTGTTCTCGCTTTTTCCATCTTCCTTAAACACTAGAGCTGAGTTATCCTGTTCACATTTCTTTTCTCCTCGCCTCTTCCATCCCGGGCTCTCTCCAAAACTAAACGACCCCAGCAATTCCTAGGACGACCACTCTTTTCGAACAGGCAGAAGAGGGTCCGAGCTCTGGGCCAGACCAGGAACCGCAGAGAAAGCCGAGGAGCAGTGCGCCCAGCAAAGTCTTCAGGGAACCCTCGCTAGGAAATGTCGGGGTCGCGTGAAGTAAACTCCGCCGTCAACAGGGAAAAGTCTATATAATTCAGTTCATTTGCCCGCTTTTCGAGAACAGGCAACGTTCCAGGTGCAAACGCCAAAAGCGGTGCGTGCAACATTCCTGCTTCAATTCCTCCCACCTCCCACTCGCTTTGGTCAGGTATTTCACGTCCTTCCCAGATACTCGAGTGTTCTTGCTTGGCTGGCTGAGTGCAATTGCTCTCTACTCTTAGAGCGTGGTTTACTGCTTATCTCATCACATCTCACACATGGAAGTGATGTGGCCTCGACCTCTTGGGGACCCATAGGAAAGGTGTCTTGAAGGCGTAAACCCTCCCTTCCATCACATGGTGGCACACGTTGCAGAGCCAAAGGACCCAGAGTTTTGCTCAGAACCTGGCTATTCCCTCCTCTGAACAATTTAGAGGGTAAGCAGGCAAAATAAGTGGAAGAGTGTTGGTTTAGTGGACGTCCAGATAAGAACACCTTCAAAGCAACAGGTAGAGGAAGAGAACAGGTCCCTCTATCGCCATCTTCAGCTCATTTCTAGTTTTCCATTTGATTTTTTAAAATTCTCATTATTTAGAGTGCTTCCTGTTTTGGAGGAATTTATACTTCCTTGTCATGATGTAAGGACTCATTAAAGAGTACTTTCACTAAAAAGTTTTCCTCAAAAAACGGGAAAAAATTTTTTTTCCTAAGACTTCCATGTGTGTGTTTTTCCCCCCTGAGCTTGACAGTTAGATAGTGATGCACAGATGTTTTTATTTTAACACATTCATTTCATTTTCTCCTGCCATTTCACGTTTAACTCCTTTGCTTCTGTTTTTCCCATAGAGTGCACGCGAATGGCGTCTTCATGGTAATTGCAACATGTATTGCTTTCAAAAAGGATTCACAAAGCTTTCGCATTAAGTTGATCTAAATTTGATAAATCATGCGTAGGAGCGAAAAAAGAGGCGACAAAGGGTAGGAGACTCGAGCCCAAGTAAAAATGCGACATAGTCATCGGGCAGAAATCAAGAAAAAATGTTTTTCTTTCGAGTGTAAAGAAAATATAAAACCCTAACTGGAGTGAAGTGTGTATTTTATTTCCTGGAAGAAATGATACTGATCCATTGGAAATGAACGGTAAATTTTTAAAGTATTCTCGAGTGAGAAGGGCTAGAGATTCGCCTCTCTTTTGAAATGAGTGAGGAGGGTGGATTGTGCTCCCCACCCCCGTCCCCCCCTCCCAACTGGCAAAAGAAAAAAGAAAAGGAAAGGAAAGGAAAAGGAGGGGAAAGGAAAACGCTAACTGGTTTTCAGTGGTTAGGTAGGGGGTGGCAATGGATTCTAGAGGTGGTCGAAGAAGAAGGTGCATGTGTAAGTTGACGAAATTTCTTCTCGCTATGTCGTGCCTGCGATCCAGGAGAAAAGAACTGGGCGTTAGAAGAAGGAAGCTTAGCAGAGGATGGTTTCGATCCATCGACCTCTGGGTTATGGGCCCAGCACGCTCCCGCTGCGCCACTCTGCTGACAGGCCGTCACGCTGCGCTCCTTTTCCCCCACTATGAACCTCATGAGCTATGTCATGCGTCCTTGTATATACAGACAAATTTTGGTTTGTTTATAAAATCGAAAGAATCAACTTCCCAGCAATAAGCGGAACAAAGTTCTGTGACTTATTGCACGTGGAAGGACTCAGATCACTCTCAGAAATATCATGCTGGACCCCCAAAATGCCTCACAGTAGGATATGCTATATGATTCCACTTCTATGAGGTTCAAGAGCAGGCAAACTGTCTGGTGCTAGAAATCAGACAGCGATTAGCTTGCAGGATGCAGTCTTGTCTGGTAAGGGGGCATAAGGCGATTTTCTGGACTAATGGGAATGTTCTCAGTCTCCATCTGGGTGGTGGTCACATGGGAGTAGGATACATCGGTAAAGTTTATCAGCTCAAACTACACATAAACGCTTTTCATTTAAAAATATACTTCAATAAAGTATTGGGAAAAGGGTACCACAGAGAAGTAGTAACCTAATGGAAAGGAGAGACGGGGGTGTGTGTGGGGAGAGAGAGAGAAAGGGTACTAGAGGCAGCAAGGGAAGGAAGGACGGAGCGGGGTCATTCCGGTGGACTCGGGTGCTGGGCGGGTCCCACTGATTCATCCAATCTCAGCCTCTGAGGCTGTGCTAAGTGGCAGTCATCTCCAGGCCACCAAGAGGACGACCGGAATTCACCCACGGTGAGGCACTGACGGAGCACGTAGGTGTTCCGATGCCCCGCGGCCGACAGCGGGGCGGCGATAAGGAAAGAGTGCCCGGATCCCACGCCCTCCAAGGCTCCCACCCCCTCATCAGAAAACTCCCACCTTCAGCCTTCCAGCCGGACAGAGATCCGAATGCCCGTTTTGGCGGCATCGGCCCCTCAGCACTCCTGGACTCAACCCTGCTCTCACACAAGAGCCCTCCTCTCCCACAGACAGCCCTGGCCCAAACCCCGCCCCCCCCACCCCCCAACACACACACACACACACACACATCACACTCACACACCAGAGGAAACCACCTGACCGGCGCTGAGGCCTGTAGCCTGAGCCCTCCAGACAGTTTGGCCCAGTTGCAGCCTGGCGCCCCAGTGCAATACCTGAGCACACTGCTTGCCACACGCAATATGAGGCCCCACGTTTCCCAGGAAGGCAATGCCAACTGCCCTGAGACAGGCCGCTGCACTAAGCAGCCCGCCTGCCTCTGCTCCCTCGGAGCCTGCAACCCCCAGCACACACCGAAGAGGCCTCAGCTATCCCCCTCCGTCTTCTAAAGGGCAGAGAGTCCTGTTTCCAGTTAAGACGAAATCTCAAGGATCAGACACACCCTCCTGCTTGAAAGAAGCAAAACCTGACAAAATAGACGAAACAGTTTTCAAGACACCAAACATCAGGCAAAGAAGGATGGTGCTCCCTGACAGAAAGAAAGGAATGAGCGAGTTTTCTGGGCATGAGGTGAGACCTGGGATTGCAGCCTTGAGAGAGTTTCCAGGCCCCAGTGCGTGGAACAGGAACCCAGGCGGAGGCTGGTGAACTCCCTGCGTTGAAGTGACGGGGCGGATAGTCCAGGAGACCAAGGCAGCTAAAGCTGGCAGGACAGAGTACCGGAAAGGAGAGAGCCGCGAGAAGAGAAACCTCCAGAAAGCACTCCACGTGGAGCTTAGCACTGGTCAGCGCACGCAGGTAGGGAAACTGTACAAGTCTGGGGAAGGACTTCCCACAAAGATCAGAGAAGTTACCATGATACTGAACTGTCCTTTCAAGTCAGAAGCAACGATATGAGATGCACGTCTGTCTAAGGAATCCAGATTCGATTCCTGTCCTTAAGAAAAGAAAAGAAAAGTCTGTGTTTTGTGTTTCTTGCTCAAAGTGTTCAAAGAGCTGCCAAAGGTTGCCAGTAGTCTTTTCCACTTTTTCCCGCCCACTTTTCGTGTTAGGTCGAGCTCCCACTCTTGCGTCCTCTGGCCCTGCAAGTGTCTCTGTCCTCAGCCACTGGTCCCGGAGGAAAGAGTACACTGCCTGCTGGGAAGAATGTTGAAGTTGTAGTGGGCCGAGAGCCGAGTTTGGGTAAGGAGTGGATAAAAGGTCCGCGAGGGATGGTGGACTTGGAACATGTTAGTTATTATAGGGAGGACTCTACCGTCTTCGCAGGTGTGCGTGGGTTAGGAACCAAGTTTCCTCCTGAGGGATTACGGCAGGGGAGGTTCCCTGCGCAGGTGGGTGAGGAGAGTGGCCAGTACGGGGATCGAACCCGCGACCTTGGCGTTATTAGCACCACGCTCTAACCAACTGAGCTAACCGGCCCCCGACCGCCCAGCCCTTCTTCTCCTCTTTCGTTCCTCTTGCGCCCTCTCTCCTTCCCCGTCCCCACCCCCCAACCTCTTTCAAAGGTTAAGTTCCAAGTGTAGCTTCTCTCAGGAGAATTTGGTGGTGGTTGTTGCTTTCCACCCAAAATAAACAGAATGAGACGCTGTCTCCTGAAAGAAAACCAAACGGAAAGAAGGCACACCAATTTTCAGTCGTACTCCTGGACGTGAAAGAGGAAGCCGACGTTTTTGGAGGAAGCTGCGGCCAACGGCCGGGGGAATCCATGGAAGTATGTGCTGTTGTGTAAATGGCTCGGCGCCGTGCAACCCAAGGCTTCCTTTTGGACAAAGCGCTGCTGTCCGAGTTTGGCTCTCTGTGTAGAGGGCACAGCAGATCTTTGGTGGGTTACACATGGAGCAGCTAGGTGTCCGAGGACCGTGAAAAGTAAACGTTTGTCTTTGGCCGAAGAGGTACTGCGGGAAACGGTGGGGTTAAAAGTTTGAAGTGAAAAGCTACCTCACGTCCCGGCCGGTTAGCTCAGTTGGTTAGAGCGTGGTGCTAATAACGCCAAGGTCGCGGGTTCGATCCCCGTACGGGCCACTCCTTTCACTTGCTTTTACTCCTCACCACCCAAGGTGGTTACACGTCTCTGAGACTTGGAAGGCACAGGTTACTTAAAGAAAAAGAAAAACAAAAAAATCCTACACGTCACTCACGTTACACCCTCCCCCCTCCCCGGCATTTTGGAACTGCCTAACCAGAGCTCTTCTGGAAGTCGCGGTCCTGGAAAGCAAGCTGCGGCATGGAATGTGGAGTAGCGTGGTGGTCAGGACCAGCTCCAATATCCGGCCCGCACAAGCCCGGCCTTTCTAGATTTACCATTGCCTCAGTCAAAGCCTCTCGTCTCTCTATTCGGAAGGGGTTGAGGGGTAACCCAGTGAAGCTAATATTGGTGAAGACACTCGTAGATCCACATTGATTCTTTCTTTCTTTCTTCTTGTTCTTCCTCCTCCTCTTCTTTTTTCTTAAAGCCTCTTTGATTTGAATCTGTGTATAGGTGTCTCTGTGTGATCCTTTCTCCATATTTGCCGTGTGAGACTGAACCTTTCTCCATATTTGCGGTATGAGATTGAAACCAGAAAAGGTTAGATTGTGAACGTTCCTGTGATCGCCTTTGAAGGGTCCTTCCGGGTTGCGCAAGAGGCGGGATTGATTGCCCTGTGGGGCAACAAGAAGGAAGGTGAGGGAGCTTTTCCCAGCACGTCATTGCGATCGGAGAGAAGTTTGAAGAATTGGTCGGCGTGTCAATTGCAAGGTGATTGGGTGTCAAAAGGGTTCCGAGCCAGCCAGGAGTCGAACCTAGACTCTTCTGATCCGTAGTCAGACGCGTTATCCATTGCGCCACTGGCCCCTGCGTGAAACAGGACCTTAAGCATGCCTATTTAATTAAATGAAACCTCCGAAGTCGCTGGTTCCGGAGTGAGGATGGAAATAACCGCAAAACCGTTGACTCCGACAGATTCATGTGATTCGCGGTGAGTGTATATACTACAACGTTGTTTTCAATTTCTATATTTAAAATCATAAGAATTGTAACCCTTAGAACATTGCATACGTGATAGCAAGAATGTCATTCCCTGAAAGCAAGTTTTCTCCTGCGAGTGCTCTTTGCAAATTTTTGCAATCAATCTGTTAATCTGCCATGCTTCCACCCGCGTCATATATTCGGATGTACTTCTATTGGACCCTGATGATGTGTGCGCGGATGACTAATGACTGCCCTGTATTCTCTTTAATTAAGCTTTAAAAAAATAGTGCACATCTATTTGGTTTGGAAATGCGTTCGGCTGTAAGAATCACATCTTTTCCTCTTACTGTTAAAAGAGTAAGCCTCACTAAGAGGGAGAATCATGGGCAAATTCTGTGATAAACCATGCATCGGATAAAAGCATGCAAAAGTCAACGGTAAAGGCAAAACGAGGCAAGAATTCAGTCCTTCAGTAAAGGTACACACATTCCAGAAATCAAATTTGACATAGCATGTGGGAATTTAGGAACTGATTTAATACCACATACATTTCAAACAGACAGACATGCTCTTTTTAGACAATTTGGTTGCATGTTTATTTTAGTTTTCAAATTGGGCAAAAGAGATGCCTCAAAATGTACAACTGCCTCGAGAGAAGGACCTTGGATGTTGAGAGACAGGCACGGTACGGTAATGTTCTTGACGGCCCAAACTTGGAATCCAGAGTGCAATGCGTTCTCATCCCAGCCTTGCCATCTTTCACCTAACTGGCTTTTGCAATAAAAGAGAGGGGTACAGTGCTAACAGAAATGTGAAGATTTACTTAGAAAGTTTTGTCTGAAGGAGTAATGGCGGAGGTCAAGTTTCAAGGTTGAGGAGATGTTCACTAGGTATAGAGGAGTATTTGGGGTAGAACGAATGATATGTGCACACATCCCTGGGAAACAAGAGGAACTGCTGGCAGGTAGGACGAAGGGCTGCTGGTTGGGAGAGAGGGGGCAGTGAGGTACGAAATGAAGCTGAAGACACAGGAGTGGCCGTGGAGAGGATTTCAGGCCATAATCTTCAGGGCCACATAATAAAATAGCCATCAGATGTTTAGGTGATAGGCAACTCTTTTAGAAACACTGCTTTCTGTCTGTCATACTTTTGTCCTCTCAAAGTTCACAGAATCTGAGATCTAGTCTGACCTAGTCTAAGCAAAAGCCAGCTAAAATTCCCCCAAAGGTTTGAGAAAACTCCCAGGCATTCAGATCATGTGACTCCCCTTAGTCCACGAGGGACAAGAGCCAGGGTCCCTGTAGAGGGGAAGTACTACTGGCACTGGCGTCCCAGGAAGGGAGGCGTTTAAGCTTCATCTTTAAAACAGACATTTTTACTTCTGGTAATGGTAGAAGTTAAATGGTTAAAGCAGATGTAACGGTATGGTTTTGTTTTATGTTTTTTGGGTTTTTTTTTTTTTTAACGGTGAAAGCTTATGTAAAAGGTATGTTTAATAGGTCGCAAAACAGGCTGCTCTAGTCAGGGTTAAGTTTTAGTTAAATCATACGTAAGCCATGACTTCCCCACACCTTAATATATGAACATTTCTTCCATAACCATCAAGTAGAAATACTGTATGCGGTACTTCCTGTGTTTTGTAAATAAAAAAAATCGGTGCCTAAAACACACACACCACCAGCTCAATATACTATACCAGAACATTCCCCCCTGTCCTTTCTCTCTTCTGAGAAATCCCTCACACAGCCCGGCAAATGCAGAGTGCGCTGTTCATGGTCCTGACTCCGGGAAGAGGCGGGCTTCCTGGTGGCAACGCGGACCATCTCCGCCCGCCGGGCGCGCACCTTGAGTTGAGCGGGATGCCGAGCCCCTGAAGTGTCCGAGAGGAGCCCCTGCCGGCCTCGATACCCTGCCTGCGAGGGCCCCCGCGCCCCATTCCGCGTACGTCTGTCCCACAGACTTGTCTCTAAACACACACACGCCGGTAAACCCACCCTAACCCCTTTCCGAGCCCGGCCGGGACTGTTCTGTGCCTAAAGGCAACTGCCTTTTGAACCCACGTAAGCGACAGGTGTCTGCGCCCAAAGGACAACTCGTGGCAGCGAGCGGCCACCCCTCCCAGGCAAGCCTAGGTGGCTGAGGCGAGTCGGCCTACGGATCCCGGCGCGCAGCCTGGGCTTCCGGAGAAGGGGCGGCTTGGCCTTGACCGCGTTGTGCAAACACCTGAGCAGGGAGACCCGGATCAAGGCGGACTGCAGACCGAGTCCCCGAGAGTATTGACGGGGGTACCAACGCGGACCCCGGGAACTAGGAGAAAAAGGAAAGGGCAGTGAGGTTAAGCAACGGCCTCTGCCGGACACAAAATCCACGTGTACTTTCTGGGGACGGGAAACGTTTCTGATTCATTTCCTCCACCCCCTCCTCCATTGCTTTCCACCTTCTCCACACACAAATTTTATATTGAAGGTTTTTGAAAATATTTCTGGCAAGGAAAAAAAGAAAATGCCGGAGATGGAAGACATCTGGAAACATCACCTTTTGGTTTTCGTTTGTTTGATTTACATCCTTGTTTGTCTGATGGCATTCATTCACTTATTCATTTCTAATTGCGGTAAGCGTACCTCAGCTGCTTCCTGGCCATTTGCTTGCATTTCAAATCATTTGCCTCTACAGTGAAAGTGAAAACAGTAAAGTCTGTTGAAGAAAATTTAGCAGAATACTCCATGCCTTTGAGATGAGCAACTATATGTTAGACAGCACATAATAAGCATACAAGCATACAAGAAAGATTGCTACACTGTACCCACCCCCACCCCCACCCCGCAAAACAAAACAACAAAAACTGAGCACGTTTTTCCTCAAAAGTCCATTCGGAGAGAAAAACACTAGGCACAGACTGGAAGGACATACTCATAATTCACACAATGTAAAAGACGTTGGAGTCCGAGGAACCTACAGAAATGTTAAAGTGCAGTAAGTACTTTAACAAGATGTAGTTCTGAGCACTGCTGTTGTGAGGATAGGTTGGAAACCCTTTGTTTTGAGGTCGGGCACCTTAGAGAGGGCAGCAAGGTAGTAAGGAAGTAGTTGTACTTGTGGGTAAAGTGGCAAAAGCCTGGGAAGGGCACTGTTTCCGCCCGGTTTCGAACCGGGGACCTTTCGCGTGTAAGGCGAACGTGCTGACCGCTGCACCACGGAAACGTCACACGCACGTTGCATTTTACAAGTCCAATAAAACGGCATTTCCTTGGTGCTTCCCCAAGTCTAATAATTTTGAGTATTTCTCTTTTAGTATATTATCACTCACTCACTTTGCTTACCCTCCTTTTTAAAAACGTGTTAAAATAAGAATATAGGAACTCTACGACTCATAACCAAACGTAACTCAAAAGCAGAGTCCAAATTCCTTCCCCAACACCACGCAGGGTAATTTCAAGCTCCTAGGGCATGTGATTACAAGGAACTACCCGACAGTACCCTGTGACTTTCATTTCCATGTCTCTTGCTCACCGTTGGACCCAGGACATAACACACAGAGCCCCGAAGACCCCCAGACTTCCGAGAGGGCATGCTTGTCCGGAGGAGACTGCTGAGCAGGGGCGGAGTGGGCTGTGCCCCAGGAGGGAGTGACAAAAGGAGTAGTGTTTGGGAATTCATGGGACCGGACTCTGTGCCGAGTAGGTTGAGGTGGGAGTCGTCAGTCAACTTCTTATCCAGTGTCACTCACACTGGCCTGGAACGCCTGTGCTCTGAGCGACGTCAATCTGTGCAACAGCTGACGTACTAGACTATACTTTATTTTTCTCCTCACTTCACCTGACCTTCGTCACTGTATTTGTCCACTTCCCAGCTTTTACCTCAAGGATCAGGGAGGTGCTCAGCAGCAAAACCATGGTCTTTCCTCGAATTCTCGGTGAGAATTTCGTGATAGGACAGCTCTGCATCAGCACGTCTGACCAAGAGCCAAGCTGAAAACTCCTGTTCTCAGCAACTCAAACTTGGATTGGTCCCAAGGTTGCAGGAAACAGAGAAGTGAGACAGTATTTCCCAGTTAGCAAGACTGGAGTCCGCTTTTTCCCTGATATGGACTTGGCAGCAAAAATGATGATTTATTATTTTCCAGTACTTTGATTAGAAGTTTACTGTAAAGCAGTCAATGAGTGGCCCCCAACGTGGCCAGTCCTGACCCTACCAGATGTCCTGAAAAAGTATGCAAGCCTGAGGTAGCAAAGGGCACATGCACTGAGTATTATAATAAGATTGCACGAAATCAGTTAATTATTTTTAAAGTTGCCAAATGAAACCACAGAGATAAATGGTCATTCATTTTCTGGTACAGATGAACTTATTTGCAAGGCAGAAATAGAGACAAAGATGTAGGGAACAAAGTTATGGAAACCAAGGGGGGAAGGGGGAGTGAGATGAATTGGGAGATTGGGATTGACATATATACACGGCTATGTGTAAAAGAGGTAACTACCACATAGCACAGGGAACTCTACTCAGTGCTTGTGGTGACCTCAACGGGAAGGAAATCTAAAAAAAAGAGGGGATATATGTGTACGTATAACTGATTCACTTTGCTGTACAGCGGAAACAGACACAACATTGTAAAGCAGCTATACTCCAGTAAAAATAAACTAAAAAGAAAAGAGGAAACGGTTATAACACTACTTGATTTACACTACTCTAATTTATATTAGAACTTTTCCCTTGTTCTTTTATTGGTTTTGGATTAGATTTGACTAAAGGCAAATGGGTAAAAACAACTCCAGACTAAGTAATGGGTGTGGAAAATAGCTGTAAACATATGTAAGTGCAGAACTTGAAAGCACACCCGTCGAAACTAGATCACTAATTCAGTAGCCTTGCCCCACACTGGATGGTCCACGTAACAGTAGTGTAGACGGTCACTCATCTGGGAGACTGTAGAAGTGGTGACTTTCAGGCCCTGTTGCAGATGTAGTCATCTAAAACCCTCATTGTAATGGACCATACCAGGTCATTCATATGCTCACAAAATTTTGAGAAGCATGGCTCTAAGGCGCTATTCAATGTGCCAAAAAGCTATCTGGCGCAAAACTGGGGGGATCTGAGGGGAGAGGTTGACCATGCAATGAATCAGTCAAGAGAAACAAACATCTCCATTGTGTTAAAAAGTTCTAGGAGGCAAAAATAATTGAAGAGATCGCACGAAACCGAACTGGCAATGTCTGACACCTGATCTAAAAGGTAAAGGAAAGACCAAGACGCACTCTAGGCAATTCTAATTTTCATCTCATGATTTCAGGGCAAGTAACGCTCTTGGGAGAGTTGTTGATATTATATTTATTTTTTAAGCAAGGGGACTAATGCTGTCCCTATCTCCTCCTAGGACTTGAAGGCATGTCAACTGCAGTTAATTCCAATTTTTGTTTGCCATGTTTAAAACACAGCCACCTTAGGCCCCACTGGGATTCGAACCCAGGATCTCCTGTTTACTAGACAGGCGCTTTCACCAACTAAGCCACGGAGCCAACTATGACACCAAACTCATTCTTACAGTATTTGAAGGAGATGTCACTTTCCTGTTTCACCAATGCATTTCTCAAGGATTTTTGATTAATGATAGAGTCTCGGGACTACTTCTCAGAATTTCTATCAAGTTCTTTTACTTTCTCTCGCCTGAAATATGCACAGAAGTTTACGTGCTGTGCCAAGACAAGAAAAACTTTCTGAGCCTCTGGACCCTTGAAATAGGTAGCCAAACCATTTCACCTCTAGGAGCTTTTACAACTTCGTTATAGGAGATATTTCTCAGTTTCAAATCTGCAATGGGGAAATGATGGTGCTTATCGGTCTTGAAACATAACATGAACTGGAGCACTTTGAAGGACTTCACCACACCATTTTCTACTCTTACTGTGAAAAAGCATGTCTTACAAAAGAGAAACGTGCTTCCCAATCTTGATTTTGGAGCTATGTGGCAGGTAAAGGCATGCAAATGGAAAAACGAAGGTAAGAATTCAGCAAATGTATACATGTTAAGAACGATGTTTGACACAGAGATATAGACAATATAAAACTTAGGTAGACATGTCTTACTTAAAAATGTCATAAAGTTCTTAACTGGTCCTAGTTCCTGAAATCAACAATCAATGCATAAATATCAGAGAGTTGTCCTGCCCTTTGAGAATGAGAGGCAGTATGGAATGATGCTTAAGAGCACAAACTGTGATGTCAGGCTCCATTGGTTCTTTGTCCCAAACCTGTCATTATATTTGGGACCTTGGGAAAATAATGTAAAATCTCTATTTCCTGTTTTCATTTACTCAAATTCTTTGGGGAGTGCTGGCAGATGGTGTGGGTTATGACTAGCCTCAATCTATAAGACTTCTACAGGCGTGTTAGATCTAGGCCAGGTACACAGCATTGCTTCCTGAGCTGACAGAGAACAGTGTAAGGAAACTGCCTGTATCTCTTGCAATTTGTTTCCTTTTGTTGTTTATTTCAACAGCTCGAGTACTTCTGTAAAGGTAGGTCACACTTTTCACTCATTTCTATTTGAAGAACTCTTTCGTTGTAATCAAATCTGTAAGATTTAAAATTTTCTGCCCAATGCAATACACCTCTCCTATTGTATTTTAAGTATCAGGTATTATGTGTATTAATGGGAAGACTAAGTTAAATTAGGAACCACCTGCATTTATGCACATCAGAGATGCCTAAAACTTAAAACACACACACACACAGACACACACACACAAATCCACCCAGCATTAAAGTAATCTATGAAGTCTTTAAGAACAAAAAAGAGGGCATGATTAATACTACCTGGGAGAAGTCTGAGCTCTGTGAAGAACCCACCAAAGAACATTGAACTGGCCACTGTTCTTTCTGAAAAACTTGGATTCTATAATGGGACCTTGGTGTGATAGATAAACCCAGTTTTGTGGGGCAGGATGTAACAAAGAGAAGTGGTTCAGTTATTTATTGGTCTAAATGGAAATATTTTAGGCCCAAGGTAGGAAAGAAAACCCTTTGGGTGTGAGGTGAAACTTTGTGAGAGAAACCCACCGAACTTTAAGTTCAACATAAACCAGATGGCTCCATTTCAGATGTCTTTTACACGCTAAAGACAAATCTCATTGGTCTGGTTTGCATTTCAGTGTGCGAATGGGACTCTAGGAGAGTATTTGGCAGGACAAGTATACGTCATCTAGCACAGATAACCATATAAATATCTCTGCCATGTCCCTCACCAAAATAAGACATCAATATCACATTCCTTCAGCCTTGAACAACGACCTGTCATGGAAGTACTGTCAACCAGGCGTTTGCCTCAACACTGATTTCAGTGGTGGCAAAGAGACATGTTTCTTATTGTAATTTTTAAAATTAAGTTTTTATTTTGGAATAATTTTAGAAAAGTTGCAAAGACAATACAGAGAATTGCCTTATACCCATTACCTAGTTTCCCTTAATATTAGCTTCTTCCATTATCATGGTACCTTTGTTTAAACTAAGAAGCCAATGTGGGTACTTTACTAATAACTAAACTCCTGACTTTGACTATATCACACCAGGTTTTACACTAATGTCCCTTTTGTTTCCAGGATCCTACATTGTATTCAGCCTCCTCTAGTCTGTGACAGTTTCTCAGTGTTGATGAAGTATTTCTGTAGCATACTTGACTGTTTTCCATCTGGGTTTGTCTGATGTTTTTTGCATGATTGGTTTGGGGTTATAGGTTTTTGTGGGAGACCACAAAGATAAAGTACTTGTCCCATCGCATCATATCGGATGGTACATGATAGGAGCACAGCTTACCATTGGTGATGTCAACCTTGATCATTTTTAAGGTAGTGTTTGCCATTTTTCTCCCTTGCGAAGTTCCTATTTTTTCCTACTTCCTACTCTACTATTTAGAAGTTAGTCACTCAGTATGGCCCATATTCCGGAAGGGAGGGGATTAAGCTTCCTCTCCTGGGGGGGTGGGGGAGTATTTACTTATATTAGTTGGAATGCTTCTGTAAGGAAAATGTTTCCCTTCTCCTGTATTCATTGATTTATTTATATCAGTATGGACTCATGAATATGTATTTTATACTTTGGATTATAATCCAAAACCACACCATCTGTTGTTCAAACTGTTCCAGCTTTGGTCATTGGGAGCTCTTTCCCTGTTATAAAGAGACAACTGGCAAAGCTGTTTCTTTCCTACTGTGTTGATATTAATAAATTTTTCTTTCACACATCATATAAAAAAAATCTTGTTTCACCTTTCGCTGAACTAGTTAAGACCCGAGTGTGGAAGTGTAGAAAGTGTGGATGGTTCCCAGTTTATTTTAGGACGAAAATAATCCAGTAGGGTCAGTTTCTTTGCAAGAATCAGTTACCCAGTGGAAAACTAATATGCCCAAAGCGGCTCTATTTCCCTTGCTAGTCACTCACTACTATCCTTGCACCCTGTAGATGGGATTCAAAGGAGGACTTCAACCTTGGGGTAAATCAAAGATGTGTGTTTAAATTTTTTTTAGTTCTCAGCGGGAGGTTCGTCTGTCTCCCTGACATTAATTGTGATATCGTAGTGGACCTGAGACTGGAAGAACTCTCATCTGTGTAGAAATGTAAGAGGAACGCCCTGTCGTACAAATTGGCCTGTACGGGGATCGAGCCAGCGACCGTGGCGTTATTAACACTACACTCTAACCAACTGCGCTAACCGGCCAGCAAACTGGTAGCTTGTTCCTCTGTAGGCAATTAAATAAAAGGGAAACAAAATGGTTTCTTCAAATTCTCGGGGCGGGGGGCCGGGGGCCGGGGGGCCGGGGGGCCGGAGGGGTGGGGCGGGGGGAGGCGGGGAGGGAGGAGAAGGAAAGGGAACACAAAGAACTGAAACAACCGAAAAGTGACCTTATTTTTTTAAATCTCCACATTCTTCCTATTTCATTCTCCCCCATCTCGGAGTTAGGAAAAAGAATAAGAGAACACAACATTTGGCCTGATTGAACTCTACTTCTTGGGGACCTCTCTCCAACTGACGACTCTGAGCCCCCCCCAAAAATCAAAGTCGCCGAGGGAGGCTTCCTTCCTCCTACCTATTTAAAATAATTTATAAAGATAAATTATTTTTAAAATAATTTTATTTCATACTATCAGAGTCCTTAATCCATCTGGAATTCATTTTTTTAATTGTATGAGATGAAGCAGTTTTTTTTATTTTTTGAAGAGTTTTTCTACTTGTACCAACTGCACTTGAAAAGTTCATTAACTTCCTGCCGTTCTAAAGCGACGAATTTAGCCCTCTTTTTCATATTCTATACCCTCCCCGTAAGGAATCTCACATTTTCCCAAGATTTCGATATTCTAAGGTACATTGACAACGCTCCAATCTTTCCCTAGCCCTCACCAGACACTCCATACATTCATTTGCTCTAACCAAAAACCTTTGCTTTATCCCGGATTCCTCTCTTCATCTCACACCTCACAACCCCTTTAAGAGCAAATCGGTTAAATATATATATATATTTATATATATATCTGACCACTTCTCACCACTTGCATTCTAAGCATCCTCGTCTGGGCCACCATTGAATCCCAGTGGATTCCCGCAGAACCCTCCTCCCAGTCTCCCCGCTTTCACTCCTCTACCGTCCCAGCTCAGCCAGCAGCCAGAACAATCCTAACAGTGAGTCAAGTCATGTCATTTATTTGTCCCAAAGCCTCTGCTTGTTCCACATCTCACTCCTGGGGACTTCCATCAGGTTTTCTCTTTGCCTGGAATCCTCTTCCCTCATACTCTGGCATGGCTGAGTCTGTCAGTGAATTCAAGTCTTTGCTCAGATGTCAACCTCTCATAAGAGCTCAGATGAAACTGTAGCGCCATCTTAACCCACCTACCCTGCTCTATATTTTTGCCAGGCCGTTTGCAATCTCTTTCACATGGGAGTTATTTCCTATTATGTTTATTGTTTATTTTTAATCACGCCCCATACTAGAACATAAACTCCAGAAGAACAGGAATTTTATGTCACTGGCAACATCCCAAATATTAGAAGAGTGCCTAGTAACCAGTATCAGATGCCCAGTATTTTTTGAGTGAATGAATGATTGAATATGACAAATATTTCCTTCATATTCCATAGTCATTTCACACTCAAGTCTATAAACATTCCATGTATTCTGCCAAAATTACATTTTCCATCCTCCAAGTCAAATGGCTAAGGGTCGGTCTTCTCGAACTCCCCCTTACCCTTATTCTGCCCATCTCCTCCGCCCACACGGTGCAATCGGTCACCAAGTCCTGCTTCTTAATCCCTCCTCTCTCTACTGTCTGCCCACGCCCACTGTTAACTACCTGGTTAACAATCCCTGTTAACCAGGTAATTAATTACCTAGCTTGAATGTATTGTATCTTTCATCTTTGTTGGTGTCTCCGCAGCCTCCCACACATTTCCAAGCCTCCAGCCTGTCCCCGTTTGACTCCTCCCTCACATGACAGCTAGAGCAATCTAAACCCAGGCTTTTCTCTTTCCTACTTAAAATCTTTCCATGACTCTCCATTGTATTTGGAACCTTGTGCACACTGCACGATATGGTTTATAAACATACCCATGATCTGCCCCTTCTTCTCCCAAACCATATCTGACTCCTTGAAAGTTACCCAGATAGATTCGTTCTGTCTTCAGACCCTCCTGTGCACGTGTTTTGTCTTTGGCCTGAAATACCCTTCTCCAGTTGCTAGAACTGGAGAACACACACCGTAAGACAGAATTCAAGTTTCAAGACTTAGATAAGATGACCTTCTGCCCTGCTTCCATTCCCTTAGTACCTGTCGCTTGTTATGGAATCACTGGCTTACTTACCAGTCTCCCCACTAAATTGTAATCTCCAAAGCAGAAGTTTTCCTTCACCTCTGAATGGCTGGTGCAAAGCACGATACAAGGTATACAGTCATCACTGTATAAATGTTAAATTATCATGTAAAGAGCTGTAGAAATTGTCTAATACTTTTCCTCTTGACCCCCCCCCCACTGTAAGATGGCAATCTTGGGTTGTGGAATGCCTTTCAAAGTAGAAACAGCATGGATATTTAGAGTCGTATATACCTGGGTTAGAGTTCTGACTTTGGTGATTTGCTGTAGTGAGGGAGAAGCGAACACACACTTTGGAGCCAATAGGGTTGAAATCCCAAATCTAACCTTTACTGACTGGTTGAGCTTGGGCAAGTTTCTTAATATCCTTCTGCCTCTGAATAGATATGAGTTTTATAGCAATTCCTGTATCATAAACTCATTTCAACAATTTATTTTTATTTTATCAACCAACTTAAGATTGCTTATTTTTCCAGTTAGGTCTCTTCCAAGGTATCCATAAAACAGGAGATAGATGCATTCAGGGAATCATTCTTGCCTTTTCTTTTTTTCCATCAGGATGGAATATGTCGTAGCTACTCATAGACCTCCCATTGGTTACAGTACAGAGGTCAGCTTAGGTATCTGCTCTTCCTCCCTTTCTCCCTTTGTTCTCAGGCCCAAGAGTCTTCCTGCCCTACCCACCCTATCTGGGAGAGATGTGAGGTAGAGGGTGATTTTATAAGGTACAAATTAAAAGAAAAGTAGAAGCTTTGGTTCCCTACTTGAGCATTTCTCATTCGTAATTATGGAGGAATTATGACCTATGGCGTAAAGAAAAGAAGCAAGGTTGCTCCACTCTGTGTTTTTCCTCCCCTGGCCCTCCCATGGATGCTCTCATGGGTAGACCATTGATCCTCAAGGAAAAGTTGGCTTCACGGTCAAATTGCATTAAAAGCTTCTCCAAAATAAATAAATTAAACTAAAAAAAAATCTTCTCCAAGAGCCAACTGAGGAGCAAAATAGCAAGAAATGAGGAATCGGCCTCCCTAGGGGACCAGATAAAGGAACCACTTCTTTGAGCCAAATAAAAGCAGGCTAAGATTTAGAGAGAATCTAATCCTCCTCCCAAAGATGCAAGAGAATATGGGTTGTACTCTTTGCCTCCCTGGCACGTCTGTTCCCAGAGAAAAAAGCAGGAGGCAGTATCCTGACTGAGCTCACCGTTGACACAGAAAGGAGTGGGTAGGGAGGGGAAGGCAAGGCTCTGTTCAATTCCAAAGCTTTGGTTCCACTCAGTTTCATTCTGCTATCACCACTAGATACTTTAGTCCTTCATTTTCCTCTAGAATGTAGATTAGGACCTCAAGGTGAATGTGCAAAGCTCTCACCTTAGATCTGGGGTATTTTCGCTGTAGAGAATCAGAAGTGACTGAGGCACTTTACTATGCTGAGGTCCAAATTAGAGTACGAGTGGCAAGGAACACAAGTTATTTCTGGTGGGCATGATGCCTTCGGGAATGCCCTTGCTCCCTATTCTGTAGGGTTTTTGATTTTTCACCAATGGAAAACGAAGGGGCTGACGGTCTGAAAGATCTTCTCCCAACAGAGCCCTGGGGCAGTGGAGAGGGCATCCCAAAGCCAAGGCTGCTGCCTGCCTTAACTGATCCAGTGACAGGGGTGCTCTGAGCAAAGGAGGCCATGGATGTGTCCCCAAACATAGTTTCTCTTGCAGAAATGCTGGCCTTTCCCAGGGCCAAAGGTGTGCCCTGGCTTGTCCGGCCCTGGCTGCCTGGGCCCCAGCCTTTCCCCAAGGGTGTGATGGCGTTAGTGCTCCCACTCGGCACTGCTCCAGGGCTGAGTGCTCCGGAGCTGGAGCTCGCGTCTGGGGCAGTGACGCTGAGCCCAGTCTCCTCACAGTCCACAGGGCTCACTAATCCCCCAAAGTCAAATGGTCGTGGGGATGTGCTGCCAAACACTGAGCCACAAGCCCCAGTCTGGTGGCTTGGGGTGACAACTCCCAAACCATTCGTATTAGACCAAAAGGGAACCTACTGGAGTGCTGTCAAAGGCCAGCCGGAAGCTGGCAGGGATGTGAAAGGTGGAGGCTGGTGGTGCCAAACCCCCAGAGGCTGACTGCGTGGTACCGCTGAAGGATGGCTGGGCTGGGGTCGGTGTTGAGGTTGAGGAGGCCACTGTTGAGTTTCCAAAAATGGGAGAGCTACATAAGCTTGGGCCAAGGGCTGGCTGGGGGCTTCTTGCTTCTGCACATATGTAGCCCCAAATGCAGGTTGGGGAGTGGCTCCCAGGGTTAGTGGGGAAGGTGGCCTTGAGCTTGACTCCAAGGGAATTGTGAATGCTGACGTCGAACTGGAGATCCTGGATGACGATGCAGGCTGGCTGGTGGTTACTAGGGCTGAAGCTGCCGGAGGGCCACCCACAGCGCTAAAATCGGCAGTGCTCCTGGTAGGGGATATCTGGACAGCACTGGGAAGAACCTGGCTAAAGATGGTGACTGTGTGCACAGTAGGAATGGTTGGACGCTGGCTCAGTGGGAAAGTGAATCCTGCATCTGGGGAGAAGCTGGCCCTGAAGGCACAGGCAGCCCCGAGAGGAAAAGGGGGGGCAAGTGGAAGGGCTGGAGCAAGTGCAGCCCATGGTACTGGTAACATTCACTACACCAAATTCCAAAGGCGGCTTAAAGGAGCCTTTGGATGCGCTGGCTGGGGTGGTGGACATGACTACAGAGGTAGCCTTGACCAGGCCATGGAAGAGATGGGTAGAAGCAGGAGTAGGTGTAGGAGTGGTCTGCTTGAAAGAGAAAGGAGCTCTCACGGGCATAGTTTTAAGTGGTCTTATGCTGCCAAAGATAGGCTTGAAGGTGGGAGTTGAGATACCCGGAGGTGAAGATGCTGCAGCTGTGCTTGAAATTCTGGAATATGAGGAGCCTCCTGTCTCACTATTGGCTGGGAGCCCCATGATGGGTTTTGACATGCGGTCAGCAGAAGTTGCAACAGGAGGTGCAGATGCAGGAAGATGGGGGGCTGGGCTGCTCATCAATCCAAACAAAGTGCTTTGCATGGTGGGTGCTGCAGGGTAATGGCAGGGGAGTCTCGGGGTATGGCAGCCTGAGAGGTTGAAGTGGCCACGTGGTCTCAGTGACTGGTGATGTGGCAGAAACAAGGGTCAGGAGGATGAAAGTAGTGGTGGGTTTTGAGTCTGAAGAGGTGCCTGAAAGGGGCTCTGACTGGGAGCACCCATGTGAGGCCAGCAGGCTCGCTGTCTTCAGAGGCGAGTGGGCCACACTGATTGCCTCTCCGGTAGGTTGCAGGAAGTCCAGTGGACTTGGAGACTTCTGCATTTTATGTAAGCTTTCCAGCTGAGGATCAGTGCCCTGGGACAGGGGAGGCTGAATAGCAGACCAAGTGTCAGGGACAGAGTCTGTGGTGACCTCAGTCGTATCTTCTCTGGCTTTGTTGCTCCGTTGGAGTCCAGCTTTCTTCCCTAAGGCCAGGTCTTTTGGGACCGCATAACTGAGCTGAGGAGGTGGAGTCAGGGACAACTGGCTCCCAGGGTTTGACAGAAGCAGGGGAATCTGATTTTGCTGCCCAGAGCTGCCAGATGTTTCTGGGGACTCATCTGATACCAGTGGGGCTGGAGAGTGAGACGGATGACCAATGTTCTTTCCTTTTCATTGGCCACTCTGGTACCTGGAGTGATGTACTGGGAATACTCTTCCAAGGCTCAGAGAAATCTCTAGAAGAGCTGTAAGAGCTTGTAATAGCATTTCTTTGGGAGCCAAGGGGGCCACCTGTGTGTGTGCTGGCCAAGGAGTCCATGGAGGAGCAGCTGGGCCTGTTATGCAAGCTGTGATCTGAGCCCCAGCAGTCGAGGCTTCTCTTCAGAGGCCCAGGCCTCCGCACAAAAGAAGTGAGGACTCCAGTTTTCGTCACAGGCTTAAACACAGATGGTCTGGTCTCTGGAATCCTTCTCTTACTGTCCAAGCTCTCATGGAACAAGTGGTTCTTCCCATCTCACTTTCCCCTTCTTGCACTCTCTGAGGGCCCTCAGCACTGTCTCCTTCGCACATGGGTCTGGGGCTTCTCAGAAGGTGAGACCCCTGCAGAGTTCGTTACCTCTGCTGGGGCAGTGGAGGGGGGCGCTGTCCGCTCACGAGGAGCGAGCCTCCTGGTCACCGGGCTCCTTGTTGCCCTGGGGTGCCGAAGAGACCAGATACTCTCCTTTAAGTAACTTTCCCACCAGTCTGAGGGAAGAGGCCCCATGATGGAATTCCGGCACCTGTTCATGGGAAAGGGCCTCCAAGCCTCACTGACCACGCACGCGTTGGGACTGGTAGGATCCCAGTTCGGCAGGCTCCTCGCAGGTCTGTGCCGAGGGGCAGGGTGGGCACGATGGACGTGCTGAACCCGGGGGACCTGATGAAGGGGCTGAGCTGGCCGGCGGTTCAAGGGCCTCTCCGACAAGTCTGTGCGCCCCCCTGCTGGGAGTGACAGCCAGAGTCCCAGCTTGCCCACGTAAGTGCCCATGTGGAGCAGTGAGGCGGGGTCGGTGACTTTGACTTCGGGTTTGGGCTCCCGAGGTTTCTGACGCCTGGTGACTCAGCCGCAGTCGAAGTTTTCCGGTGTCGGTTGGGATCCCTGCGCGAGGAAAGTGAAAGGGTCTCGGGGAGCTCCTCACCCTCCAGGTCCTGCATCCGAAAGTGAGCGGCCGGTGGAAACAGAGGACACGCGGGACCTCAGCAGCCTCCGTAGCCTGCTCTGCTAGTTTGAGGCCTAAGCTGGGCGCTCTGGCCTCTCTTCTCTCCTCTCCGGGTTGCAGCGCGCGGCACGAGGAGAGGGATTGGAGAGGAAGGGCGCGGCCGGAGTCCCAGAGCTAGAGTCCCAGAGCTAGAGTCGAGCAGGCGCTGGGTCTCCAGACTCCGGCTCCCGGCCCTGCACCTAGTCCGCCCGCCCGTCCCCGGAGTCGGAGTAGGGAGGGCAGTCCGAGCCCCTCAGGGTGAGTGGGTGGAGGTTGGGGGCGAGGGGCGGGGCGCTGGCGGGAGCGCGGGACCGGAGACCCGGGCGCGTGGACCTGGGCAGCCCAGACGGCGTTCGTGGCGCCAGCAGCGGGGAATAACGGAGGCCGGATTTGCTGCTTGGGGATTCCCGTCCTTCTTCCTTTCCTTTGCCTTTGCCTTTTCCTTCCTTCCTTTTCCATCCGCCTCCCCGAGGCTGAATGTGTGTCGCCCTCGGTTGTTCGCACTTTGAGTATGCGGGTACGATGGCACTCTGGCGGGCTCGCGAGGCTCCGGAGGGGGCCAAAGGGATTTCTTGTCTACCGACCGAGAGCCTGAGCGCCTCCGCAGGCACCCGGCTTTGTCCCTCGCTCAGCCACGCCCCCCCGCCCCGGCCACCCTCTCCAATCGCGATCCTCACAAAGCCCGGTGGGGTCGGAGCTGCAGGAGGGGAGCAAAGAAGTGGGAGATTTAATTTGAGGCTGAATATTCAGGCTTAGCCTGAGTGAACTAGGGCACTAACATTCTGAGAAATTGAAAAACGAATAACGTTTTAAGATTTGTAACACCATTCCTTCCAATAACAATAAAAATGGCACGGATTGAATACGATTCTTTCAAGAAAGGTCATTTTAAGTTTGTTAAGTTAAGGAACTCGGAGAACGAGTTCCATTCAAAACCCACACTGTCCAAAACTGGGTCCAGACATCTCCCACTTCACCGATCTCTTTCTCCTTGAATTTGTATTTCCACAGAATTTTATGCCAATATAATGTGTGCTTACGCTTAAAGTCTTTATTCGATCGTCCTACTATACTAGTCTGCACCAAATATAGGTATAAACACTGAAATCTGAAATTTTGATATGTGACAGAACCACAAATCTGTTATAATTAATTGTTTTGGTTTCATTTATATTTGCATTTACTAATAGAATGCAATCAATGAAAACATCGTAAGTAGATAACAAAGTTGAAAGGGCCTTTACTGGAAGTTGTAACAGAAGTAAATATGGAATTTATCACCTCTTTCTCCAAGAGGTCGCATACAATATATTGATATAAGACCACCTCCGCTGAAGGAATATTTCCATTGCTCCTCTACTGGACACCAGGGATGGAAGGAATTTTACAATTCGGGGCAGTGTGTCACTTCAGATAGCTAGAAGGGTTTTGGAATTGCCTAGTGAGAGAATGGTGGGATTTCAAAGTAAGTTGGGAAGCAAGAAGCCAAACTAGAGGATTCTCAAACTCGTGAATGTTAACTGGTTGAACATGGAAGAGGTAGGAATTGATTCGGTGTTTATGCGTGATTGTAGCCGAGTTGGAGTAAAGTTTTAATAGCAAGGGATGGAAAAACTCTCTAGAAGAGGATGGTTTCGATCTATCGACCGCTGGAGTTGTGGGCCCCGCACGCTACCGCTTCGCCACTCTGCTTAGCCCCTGACAGAAGCCACTGTTATTCCCTTCAATGATTATGTCACCGTTTCTGCGCTGAACATTTTTTTCGATTTCCTTTCTTTCTGATTTCCTTTCTTTCTGTCGCCCCTCTCTCTCGAGGCACGTAGATCAGCTCTTCCGCAACCAGATGACCTCGGGTCATCACCTTCGGGTCTGCAGTTTTCCAATCTGCCCAAGAGTGCCCAAAGCTCGTCATTGAACCCCCTCCCCAGCACCCCTCCCCACTCCCTCGAGCCGCTAGCCTCTCGGAGCGGAGGAAGAGCCCGCGGAGCAAAACTCTGGGTGAACCCTTATCGGGGAGAAGATCGGAAGTCGTGGAGCCAACTCTGCTGCCACCGGAAAGGAAACGTGTTAACCGTCTCCTCTGTTACCTGTCGAAAAATCTTATAGAAGACACTTTGAATAAAAGAGAGGCATTTTGCTTGCTCGCAAGGGCGCAAGATTTTCAGTACGGTGCGCCTGAAATAGAGTTCACCCAGTTTGTTTCTCAAATTATTACACGGGGGTCACAATTTCGACTGTATCTCGTTTGGGGCCGTTTGGACTAAACAAACAAATACATTTTATAATAAGATAGGACCTTCCTTTTCCCGAGGCTTATATTAGAGAGCAGAACCTTTGGGAAGTTCCCGAACACAGCTCTCATTTGCGGCTGCCTCTGCGATGACGCTAGAAGGGGTCCGTCTGGAAGGTTGTAAATCTTTTCTCTTTAGTACTGGAAGCTTTTGGACAGTGAGCGCAGAGTGTTCCTTCAGTCACATAGCTAGGCCGAGGCTTGTATGCTAGTGTGTTTTTCTTTGTTTTGTTCGTTTGTTTTTTCTCCTTGTACTCCATGTCCCCGTCCACAATAAAACTTAAGGAGCGATGGTGGAGTGGCGAGCTTAGCAGCTCGCACCAGCAGAGGACCCTCCTCGGGTCCGCAGTCACGCGCACTGAGCCCAGCTATGCAGCTCCTAGGGTCTGCAGCTAGGCTCACCTGAGCCCAGCTATGCAGCTACCCCAGCCAAGGAAAGCGAAACTCCATTATTCCTTTGGGGCTCTTACCCCGACACCCCACCCCCAGATATTTGTCATCTCAAGGAGATGCTGCCATCTTCAAATTATACCCTCTCAAGAAAGTCTTTTTTCAAAACTTTTCTGACTGCAACTCAGTGTCGAAATACATTTTAAGTCACAACTCAGTACAATATGCAAACAAATGTATGTATATGTATATATATATATACATTTATACATATGAGAGAGAGATTTATATATATATATGAGAGAGATAACTATCTGAATCTATCTCTATCATCTATACCAATATCGATATAGCTATAGATAGATGATAGATATTTGGAAAGACAGAGAGACCAAACTCTACCAAACAGTATTTTACTGCACGGGTTTATTCTGATATTTCCTATTTCTATTCCTATATCTTCTATTTCATTTGTTAAAATACCATTCATGACCTTTTTTTATATTAATTTTACACCCATTCACTTCTGAGTGATTTGAAAAACACTGTCACTTATATAATGGTATTCGAAATGTCTCTTCCTTTTAGAGTCAGATAAGGAAGATGTGAAAGACAGTGACCGTTCCACAGTGGTCAAAGAATTAAGGAAATGGTTCTAAGGCCACCAGCTTTTTTTTGGTATCAAACAGGACACAATGTTAACTCTCCCAGAGACTACACTCCACATGCCCCATCTGTGATTTTTCCTGCAGTTAGCGAAGGGAAATCACACTTATTCTAAACAGTCCTCTCTGATTCCATTTTTTTCCCACCTCTATTCCACAGTTGTGATGTGGATTCTTTTCCTCCTCATCTGCTGAAGGATTCTTGCCTGTGTGACTAAGTAGGTATTTGTCTTCACCTCTTAGAGAATATTTTGCTTTTATTCCTCTATTTTATCATGTCCAACATATTGTTCTGATGCTGTTCCCTCTGTGTAGAGAATTCTTACCTCAGATATCTATAAGATTTACTCCCTGGCTTCCTTCAAGCTTTTGTTCAAATGTTGGGATCAATGGATCCAGAAGTTTTGGACAAATGCAGTCTGCTCTCCATTTCCCGTGACTACTTCAAACGATTTGTCTATTAACTTCTCCTAACATTTCTTCTAGGATGAATAATCCTCACCTGCCTTTGCTGTGTTGTCACAGTGCACTGGTTGCAATGTTACCGCATTCATTCAGCATTCACTCTTGCTAGCTGTGGTTTATGGCTCTCTAGCATCAGTTAGATGTTTGTATACTGGAAATTTCAACCTTAAAGTATCTGGGATCATTTGAGATACCGGAGACATGACTCACCAAACTTCAGCCCCACACGGAGAAGAAAAAAAAAAAAAAAGAGGGTAAAACAACCTTCCTTCAATCTTTTAATAATATTTTAAAAGATGAAATTCCTGTTATTGATGCCTGAGGGTGATGACATCTACTGGATGAGTTGATCTGTGCAGCTAATTGTTCAGTGGCTGTTCTGAAGTAGATTTTATCTGGAAGGTATTAAAATATGATAAAAGATCCTCAACATTGTGACAACTCCCACAAGTCAGTCCACATGCATTTCTCCACACCTCTGGTCTCTAATCTTCAAATCTTACGCTTTTCAGATTCCTGACCTTCCAGCCAACCATTCCCTTTTGCCTAGGATTCCATATACAGCTTTATCTTAGGCCACTTCTCTCTCCATGTAAAGAGGAACATCAAATGAACCATCTAAAGCTCTAGCCACTGGGAGGATTTCTTTTCACCATTATCTTGCAGGGTTACATCTGAATGGAGATTGTGTCACAGCAGTTCATTTAAAGCTCACAGCAACATACAGAACTCACCTATCTATGAACCAGGTGATTTGATTACCAACGGCTCTTCTACCTAAACCCCACATAATGGTTCTTAACTTCTCTGATATGTCAGACTGGACATTTCCACTGACATTTCATTAGTCAAATCAAGTCACATGGCCAAGTCCATGAGGAAGAGGAAGTGTGTATATTATATAATAAATATATTATTTCAATGAAATAATCATAAATAATTATAAATTCACATGAAGTAATTATACTTACAGTTATAAATTCACATGAAGTTGGAAAGATAATGTATCAAGGTTGCATGTATCAACAGTTCTTTTTTTTTTTACTGTTGAGTATGGATGTATACTTCCATAGTATAGATGGATCACAGCTTGTTTAACCTATTCACCTATTAAGGAACATTCTGGTTGTTTTCAGGTTTGAGCTATTACAAATAAAGCTCCTATAAGTAATAATGCACAGGGATTTGTGTGGATATAAGTTTTCATTGTTCTGGGATAAATGCCTAGGAGTGGAATTGCTGAGTTGTATGGTAAGTGTGTGTTTAGCCCTTTAAGAAACTGACAAACTATTTTTCAGAGTGGCTACACCATTCTACATTCCTATGAGCAATGTATAACAGATCCAGTTTCTCTGTATTCTTACCAACCTTTGGCAGTTGTTACCATTTGTTATTCTATCTCTTGCAGTAGGTGTGTAGTGATATCTCACCATGGTCTTAATATATATTTCCTAAATGACTTGTGATATTGAACATCTTTTCATGTGCTTATTTCCCAGTTGTATATCCTCTTTGGTGAAAAGTCTTTTCATGTTTTTTGACCATTTTCTAATTGGATTGAGTGTTGTTTTAATGTGGAGTTTTGAGAGGTCTTTGTATATTCTAGATATGTCTTTGCCAGATATGTGATTTACAAATATTTTCTCCCAGTCTGTACCTTGCTTCGTTTATTTTCTTAACGAGTCCTTTGCAGAGCAAACGTTTTTAATTTTGATGAAACCCAGTCAGTCAAATTTGTCTTTTATGGATTGTGTGTTTGGTGTTATGTCTAGGAACTCTTCTCCAAGCCCCAGGTCCCCCAAATTTTCTCACATTTTTTCTAAAAGTTTTATAGTTTTATGTTTTATTTTAAAATCTATGAACCATTTTCAGTTACTTTTTAAATAAAGTGTGAGGTTTAGGCGGCAGTTGTCTTCTTTTGCCTATGGATTGCTCCACCACAATCTTGTAAAAAGACTTTTATTCCTCTACTGAATTGCCTCTGCACTTCTGTAAGAATTAATTTAGATGTACTTGCATGTGGTGCTTTCTGGATTCTCTATACTGTTTCATCAACATATATCTATCCCTCTGCCAAAAATGTACACTGTTTATAACTGTGGCTGTATAATAAGTCTTGAAATAATAAGAATATTTTCTTCCATTTTATTCCTGTTTTTAAGAATCATTCTAGTTATTCTAACTCATTTTTCTTCCCATATAAATTTTAGAATAATCATGTCTATAGCTACAAAAAATCTTACCTGGATCTTGATAGGAATTATGTTAAATTATGTTAAACCTCTTTATCATTTCCAGGAGAGTTGACATCTTAGCTATGTTGAGTTTTATAATCACGGACTCTCTCTCCATTTATTTAGGTCTTTGATTTATTTCATCAGAATTTTATAGTTTTGTTGTTTCCAGCATGTACATGTTCACATGTCTGGATAGATTTTCATCTAAGTGTTCTTTTCCTTTTTTACAAAAAGTACTGCATTTTAATTCTGGTGTTCACATGTTTATTGCTAGTATATAGAAATACAATTGATTTTTCTATTTTGATCTTGTATTCTGTGACTTTGCTGAACATATTTATTAGTTCCAGGAGGAATTTTGTTTGTTTGTTTGTTTTTAGGTTCCTTAGCATTTTCTATGCAGACCATCACATAATCTTCAAATGGCATTGGAAATACAATCCTTCCACAGAGAGGGAGGGGGATATGTATATTTCTAAAGAGAAATACAATCCACTGAGCAAGAAATTGCACCACCAACACACAACAGGACAAAATTGCAGAAACGTATGGTAAAGTATGCCAATATTTCTGGGTAGGGTGAGCATTTCACCTAAAGATCGTACTGCAGTATTTGTGAAATAACTCCCTACCTATTGGGTTTATCATTAGAATATGACATTATCACGGTTTAGTGGAGGGCTTTCCCATCTGCCAAGCAGGTCAGTTGTGAGAGTGAAGAACTGAAAATCTAAAGGTCCTGACCCAGAGAATACTTTACCCAACAAATATAGTTTCCAGTTCCTTTTCTAAAGCACCCTAGTCTAGAGAGATAGCCTTCTTATATTTCATGGGCTGTAAGGGTTTTGTACTGCATTCCTCAGGAAGTCTCTATTATTATAAACTGCTAAAATCATCTTTTGTTTGGAACAGAATATCAAACCTCAACTACTAGTTAAGGCTGAAGGTAGCTCACTTCTGGGCTTTTTCTCACTGTAGGTTGGTAAAAGTCATCGAAGTTTAACCCAAATTTTCCTTGGGAAAAAAGCTTAAATACTAGTAGCCCAAGGAAACAGTGGTCCATCATGCCTGGACAGGGACTTGAACCCTGGACCCTCAGATTAAAAGTCTGATGCTCTACCAACTGAGCTACCCAGGCTCTCTGTGGGCCTCTTTATTACGTCTCCTTTGTACGGTTCAATTGCTTTGGGGGCATTCTTAACCCCCAACAGAATTTTGATAAATTTGATATTCCCCCTCACATGTTTTTTCAGTGGACATGTAACATTCTTCTTCATAAGGTTCAATCTTTCTGAATGATAGAGTAACTTATATCAAAGGAATCTTAAAACCATAGTAATTTAATACTTACCAACATCTTTTGAGAAAGAGAGAGAAGAGAAAGCCCTTGTTAAACTTCTGTAAAAGATTTTCCTTTGATCTTTTATTTCCTTGAATTCGTTATTTCCAGCCCGTGTCTCCCATAGAATTTTATTCCAATACCACATCTTTTTATATTTAGTGTCTTCTTGATTTTCCTACGATGCTTCTCTCTACCAAGTCCAGGTATAAACATTGAAATCTGATGTTTTTCTTTTGAACCCAAATCTGTATTAAAAATACTTCTTGTGGATTGTGCTATATCTGCATCTACTTGCACATAATTAATCAGAGATGATAAACAGATAATAATTTAAACACCCTTTAATGGAGCACATAATGGAAATAAATGTGGAATTTGTCCTCCTCCCTCCTCCATGAAATCGTGTACAAGACTACGTCTACTGAAGGATTCAGTTCTTCCCATTGTTCCCGTGATGGGAGTCCGAGAGGAGAGCATGTTTACACCCCGGGGCACTGTGCCACAGCCAAATGAGTCTTAATTTATCAGAAATGTCTTAATTTATCAAGCAGAAGGGCGAGACTTTTCCATGAAAGGTGAGAACGTGGGACTTACGTGCCACACTTCTATGGCAGGCTGATCCTCTGAGAGGTGACTTTTGAAAGGTAAATACCTTAGGAAAGGTGAAATATGATGTAAGATCTAGAAGTAGATTTAGTTCAACTGTTTGAATACAGCTTAACAATGGAGTTGCTACAAAACTTGTAGCCAAGGTTGGTTCCGATGCATCGATCTCTGGGTTTCCTGTCCAACACACTTCAGCTGGTCCACTCTGCTTATAAACGGATGTTCCCTCGTCGATATTCAACTCCGTTATCACAACTGGGTTTTCAAACACAAGAATGGCTTCTTCTCTTTTCGTTTTTTCCCCGTCTTTTTCTTCCTCCCCCCTAGCTCAGCTCACTCCTCCCTTTACTAGGCCTCTTTTCGGTCCCCTTGAGAACCACAGGGTTCCAGCAGCGCCTCGAAGTCTGCCCGTTTCCAATCCGCCAAATATTCAGTCTCTGAACCCGCTTCTTCAGAAGCTTGTCTGGGCTCACAGGAGGAGCTGCAGGGGGAACGTAGGAGGAGCCGGCAGGGCAAAGCCTTGAGGAAACCCTCGCTTGAGAAGAAACTGTCAAAAATCTCAAGAGGTTTTTCTTTGCCTGCAAGGGAGGCAGATTTTCAGAATTCCATTTCCGATTGGATAACGTTTGGATCCGTTTCGACAGGGCACAGGAATTCCTGTGTCTGAAAACAGGATTTTTGTTTTCGGAGTTGGTCTCGGAATAGGGCTTTTGGAAGCCTCTGCACACCAAGGCTCCTGTTCGCGGCTGCCTCTGCGTGCTACCTTCCAGAAACTGCACTGCTAGGTGCCGAATAAGAACTTCACTCCACACAGAAGTAACTAGAAGCCACAAAAATATTGCCCACCAAATCCAAATGTTAAATCTCTCCAATTTAACTTCCCTCCAAACGTCTATAGTTCCTCCTCTGGCAGGAGGGTAAATGTGACAGAGAAGTTGGAGTGGAAAGGCGCAGGGGAATTCCTGACTGTTTCGTGTCCTCTCTTGCTTTTGGACGTCGAGGTTGCATTTCCCCTGGAATTCCTTCTCCCTTTCCCATTTGCCAGTTTCTACTTGTCCTTTGGATCTCAGTTCAGACCTTACCCACTACCTCTTCCCTGAAGCTTTTGCTGACTCCTCAAGACTGGTTTAGAAACTCCTAGAATACACCTAGGATCCCTGAAGTTATTTCAATCCTATTAATAGTCCTTATTACATGTTGTATTATAACTACCTCTTGTATGAATCTTACATTTGCACACTCAGGGCTCAGTCCTTAAATACCACGTATATGCAAATGTCTTTCCACCTTGGACTGCTCCTTCAAACTCCAAATTCACATATACAGCTGCCTTCTTGACAAGTATTTTATACTTAACATTGCCAAAGACTGAATTCCTAATCTTCCCCCCAAACTTTCCCCTCCCCAATCTCCCCACATCTCAGTAAACAACTACTCCATCTGTGCAGTTATCTGTGAATCTTTGCTTTTGCTCAGATCTTACATTTCATCTATCAGCTCCACCTTCAAAATATATCCATAATTCAACCAGCTTTTACTATTTACTTTGCTATCATACTAAAAGGCCTATCAATCTCTCACCTAATTTTAAAGAAATTTTTATTTTATATTAGAGTATAGTTTATTTACAATGTCTTAGTTTCAGGTATACAGCAAAGTGGTTCAGTTATACATATACATATATCTATTCTTCTTTCAGATTCTTTTCCCATATAGGTTATTACAGAGTACTGAGTAGAGATCCCTGTGCTATAGAGTAGGTCCTTGTTGATTTTTTTTTTATATATAGTAGCATGTATATGGTAATCCCAACCTCCTCCCTTCTCCTTTTTTTCCTTTGACACAATTTTTCATTAATTTTTGTTTCCTTTCTGCAAAACCATTTTAAAGCATTTTACTGATTGAGCACGTCAGGTTTTACGTGAATTTGCTCCTATTGTGAATAAAGAGGGAGTTCTTTACTCTGGAAATTTGCTTCTGTCTTTTCCTCCAGGCCAGTTCTACCTGGCAACAAGACACAATTTGAGGTGAAGTCCAAACAGTCCTCATTTTTGAAGAAAGAACAGAGTCTTAGCCTGCCCTGTGGCCAATAGTGGTTGTGACCACAGCTGGCTAGTGGGAACATTTCCAGTATGTAGATCCTCAGGCGTTTCTCGGGTCCATCACCTCAATTTTTGCAATAGACCCGTCATTGGTCCCCCGGTTTGTATTAACCTTGCCCCTTTCCTGTCTATTCTACACACAGAAGTAGTGCAAAATTCCCCAAGGGTTTGAAACTCTCCAAGAGTTTCCCTCCTGTTCAGTAAAGAAACCAAAGTGCTTCTCGTGGCCTGCAAGAGCCCTCCCATCCTCCCCTCCACCGTCCTCTCTAGTTCCTTGCTCTTCCTCAGACAAGTCAGACATACTCCTGCCTCAGTCCTTAGCACAGGCTGCTTCATCTGCCTGGAAACACCCTTTCCCAAATACGTGCCTAACTCATTTCCTCATATCCTTCAGGTCTGCTCAGATATCACTCTCTCAGTGCAGGCTTACCCGTTCAACATATTTAAAATTACAAGACATTAAAAAGAAAAAAACCATCCCTATTATCTTTTTGCTATATTTTTTCATTCATACTTATCACCATCTACCGCACTATACATTTTACTTATTCATTGGTCTGCATTTCCCATTACAATGCAAACTCCATGAGAATAGAGTTTTGCCCATTTTGTTCACAGGTTTAGTCCCAGTATCTCGAGGAGTACATGTTAAATTGCAGCTACTCATTAACAATTTGTTGAATACATGTTGAATGGATGGTCTACCAGGGTACAATAAATGAGTTTTC
This sequence comes from Delphinus delphis, assembly GCF_949987515.2. Taxonomy (NCBI): domain Eukaryota; kingdom Metazoa; phylum Chordata; class Mammalia; order Artiodactyla; family Delphinidae; genus Delphinus; species Delphinus delphis. The sequence goes on along the minus strand of NC_082692.2, from coordinate 21,319,333 downwards.
CACAGGTGGACGTACAAGCAAATTTCAAGTGTTTAACCCTGAAAGGGGACAGGAATGGTCTGTTCATAGGTAAAGGTTCTGAATTCCATTCATATGGCTCCCTGTTGTGGGTGTGTGTACAAACCTGAGTGAGTTGCTAACCGTGGGTCTTCTGTTTAATTATGTGACCCACCATTGCTAGTCAGTGCTTGTGCAAGGACTTAAAGCTTGACCCTGCAGTTAGGACTAAGCACCTAATACTTCTAATCCCATCTGGAGAGCTGCAGATGTTGATCTGTGTAATCACTAGTTGTTCCACTTTCCAGACCTTCCACTGTCCAGGAATAAACCCTGACTCCCGAGCTACTGGAGCTAAGGCTGGATGAAGATAATACATGAGGCTGCGAGGGAGTGGGAATCTGTTCTAAAGAGGACACATTTTCCTATAGGGCTTCTGAATAGTGCTTTTAAGAAATTTTATTTATTTGGTTGTTTTGTATTTTGAAAAGGTAATATACTCATAGAGTTCAAAAATGTATAAATAGTTAAACAGTTAAAAGTTTCCTTCCCATCCCTGGTACTCACCTACCTGGTTGCTTCTCTTTTCTCCACCTTCCACAGGTTTCTACTATTATTAATTTGTTACTTAACCTTTTGGAGTTTCTTTATCCACTTGCATGTAAATATATAGATTCATATGTTCTGGGTCTTGCTTTTGGTACCTCACAATATATTTTGGAAATCTTTACACATTGATGACATAGAAAGCTTCCTTGTTTGTCTTTGCTTAGTTTTACATTTTGTTGCAAAATAAACATACAGAGAAGTAAATAAAACCTTATTTCTACAACTTAACAATTAATTATAAATTGAACACCCATTTAACCATTACTCAGGAGCAAAAACAAAAAGATCATTGCTGCACTCCAGAAGCCCTCAGTATGTCCCTTCCACTCACCCTGCCTTCCACACTCTTCTTATCCCCCCCACAATCCTGACTTTTATGGTAATCATTTTTTACATTCTTAATACATTTTACCATCTACACATACACCCCTAAACAATGTATCATAATTTTGTGGTTTTTAAATTTATATAAGTATAATCATACTAAATGTTTCCTTTGTCTTCTTTTCACAAAATTATGCTTGTAAGATTCACCCATATTTTTGTGTGTAGCTCTGATCTGTTCATTGTCAATTGTTGAATAGTTTTCAACATTATGTATCCAATTTACTGTAAAGGTTCATTCAGGTTGTTTCCAGTTCTTGGCTATACAAACAATACTACTATGAACATTCTTATACGAATCTCCTTGTGCACATATTTCCTTTGTGTATATTTCTAGGATAATAGGGTATGTGTATCTTCAACTTAGTAGACAGAGTCCAACTGTTTTCTAAAGTAGTTGTATCATTTTAGACAATAGTGGTGATGAAAGTTCTTATTATGTCACATCCTTGCCAAATAGTACTTCTTGTTGTATTAATTTTAGTAATTCTGGTGGAAGATCAGTAGTATTTAATTATAGGATAACTTGCATTTTCCTAATTTCTAATAAAGCTGGTTGCTGTAGTTTTAAAGAAATATATTTCCACAAATTCTTTGGCACTCCTCTTATCAAAAGGTGGAGTCTGATTGCCTTCTCCTTGACTATGGGCTGGGCTTAGTGATTCGCTTCTAAGAAAGAATGAAGCCGAGGTGACGCTGTGTTTGACGTCTTAAGCTAAATAAAAGACAAACATCTTCTGCTTGGCTCACTCTCTCAAGAAGTCATAGACTTCATAGAGTCATGGACTCATAAAAGTTCTTTAAAGCATATTTTTATGTTAGTCCTGTTCGTTATTTATATTGGAAATATCTTCTCCCATTCTGTGTTTCATTACTTTATAGTTGTTTTTTTTTTTTTTTTTTGGATTAACAGAGTTCTTCATTTCACTTAAATTTATCAAATTTCCCCTTATGTTTAGCGCGGTTGTGTCTTATTCCTTTAGAAACCCTCTCCTATCCCAAAGTATAAATATAAGTGTCTTTACAAAAAGGTAACTTCTATAATCCAAAACCACACTCTTTGTTGTTCAGACTGTTCCAGGTTTGGTCATTGGGAGCTCTTTTCCCTGTTAGAAAGAGGCAATTGGCAAAGCTGTTTCTTTCTTAGTGTTGATATTAATACATTTTTTCACAGGTCATATAAAAAATCTTGTTTCATCTTTCGCAGAACTAGTTAAGACCCAAGTGTGGAAGTGTAGAAAGTGTGGATGGTTTCCCAGGGTTTTTTTGGACGAAAATAATCCAATAGGGTCAGTTTCTTTGCAAGAATCAGTTACCCAGTGGAAAAATAATATGCCCAAATCAGCTCTATTTCCCTTGCTGGGTCCCTCCCTGCTAACCTTTCGCCCTGCAGATGGGAGTCAAAACAGGACCGCAACCTTGCGGGACATCAAAGGCGTGTGTTCAAGTTTTTTAAAGTTCTCAGCGAGAGGTTTGTCTTCCACACATTAATTGTGACATCGTGGTGCACCTGAAACTGGCAGAAGTCTCGTCTGTGTATAAATGTAAGAAAGTGACCTCATTACATACAGCTTAGCCCGTACGGGGATCGAACCCGCGACCTTGGCGTTATTAGCAACCCGCTCTAACCAACTAAGCTAACTGGCCGCTGGATAGCAAGAGCCTTCCTCCTTAGATAATTAAATGAAAACGAAATAAAACGGTTTCTTCTAATTCTTCTGGGGGTGGGGAAAAGGGAACATAAAGAACCAAAACAACCCAAAATTAACATCAAAAAAATCACATTCTTCCTATTTCACTCTCCCCTATCGCGGAGTTAGGAAAAAGAAAAAGAGAAAAACTTAACATTTGGCCTGAATGAACTCTACTTCTTGGGGCCCCTCTCAAACTTACAGTTCTGACCCCAAACGATCAGAGCCCCGGAGTGAGGTGTCCTTCCTCCTACCCAGGGAAGACCGGGGGCCAACGAGAAGATGCTCCAAGCCAGATTTGGCGGCGGGCAGATCACGGAACTGACCACGGAGCGGCCACGGAGCAGGGCTCCGAGGACTCGGCCCCTGCGCGCGCCTCTTGCGGGTATACTGCGCTCCTGGAGACCCTTTCGGACAGATCCCAGGACATGAGACCTGCGAACTTGCACTCTCTTGCCGCCGGCCTCGGCCTCGGAGTGATCCTGAAATGCCACCCGCCCCGCGCACTGTGTGGTTGGCCCTGACCCGGAGCAGAACTACGCCCCCAGAATCAGGGGACTTTATCTGGACCGGAAGAGAAACATCTAGATCTGAGAAGGGTGGCAGCGTCGAGACTCAAATTGAGCAACTTCAGAGGAAAGAGGCAGAAACACCTGCACCTGTCAGGTGCGGAGCAGCCCCGGCTTTTTTCACTGGCCGAAGGGCCTCCAGAGAAAACCCTCAAAGGCTGAGGTAATCAATATTCTGGAATACCTGAGAGCTAGCCCTGGTACCACAGACACATTGGTAGGGAAGCTCTGAGAATACTTAAGGGAAGGTAGCCCAGCACCAAACCCAAACCCATTCGAATAATACATGGAGAAGAAGTTTGCAAAGGAGAATGAAAGAAGTTGCATCCAGCAAAGTAAGAGGAAAAACAAAAGTATGTGAAGAGTTGAGGGTTGACCTCATTCTCTCATTTCTCAATAGGTACTGAGTACCCACGATGTATCAGACCATGGTGCACATGCTAAATATATAAAGGGAGACACTGAGGCTAGACCTCAGCATGAGGGGCTGTGGTTAAAGAGCAGTAAGTGGTACAGGGTAGCACCCGGTGAGCTGGGATTAATCCTCAGAAGAAAAAAAAAAAATTACTCCTCAGGGTTTGGAGTCAAGAAAGGCAGGGAGTGACTTCCTCACAGAATGGGCTTCATGGCTTCTGTTACCATCCCAGCCCCCAAACCCTTGTCCTGACTTGTCTTTACTTCTCCTCCACTTCCCAGCTTCGCAGAGGCACTCAGTCGCCCTGACTTGCTAATTCCTCCTCCTGGTGGCTGCGGCTCTGGGTGCTGAACAGGGCACTGTTGGCAGTGCTAAAGCAGGCTAAGCGGGACCCTTAGGACTGGGGTCGGACCCCTTGGTACTGGGCCCAACCTGTTAGAACTTGGGGGTGTCCCCATCAAGAAGGTTTGACCAGAACCCTAAATCCCTAGGGCTGGAAGCTGGAAATGCCCGAGAGTGACATTTAATTATGGAAAAAGATGGTGAGTGAAAAAGATGGAAAACTGAAAGACAGAGAAAGACAAAGATTAAGTGACAGGAAGAGAAATAGAGACAGTGGGGAAGAGCATAAGGGACAGAAACAGAGCCTGAGGGAGAGAGATATTGAGAAGATAACGAAGGAGAGACGGAAAGTCTGAAGACAGGGAAATAAAGGCAGAGAGAGAGTGAGAGAGAAAGTGACTAAAGGGACACAAGGACCAGAAATGAGGGACAGGAGTAGAGCAGTGGAGATAAATAAGGACCGAGCAAGCAAGAGAGGAGAGTAGAGGAGATGCTGACTGGGAGACAGGAACAGAGACACAGACACAGAGAAATAAACAGAAACAGGCTAAGACACAGAGAGAGACAGAAAGAAAGATATCCAGAGAAACAGGAGGAGGTTGAGAGACAATTAGAGACAGAGACAAGTTAGACAGGAAGAGACTGAGGGAGGAGGGCACAGTGAGACAAACAGTGAGAAGCAGAGACAGGTCAGGGTCTGAGGTCCAGAGAGAGACATGAAGCAAGGTGCCCAGTCCAGGAGCTGAGCAGAATTTGAGACAGAAGCTGATTTGCAGGGGGAGGAGATGAGCATAAAGAGCCATATTTCTTTGACATTTAAAATAACAATATTCACGATGAGGAGAATCACTTATATTCACATAACTCTTTGTAACAAAGCACTTTTAGTTGGGAGTGAGGACGTTTGCAGACACAAGTCAGTTTTATGCAGAACAGGTGCTAAATCCGAATTCCTGGGAATTTCCTCTTTCAAAACAAGCTTTTTCTTGTCCAATAAGTGTATACATCCAGGACTGAGGTGGCCACACGGGGAATGGTGAGGATGTGGGGCTCAGACCCCACCCCTAACCTGGCTCTTCTTTGCTGGACCAAGCCAGGTCTGCAGCTGCTGGAAGATGTTCTGTGGCGAGGTGGAGAGAATTTGGACAGTCAGACTCCAGCACTAGTAGAGAGCAGGAACATGCAAATTAGTATGCAAGTGACAGTGCAAATCACTCAGAGCTTTTTCTCGCTTACCTGGCGTGCTAGGCGGAGGCTGGGGGAGTCTGAGGGTCTCTCAGGTGCCATGTCCAAGCAATGAGAAGCATTAGGGATGAGAAGGGCTGATTCTGAGGGTCCCAAAGGCTGTGTTACACTTAGCACATGCCAGGGGTCTATATCCCCTGGAAAGAAAGGAGAGAATGGTGTGTTGAGCTGGGGCCAGGTAGACACTAAGGAGTCAGGTTCTGATAGCACGCTCACCATTAACAAACAGCACTTGGGTGGCCCCTGGGGTCTGGCCACCATAGTAGGAGTTCGTCTGCGACACAGCCTGGGCTATGGATGAGGCTGAAAACCCGAACACCTGCTCACATAGCTCTAGTTGGGAGGGCAGAGCTGGGAGCTGGGAGAAAGGGCATCCAGGGACCTCACAGGTGACATCTGTGGAGAGAGGTATCCATAAGTGTGGAGTACATAGCCAGCCCCCTACCTCTTTAATAATCATTTACAGAGCTCTCCCCACTGATGATCAAGACAGCTCCAGACCCTCCTTTCAATAAGTTCATGGTTCCTGTCAGAGACATACTCAGCCCCAGACAGTGATGGCCCAGAACGATCAGGGCTGTTATGGACAAAGGCCTGGGGTAGGGGTGGGGCCGTCTCAGAGGGAGCACAGTGGGCTCAGGGACAGCATCCTGCAAGGGATAAGACCTTAAGGAATTAGCCGGAGTGAGGCAAACAAAGAAAGAAAAGAGGAAACCGCATGTGCGAAGGTCTAGAGGTGGGAAGGAGCCTGCAGTGCTGAAAGCACAAATTGGACCCCTGCTTAATATCCATAGCTCCTCTGTGCTTTCAGGGTAAATCTAACTTCTCAGCCTCACATTAATTCATTCCTTCCTTCACCATTTATTTGAGCACCTACCATGTAGTCAGATATATGTTGAACAATATATTGGGAACACAGTGACAACACAACAGCCCCAGGCTTTGCTGTCACAGGACTCACAGTCCAGAGGGGAGATAGGCAATAAAGAATGTATGGTAAGACTGTGGAAAGTGCTAAGGAGAAGAACAAGGAGCTAATGGGGTGGGGCGCAGGGAGGCAGACTTATCTTGAGAGATCTGCCTCCCTTTCTGAGGAGGGGACATCTTGTGTTGAGACTTGAAAACGAGTAAACTGTGTGAAGAGGGAAAGATAAGTAATCCAAGAAAATGTCTGAGGATTAGGAAGATTGGTGTATCGGGCCGGGTGGAGGTGTGGGGGGGTGGGTGTCAAAATATGCAAAGCCCTGTGAGGAAGTTGCATTGTATGGGTGAAGGGAAGTCCTAGAGACCAGAGAAGAGGCTGGGTCCGGGATCCAGGCAGGAGAGCATGGGGGCCCCTACCAGGACAGCAGAGGTGGGAAGAGAAAGGGGTTGGGTGAACTGCAGAGTTGTCCAGGATAAAGAGTGGGCAAGACTCAGTGATGACAAGCTATGGGGATGATGGGAAGGAGGCATGCAAAGCACTGTTAGGGTTTCTAGCCTGGTAACTGGAGAGGGTAGGGCCATTCCTGGGACAGGCACACAGATGAAGAGAAGATTGAAGGGACGATCACTCATGTTGAGGGCTAAGTGTGTGAGTGAGAAGGTGCGTGAGGGCCAAGCACACGTGCACACTCTAGTACGGCTGTTCACCCCACACCCCACACCTGCAGGTTAAACGAGGCCCAGCAGTCCGGCTAGTTGTCCTATGGAAATGAAAACGAGTCCAGACTACCTGTTAGATGGCTTGTCTGGGCATAGCACAGAATGTATGTTTTGGGGGTGAGGGTTAGGCCAGTCACTCACAGTAGCCAAACTCGGTACAGGTCTGGTACAACCACTGCCGGTCGCCAACGCCGGCCACTTGGGTTTCTGTGACCTTCAGCTGTGCCACTGTCTCTGCTCGAGAAAAGCTTAAACACTTCTGACCCAGGCTGTGTGTGACAACCTAGGGGACAATATACATATATACATACATACATACATACATACATTCCTCCCTTCCCCCCATCAAGCCAGGGCATGGAGCCATAGATCCCTACAAGTCAAAAGTCAGCAGTCAGAAGAGTGAGTCCCTGAGTTCTCCTGGGATTCAGTCGTCAGAGGTGGTGGGGACCTAGGTCCCTATGGGTTAGAGATTAAGGTACTAGATGACCAAGAACGTCTTACCTGTGAGATCTTGGACATGTGAGAATATCTTAGATCTCAGTTTCCTCAGCTGTGCCTACCTCGAATTATTGTGAGAATTCAATGAAATAATAAATGTGAAGCACACTGCACAGTACTTGGTGCAGAAAACGCTGGAAAAGTGACAGCTGGATTGTAGCTGTGGATTCCGAGGCTGGGAGCCCGGTCTCTAGGAGAACTGTGTCCCCAGGGCTACCGTTTTTCATTCTATAAATACTAATTGAGAGCTTGCTGTGTGCTAGACGCTGTTGCAGGCTCCAGGAAGAGGCCAGAACAAGGTAGGCAAGCTAGATAGTAAGCATAGTCGTTAACATTTGCATAGGGTGTGCCAGGCTCCCTGTTGAGTGTTTTCCATGCCCCTACTTCATTTCACCTCCGAGGTCCCTATGAGATGTCATACCCATTTTACAGACGAGGAAACTAAGGTGCAGAAGGCTTTACGCTTGACGAAGATCACACAGCGGAGGTGGAGCAGGAACCCTTGTCTGCCGACGCCTGGCGGTGCTCAGGGGTGCTCACCTGCACTGCCCGACGAAGCCCGCGGTAGGGCGCAGGGCTGCTGCAGTTGCCCCGGTCCCCGAGGAGGAGTCCGCAGAGCTGTCGCACACTCAGCGGCGCTCCCGCTTGCCCGTCGTACTGCACTGCCCCTCCCACGAGTGCCTGCAGCGCCCCCAGCAGCTCTGCCTGGTCCGCAGCGCGCCCCAGGGACCCACATGCGCCCAGCTCCGCTCGCAGCGCTGCCTGAGCCGAGCGGCCCGCGCGCAGCCGTCGCTCCACCTCCGCAAAGGCTGCGGACGCAGCAGCCCGGCACTGTTGGGAACGAAAGGCAGCGTTGGCGAAGACTCGGACCCGAGCCCCGGCCTTTCCCTTTCCACGACCTGCATCCTCCCTGGGCTCCCCACTTTCCCGGCGCCAGATTCATCCCGGGGTCTGTTGAACGCCACTCAGACTCGAAGCCCCACCCTCTTCCGGCTCCTCCTCCGGGTCGTCCCCCCAGGCCCCGCCCCACAGTGGAACAGCCTCCTGATAGGGTCTTCTGTCCCCAGGCCCCGCCTCTGTTGGGTCTCCTCCTTTCTTGGTACCCGGACCCATCTTCAGCTCCCGCCTTCTTCCCAAATCCACCCACCTCTCGGGGCTCCCAAGTCCCTCAGACCCCGACACCTTGCAAGCTTCAACCTTTTCTTTTGGCCCCCATCCTCAAGGCCTCTTCTCTCTCCCTATCCCCCTTGGACTGGGCCCCACATCCTACCTCCAGGGATCCGCCAATCGCAGTGTTCATTAGGCTTCTAGACACCACCTAAAGTCCGACCGCCGGAGAGTATCAGGTGACTCCGACCACTGAGGCCCTCCTCCCCACCCGGACCCACCGCCCGCCATCCTTACATTATTATACTCGGAGAAATCCAGTATGGCCCGCACCGGAGCGGAAGAGGCGACGGAGGCGAAAATGAGATGGGGAAACTGAAGGAGGAGAAGTTGTCAGCCTGGGGGCTTAGGGACTGGGATCCCACATCTTCCCGCCCCTGTGTCACTCACTCGTTGTGTGATCTTAGGCAAGTCCCTACCTTCTATACACGGGACTCCCGTGAAGGCAGATTGTAGGAAGCTCTTCTGGGCGGAAAGGAGAGTGTGGGAGGAGGGAGTGTGGTGGGCAGGTATTCTATTATCTGAGTTGGGGACCCCGGAGTCCAAGTTCCCTCCCCCCAGTCCTCCCAGAGGAGTCCCGGGACCTTCAGCCTGGCCCAGGCAGCCAGGGAGCCGGCATAGGAGCCTCCGAAGCAGAGCCAGGGGCTGGAGAAGGAGACGTTGAAGAGGCGGGAGAGTGCGAGGCGGGCAGAGACCACATCGGCCAGCCTAGGGTCAGAGGGGAGGCTGGGTCAGTCCCCAACACCGGGAATCCCTGAAAATTCCCCCATTGTATAGGCGGGAATGGAGAATGGAGGGAGTCTGGCCAGAAGCTAGGGCTCTTTTCTCATGAGGTATTTCTGAGGACTCCGCATGCCCACAAACTCATTTCTTCATGAGTGCCTAGGTCAGGGGAGACCCATCTGGAAAGCCCCCACCATTCTCTTCCAGACTAGGTGGGAGAGGGAAAACCTCCAAGGCAGTTTGGGTGAAAATCTAGCCTGTAGGAGAGATCAGAGAGTTAACTGGGGAGCCAGAGCCAATCAGACCTTGTGGCCATTGCAAAGCTTTTGTCTTTACTCTGAGTGTGATGAGAGATATGTGAAGGATTTGAGCCGGGAGAGAGGTGATCTGGTTTATGCTCTAATGAGCACTCTGCTTCATCTGGAGAATAGACTGGAGGGATCAAGGGCAGAAACAAGGAGACCAGTGAGGAGGCTCTGTCATCCAGGTAAGAGATGCTGGTGGTCTGGACCAACAGGCCATAGTGAGACAGCAAAACGTAAGAATACAGTGGAAGGGGGGGTTGGGGGAAAGGGAAGGAGAGAGACCCAGAGATGGGGAAAGAAAGAACAGGACACTGAAAGACAGAGACAAAAACATGGGACCAGAGACTCAGAGGTCAACTTCGGGCAGTGGAGGAGAGAGACACAGATGCAGAGATGCCAAAACACAGACATCCTCAGTCCCATGACCCCAAACACTTTCCCTACCCCTACTCACGCATGGCGGCTGGACAAGAAGTGGAGCTGGGCCACATCGAGCCCCTCAGCGGGTATACTCAGGCCATAAAATCTATGTTCCAGACCTATCACCAGGGCCCCCCAGACTGGGGCCAGGGTTGCAGGGTGCCCTGTGAAGAGTCCAGAGGGGGTGTGTGTGAAGTGGGTGTCAACTCCTGCAACCCTCAGACCTCATAGCACTGCAATATGCAACTCCCCTTCCTGGCCTCCACCAGCTACTCATCTATGTCTTTTCTCACCCTTGCATCTTACCTCTCATCACTGAGCCAGGCCCAAGGCTGCCTTCGCCCCCCAGATGCAGGAATACAGGCCCATCCTGGCTGGTCCAATGTTGGTCATTTACCCAATACCGCTAAGAGGTAGGATGGGGAAGAAGAAATGGGTTTGTGAGAGTTCTGACCTGTTCTTTATTCCCTGTTCACTCCAGTCTCTCTCCCTAATGGATCTCTGTATACCTATAGTATCTGAAATAGGCTTGTTTATTTACGTGTTCATTTCTCTCCTCTTTGTCTCCTCATCTAGAATGTAAGATCTACAAGAGCAGATATTTTTGTCAGCTTTTTCACTCTTATATCCCCAGGGTCAAGAATAGTGGCTAGCACTTGGTAGGCACTTGCAATATATTGAAATAATAATTGTAGAATAAGTAATGAATGCAGATGGATTTAGGAATAGGGCCTACGTGAGATGACCTCTGGAGACTGTGGATAGAGTAGGTGTGAAAAATGGTAAATCTGTTCATTCATTCAGTAGATACCTTCAAGTGCCTATTGGTAGCCAGGTCTGGTTCCAAAGATGGTACAGATTTTTGCTCCATACTGAGACTTGGTGGTGGGTTTAGTGTGTAATCTGAAGGATGCGGGGGCGGTGTTGAGGGACAGTGAGGGAGTGAGAGTGAATGACAGGGAAAAGGAAAGACTGAAGGACAGAACCTGAGGGACAAAAAAAGTGGGAGGCTGAAGAAAAGAAGGGGAGATTAGGGGTTAGAGGGCAAATCAAAAAAACAGAGGGGCTAGACTAAAGGGCCATAAGTGATTCTGACAGCAGGCATTGGATAAGACTGAGGGGGAGAGGGATGGGGAGACAGAGGTGTAGAGATAGGAATGGAAAACAGAGACCGAGGGGCAGGGTAGGGAGACTAAGGAGGCAGGCAGGGGACACAGTGGTTTCCCCCTCTCCGGGCCTCACCTGCAGGAAGGATCGTCTGTCGGAGGCATTGAAGGGGTCCAGTGGTTGCTCCAGCCACCCCTCTTTTGGGAGGGCCACACCTCCTGTGTCCAGGCTCAGGCCCAGGCCAGAGCTCTCCTGAAACCGCTGAATGTGCTCACCTAGGCGCCTAAGGAGGGAAGCTGTGGGACATGGAGGGGAAAGAGTCAGGCCAGGCCCCCTTAGGACCCCCTGCCTGACACTCAGGATCCTCCTACCTGGAGCTGAGGACCCCCAGAGGGAAACCAGGAGCAGAGGGCCCAGCCACGGGACAGGCCCAATGGCCATGGTGTCCAGTCCTCTGTGCAAGGGCTCTAGGTGCTGTGTTCTCCCCGCTCACTCGACTTCATCTAACGTTCCCAGGGCTGGCCTTTAAATTTATAGTCTTTGATCAGGAGCTCAGGTTTCTTTCCAGACTCCTGTCCTGGGACAGGTCAAGCTTCTGTTGGAACCACTAAAGCGAGGCAGGGACGCCAGAGTCTGTATATAGAGACCTGCTGGTGTGGCCCCTGGATATCCAATTACTTCTCTCTCTGCTCCCGATTTTCTCCTCTCTTGCCCCCTGATCTCCCTCCCCACAGGCCCTCAGTCTCCCTGCCTGTGCCTCAGTCTCTTCTTTCCTTCAGTCACCACTTCTTTCTACCTCAGGACCCTCTCTTCCTCTCTCTGCCCTCAGCACACTTTCAGTCCCCCTCAGTTGCCCCAACACTCAGTCTGTCCCTCTCTTTGTTTCTCGCTTCTCTTTCAGTCTTCTCTCTATTTCAGTCTCTCTCTCGTTTAGTCTCGCCATGTCTATTTTCCAGTGTCCCCCTTTTTCTGCCCATCATCAACCCCCCCACCAACCCTCTGACCCACAATCTCACCATGTTCCTTAGAGTCCTTAGAACACTTTGAGTGTCTCAGGCTTGCTCCTGCTGTTCTCACCGTGGATTCCTCTTTCTCCATAAACCCTCATGTCGTGCTCCCTCACCTCAGCCAGATCTCTATTCAAGGGTCAGATAGGTCTTCCATGGTCAGCTCTTGACAAATTGTCAAACCTGTAGGTCTCCTTTATTCTTTACTCTTCTTCATAGCAACATCACTATCAGAAGTATACATATTTTATTTATTTATATGGTTCATCATCTGTCTCCCAGACTAGAAGGTAAGCTCCATGGGGCTATGGATTTTCATCTCTTTTGTCCATTGCTAAATGTTGGGTCCTTACTACAGGGTACATAGTGGGCAATCAATAAATGTTTGTTGAGTGAATGACTAATCCATCAACTAATGTTACTGGTTCTACTCTAAAAATTTATCCAGAATCCAACAACTTCTCCCCACCTCCAGCGCTCTCACTTTCTTCTAGCCACCATCATCTCTGACTTGGACTATCAACAATCCTCTTAGCTTTATCTCTATCTTCAAAATGGACATATTTTACTTCTGGACAATGCACCCTTTTCAATGGTTAAAGCAGATGTACAAGGTATGTTTGATGGGTCACAAGACAGGCTGTTCTAGTTAGCATAAAGTTCACACCAAATCATGTATAAGTCACAATGACTTCCCCATATTGCAATATGTGAGGTGGCAACCTTGTCTGGGTTTGGTTTCAGGGTAATGCTTGCCTGGTAAAATGTGTTTGGAAGAGCCTCCCCCTCTTCTACTTTTTGGACGAGTTTGAGAAGGACTGGTCTTAATTCTTCTTTGAATGTTTGGTAGAATTTACCAGCGAAGCCGTCTGGTCCTAGACATTTGTTTGTTGGGAGGTTTTTGGTTACTGATTCAATCTCCTTGTTAGTAATAGGACTGTTCAGATTTTCTGTTTCATCACGATTCAGTGTCGGTAGGTTGTATATTTCTAGGAATCTATTTCTTCTAGGTTGTCCAATTTGTGGACGTATCATTTAGTTCTAGGTGGGCACAAGAATGTGAAACCTGTTATTTTATGTTAAAAGTGACGAATTTCAACCGCATGGCCGGTTAGCTCAGTCGGTTAGAGCGTGGTGCTAATAACGCCAAGGTCGCGGGTTCGATCCCCGTACGGGCCAGCCCCTGTTTTGGCTCTTCAGTTACTAAATAATCTTCCTGCAGGCACTTATCAAATTGGAAATAACCTCGCAGACATAAAATTGGGATTAAATGTTGACTTAATTTGTTCTTCAGCAATGGCACCTACCTTCCTTGTCACCACCCCCTGCTTTCCCCGCCTCCCCCCCCGCCCCCGGCAAACATAGTCCCAGCAAGAAGTGAAATTTAGATGTTTCAGGTTTGACAAAGGTGCATTTTCATCACTCAATACTTGAAATACAAAACCAAAGTTCATTTAAGGAGGGAGCGATGTTGGTAAGGCACAGTCCCTTTGAAAGAGCTTATGGCTGATGTTTTCTGGGAAGGGGCTTAAGATAGGCTTTCGGAGGCTAAGCGGGTTGACATATTCTATGGAAGCATGGTTATTGGGAGGAACTGCTGTTGTTTGGTTGGCACTCAAAGGTATGTTTATTGGAGTGAGTGCATCCCTGACTGGCTCACTTTCAGAAAGCAGGGGTTGACAGTGATTGGTTGTCATGCAAAAGTATGTTCACAAAACAATTGTCATGGGTAGATTGAATTGGTTTAAATTCAGGTCTGGTGGCTACTTGTCACCACTGCTACAGGACAATCAGTATTTTCCTAAGTTTGTGATTAGTATGTGTTCTCAATATTTTACTTTGGCATAAAGCAAAGTTAGTTGTTTAAATATCCAAGTAATGTATAATAAAAACACTGATTTTTATTATTAATGACTTTTCATTAATTTTTAATGACCTTGAGGGCATTATGCTAAGAGAAAATAAGTGAGACAGAAACAGACAAATTCTGCATGATCTCACTTACATGTGGAATCTAAAACACAAAATCAAAATCAAGTTCACAGACAGAGAAGAGTTTGGCGGTTGCCAGAGGCAGGGGTTGGGGGATGGGCTAAATGAATGAAAGGGGCCAAAAGGTACAAATTTCCAGTTATAAAATAAGTTATGGGGATGTAAGGTACACTACGGTAAAATAGTTAATAGCACTGTGTTGAATATTTGAAAGTTGCTAAGAGAATAAATCCTAAAAGTTTTCATCACACAAAGAAATATGTAACAATGTATAGTGATGGATGTTAACTAGACTTATTGTGGTGATCATTTTGTAGTATATACAAATATCAAATCATTACATTTTATACCTGAAATTAATATAAGGTTTATGTCAATTATACCTCAATAAAAATACTGACCAAAAAAGAATTACAATAACAGAACAATAGAAAAACTCTTGTGTATGTCTCTGTATGGGGACTCCTTTCTCTGATATGCCCTTTCTTGCACCCACTACTCACCCCTCCCAATTCAGCTCTGACCCAGACATTGACAGGCCTGGATTTCTCCCAATATGCAAAGGCAAGAATCTCTCAGGCCATGTCTTTGCTCATTAGCACATAGTATCTAAAAGGCCAGAGACAGAACCTGGCACTGGATGGACCAATGAAATGAGTGACATATTCCTTTCTCCTGGTTTTATAAAGCAATGGAGGACATAGGTTTTTGAACTCAGTAAGCATTGTGCATTGCCAACAAGGGATGGACTCCTTCTGCATCAATGGTTTTAAGCTTGAGGAGAGTTGCCCTTGGACCTTTTGTGCTTGTATGTTAAAGCTGACACAATCCTATTATCATATTATCTCATATTATATATATATGAGATAATATACATATTATCTCATATTATTGTATGGGATGCAGAACCCATAGATAGGGAGGGCCGACTGTAAGGAACTTAATCAGCCACAAATTTTGGTATCTGAGGGGGTTTCAGGAACCAATCCCTTCAGATGCAGATACCAAGTGGTGACTGTATTTATTTATTTTTGTGGCTTGCAATAGATGTTTTATAATGTTTATAAATTACTTCTATTCCAAACCCTACTTCAGGATTTAATTTCATCTCTGGTTCCAGAATCCTTCACAGACTTTCAACACAACTCCCCAAATACCCATCTGAAAGCTGTTTTAATGAGTTCTTAAACAACCCAGTACCCCAACCCCGAAGTGTCTGGCAGCGTCTTACTGACCTGGTAGATTATGTACACCTGGCTCAGCACTTAGCACATAGTAAGTACTCAGGAAAGAAATTTCATTAGTGGAGAGTTAGAACTTCTGTTTAAAATACTTCCTTATTAAAACCAATGTCCTGTATTCAAATTCCAAATTCCATATGCTTGCACTAGGGTTTTCCAAATGTACTCCAAGAGGAACTTGTTTCGATATTAACTGTCCTCTGATTCCAAACCTGAAGCCCTTACCTGGACAATTAGATTCAGTGGGTTTGGAATGGGGCAAAGTGTTCTGTAGTGAGTAATAAAACATGTACGTTCCACCTTTGTAGAGTCTTGAGACATGGTTCATGAGGCTGCACTCTCACCACCTCTGTTATACCACTTCCTTTCCTCTTTGGTTTTTCTTTCCAGATCCACTAAAAGAAGTGTCTTCTCTTGAGCATAGTGAGTTGGGTCTGGAAAAGTATGTATTCCTGCAGCATCATGTGCTTTTTTTTTTTTTTTTTTTGTCATAATATTCCTCATCTTAATGTAAGTCCATAAGATCAGGGGTGGTTCAGTGTTTCCCTAACGCTGGTTAAAGCGTGGCACAAACTTGTGATTAGATAAACTAATAAACTAGTGAAAATAAACGTTTTCATTAGTTTTTTCCAAGAAACATTACAAGGATTTGTTTTCTCTCTTTAAAGCTTGGTCCCAGATTTCACGTGTGTAAAATTATTCATAATCCAGGGACTAGGAAGTCTAATTAATTTTAACCCAGTAATACTTGACATGTTAGGCCTGGTTCAGGGCACCGGGATGGCCGAGTGGTTAAGGCGTTGGACTTAAGATCCAATGGACGTGTGTCCGCGTGGGTTCGAACCCCACTCCCGGTAACTCCGTTTTAGCGGATGTCTTACCTGAAAATGAAAATTCCTTGTACAAGTTGGAAAATAGTCCAGCATGCAGATGTCGCTGAACTTCTTTTATCCAATCTGATAGGATCTATCTATAATTGGGTGATTTAGATAGTTTAGATATAACGCAAATATTGACATGTTTGTATCAAAATCCGCTAACTTAGTTGTTTTCTATGTGTTCCTTTTGTCCTTTGTTCCTTTCTTTTATCTTCTTCCTGTCTTTGAAATATATGAGTATTTTACATGATTTGATGATATCTCCAGCATTGCCTTATCATTTGTATGTCTAAAAAAATCATTAGTTGTTTCCCTAGGGTTTTCTATATACAGCTACAATTAATCAAAGTCCACCTTCAAATAATGTTATGCTGCTTCCAGTGCAGTGTAAGAAGCTTGTAATAATATACTCCCTCCTATAGTGTGTGTTACTGTCATAGATTTTGCTTTCATATATGCTGTAACTGTACAATACGTCACTACTACTTTTGCTTAATACAGTCTATCATTTTTAGAGTGAAAATTGGGAAAAAGTATTCCTTATATGTACCTCCATTATATGTACAGAAATGGATATTCATTCTTTTGTATTCCTTTTTCCTGAAGTCCATCTTATAACATTTCCTATTTTTCAGGTCTGATAGTAATGCACTCTTCAGTTTTTGTTTGTCTGGAAAGACCTTTATTTCTTCACTTTTGGAAAATATTTTTTGCTTGGGTTAACAGATTTTTTTTTAATTTCTTTTTTTTTAGCCTCTCATCACTTTAAAATGTCATTCCGTTATCTTCTGGTATACCTAATTTCTGATAAGTCTGCTGTTTTAGATAGATAGATTGATTGATAGATAGATAGGTGATAGATAGATAGATAGATAGATAGATTGGAATTCTCTGACCTTGGAGCTGAGGTTTGATGTACAGGTTTCCTCTGCTATCGGAAAGTAGAGCATTCCTATAAAACCTTTCACAAGCTGAATTGGTGTGAAGTGAAGAAGCAGTTACCTTAGGACACTTCTTGCACATGGATGCACAAAATAAATGTAGGTAAAGCACAGATGCTCACAGACACAGTTCAAAGCTATAGCGGCTTGATGCTGAGATGCTGACTGTAGTTCCTGGGGGAGGAGCTTGGTGGTCCCACCCTTGCTGCTCCTGATGCACGCTGCCTCTATAATGGCTTTCTACAAAACAGGTACAAACGTAGGTCTTTCCTAAAAATGAAGTGGCAGAAAAGTGAACTTTTGAAAAGTGAGGGATATCTGTATTTCATTATCTTGGGAAAATACTCGGCCATTAACTCTTCAAATATTTTTTCTGTTCTTTTCTCTTCACCTCCTGGGATTCTGATTACAAATATATTAATCAATAATTCTTCAATGCTCTTTTTTTCTTTTTTTTCTTGGTGTTTCAGCTTGGGTAGTTTTTAGGCCTACCTTCAAGTTTATCACTTCTTTTCTCAGCTCTATAGAGTCTACTAGTTAGTCTATCAAAGGCATTTGATAGACTAACTAGTAGACTAGTTAGTCTTACTGTGTGTGTGTGTTTAAATTTAACATATTTATTGGACTTTTAGTTTGCAACAATCTACTGAAATATGTCATCTGTTTATGTGTTGGGGTAACGTGGGGACCTACTACTTTCCATTGGCATCTGAAATGGGTGCGGTCTTGAGGGACTAAGCCCGTAACCTGTGGGATCTGATGCTATCTCCAGATAAATAGTGTCAGAATTGAGTTAAACTGTAGGACACTCAGCTAGTGCTGTAGAATTGCTTGGTGGGGGGAAAACTCCCATGTAGTTGGTGGCCAGAAGTGTCAGAAGCAAAGTGTTCTTGTGTGAGTAGTGAAGGAGACACACAGGAGGAAAAACAGGTTTTTTTTCTAATGCACTTCTCAGCCACACATTCACCCTTTTAGACTACTGTTTGAAAAGGGTTCTGGGCCTTTTAAACATTTATTTTCTTGTGCCAGCTGGCACCGAAATTTTGTCAGTAGGGGGTGCAGGAGAGACACAGTAGGAGGAAAGAGTTTTGCTTTCTGGTTCCAGGAGCTCCTGCAGCCGTCAGCATCTCCAGCATCCAGCTCCATTCTACTGACTTCCAAAATAGTAGAGAAAAGAAACTGGATATTCACAAATCCATTCACAAATATTTATTGACCACATCATGTGTGGTAAATATTCCAGGATGCAAAAAAGAATTAACGCTGTTTGTGGGGATCATACAAAATAAAAAACAGTGGTTTCCAGTAACTGCTGTAGCTCTCATTGCAAACTCTCAGATGGTAAAGTCATTGATTAAAGACAAAATATTCAATGATGTGCAAAGCAAATCACTGTTAATCTCATTGCATATGAGAGGGACATTGTCATCTGATGAGAATTCTGAACTGTTTGGTGTCCAAATAATAATTTACAGTGCTTCATTCATGCCATGTGTGGAATGATTTTTCATGCAACTTTTTACATACTCCATCCAGTCTTTCCCTCTTTTCTTTGAAAACTTCCAGTGCCTGCCACCTTCAGAAACCACATCTATAAAGTAAACATCAGGCTCTTAGTTCTCCACATCATACGGCAATTGAACAACTCGGGTTTGATCAAGGATCAATTCCCCAAACTGTGTTCAACAAAATGAGGGCTAACACTTTTCAAAATTATGAAACCTATGGAGACAGCTCCACCAAATTGCAGTCCAGGATCTTTTGTTTACTAAGCACGCTCTTCAACCAGCCAACCCACAGAACCCTCTTGAACAGAAAAAGAAAAACAGTAAAGAAATATAGTGTGAGAAAGTTTTCATTTTCACATACTAAGAATTGCGTTTGGAGAAGAATACAGATATTTTTTGAAGTAAAGAACAAACAAATTCTTTGGAATATGACACTGCCATGGCGTCTGCTTCAAAGAACCACATCCTTGGCAAACTGATTACACTTTACTGATGTTGCTACATCAATAACCGCAAGAAGGTGTGAGAGTTAACAAATAATATCACATAATAAGTAAGTTTAATTTTTCTAGTAGTCACATTTTAAGAAGTAAATAAGTGGAATTAATTTTAATGTTTTAACTCCTAATATTATCATTTCAACATGCAATCAATAAAAAATTAATGAGATATTGTACATTCTTTTTCTAAAAAACTAAATTTTAGAAACATGTGTTAATGGCTATTGTTTTGGACAGGGCACTTCCACAACATTCTGGGGGAAAGGAAAAAATACTCACTTCACAGTATAATCTCTGTAGATTTTTTGGGGGGGGCAGGAACGTTCCCAATATGCAGAGTTTTGAAAAAACCTAGCTTATCTCCTTTAAGTCCAAGAGTGATTTGATTATTATATCAAAGAAAGGTCTTTTTGTTTATTTGAGACGGAGGTTGAAACGGACTTCTTTCTAAAACAAGCCTCCACCACCACCACCAAAAAAAAAAAGTATTCAATGAAACACGTTTATAAAAGAGAAAAACAAACCAAAAATCTTGAGAGTAGAAAAGTCGGTTATCTTTGTTGGGTAAAGCCTAGTGGAATAATACTAAAGTTGTGAGCGTCTCCATATAGATGTTCTATTTTTTTTTTTTCTTCTACCGTGGAAGTTCCCTGTTGATGTTAGCTGGAAAAAGTGAGTAATAAAATACAACGCACTAGTCCAGTACTGCTTAAAGTATGGTCGGCGGAATAGCAGCAGAAGCATCACCTTGCTAAAAATTCATGGGCTGCATCCTAGTACCAATATAGAATCTCTGGGAGGGAGGGCGGTGAAGCCTAGAAAACCGGGCTTAATACTTTTTCTTAGCGATTCTTCTCCGCGCTAAGATTTGAGAAGTATTTACATCAGGAAGTTCCAAATCCTTTGGACCTTTCTTCTCTCCCCACCCCGCTCCCCTTTTAATTCGGTAACAGCCCAACAGATGAGGTATCAAACGAGGTCTAGACGCGTGGCAGGTTCATTCTTTCGGTTGCCGGCACCCCTCACAACGCACATTGTCCAGAGTCAATCAACTTTTGTAAGATAAATACATCAATACCAACAAATGAAAGTCTCCTTTGCATGTTTTTGTTCCTTTCCCAGCTTCACCTTGATTTCCTTCCCAGGCTCCTCCACTCGGCCTCAAACGTCTGAAGTCACGCCCCAGGAAGACCTTACAAGGAGATCCAGCTGTTGAAAGAGACACCACCCCCAAACTGCCACTTTCCTCTTCTCCTTTGACACCGTCGCCCTCTTCTTGTCTGTTTAACTTTTGTCTAGGATCGCTTACAACTCGGAACACTTTCTTAGTCTCTATCTTCGGCGGTGAGGCTGCCGCGCTCTTCTAGTTGAGATCCGGAGCTGGGCGATGAGATAAGAGTCTGAATAGCTTTCTCGGGTGTCAGGGCAGATCTTTGCCAAGATCGCTGAATTGAGGGCCTAAGGGGGACGCTATGATTTCGTTTGTCCACAGAAGTGGCTTTCCTGCTTCAGTTTCTCCAGCTGATGTCCCTTCTTTTTCCTCTAGGACCGATGCTCAGAGACAGAAAGTGTGCAGGGGAAGAGCCTGAAGAGTGAGAGCCCTGCCCAACGGGGGAAAAATTAATGAAGAAAATACTGGTCAGACTTTGTTTCTTTTCTTTGACACTTCTTTGATCTTTAAAAACTAAGATATACTTCACAGTCTATAATATTCACATAAAAGTGTACAATTCAGTGTTTTTGAGTATATTCCCAGAGTTGTGCAACCATCGCCATTATCGAGTTTCAAAACATTTCCATCACCCGCAAACCAACTCTGTACCCTTTCCCCAGCCCTTGGCAACTACTACTGCCGCTATGGATTTGCCTATTCCGGACATTGCATATAAATGGAATCATACAACATAAGGCTTTTTGTGTCTGGCTTCTTTCATTTAACATGAAGTCTTCAAGTTTCATTCATGTTGTAGCATGTATCAGAAATTCATTCCTTTTTATGGTCAAATAATATTCCGTATTTAATTTTTTAAAGTTGTCTTTCTAAAGACCTTTCTGTCAACTCCCCTTCTCAGTATCATTAAAAGAAACGAGATTAAAAGGACATTTCAGAAGAGAGACAACCTACGCATCCATTCAGACTTAACGGACAGCCAAAATTGCACTGTGTGGCGGGCCCCATGCAAGGCGAAGAACCAGATCGAAGGACGTTAAGAATTTGTTATCAATTTGAAAAATGTACACAGAGACATATTTTTTCCTAAAAGACAAGGGCAAGTCGAGCCAGCCAGGAGTCGAACCTAGAATCTTCTGATCCGTAGTCAGACGCGTTATCCATTGCGCCACTGGCCCCCCTTGCTATAAGCCTGTCTATTACTCATTATTCACTAGACTCATTGAGAAAACGGTTGATTCATGACACAGATGGAAGTTAGTTGTACAAGAAAGACCTATGGATTCTACTAAAACTGATTGGTTATCCTCGGGGTCAATTTGTATAAGTTACATTCACTTAAAATATTTATAATTATGAAAGAATTTTCTGCCTTGGAGCATCATGTATGTGATAGAACGACTGTGGTTAGCATTTTCCCCCCATTTATGTGCGTGATTGTCTGTATTGTTTCTACTTATCAACGCTTCTTTAACAGTCGGTTCATCTGTCCATTCATCAAGTCATTTCATTTTCCTTTGGCACTTACTGATGTTGAGTATGGGTCAAAAATTAGTGATCCATTTAATTTTCAATTTTGATATAGTGAAAGAGAAAGTGGAATAAAACACATTCTTGAGGTATTAATCATATTTTTCAATCTCACTCTCCAAAGAGCTGAAACTCTTTACACAGGAAATAATTTCAGACTCTAAGCAGCAGAAAAACATTCCGAAGCACCCACCCTCCCAAATTAGGCGAAATGGGGGTAATAATTTAATAAAGGTAAACACTTTAAGAACCAAATTCATATAGGAACTTAGAAGTTCAGAGTTAATATAATTATAAAATTAGAGAATACCAGTATCATTACATAAATTGGCTAGCTATATTTAAGGGCTCAATGTAGGCGAAATAGGTATGTGGAGATACAAAAGTGTTTATAAGTGAGGGCAGTTCTTTGAGCGAGAAGTACAATAGTTTGGGTCCGAGTGCAGTCACGGTGCCCACAGCCTTTATCCGTACTCTTCCCTCGTTAGATTTATTGCGTTGGCGCAAGTTGTGTATCTTCTCTTTGCCTCGGTTTCCTCATTTCTATAGTACAATGTTTTAAAGAGCGCTCACACACACACACACACACACACACACACACACACACACACAGAGATATTTATGATCCTAGACCTTCATGGTTCTCACTAGACTGTTTTGTTTTGTTTAAATACCAGAGAACTCTTTAAGGAAGCTACCTGCATCGCCATTAACAGAGCGGGGAATTTTATTACAGATTTTTTAAAACAGAATTTCTTGTTTCTCTTTGCCTTTGGGACCTGCTGCTACTTTTAGATTTAACAGAATGGATACAAAACAAGCAGCTGTTTTGAGCATTCACTAAGTCTCAGGCTTCCCGGGTACTGAGGGGTAGCTGCAGATAGTTGGGCTGAAGGAAGCCCCGCCCCCGCGCTCAAGTGATTCACAGGTGCCCGCCCAGTTTGGGGAAGGATGGAAGAGCCAAAATACTGAGAGTGTACTAGGGACGGGACGGCAAGCTGCCTTCTTACTCCTCAGTTTCTTTATGTAATAAGACGAAGATTGAGAACCACACTGAGAAAGTCATTTTGTAATTTGAGTGGAAAAGCACTGAGAAACGCTGTGAGCAGGATTTGAACCTGCGCGGGGAAACCCCATTGGATTTCGAGTCCAACGCCTTAACCACTCGGCCATCACAGCTTGAATCCCCATCCCCTATTTAGGAATCTAAAAAGACCATACAGGTCCCTGATTTATAATCCTGCTTACCAATTCTGGCCATCCTTGCTTATTTGGCATGTTTACTTTAAGCAGTACGTGAAAGGAGATCACTTCTCAAGTCCCCTCATCAGATCTCTCCGCTCAGCCTCATCCAACTTGTCCCCATCCTGCCAGGCTCCAGGCTGCGAAATCTCACCTCCTTGAGAGAAGGCAATATTCCAGCAACACAAGAATCCTTGATTTTCTAAAATTTTCTACAGTCTTCATGGATTGCCTGGTTTAGCTTCATACTTGGCATTGAATGAAGTAAGAGTTGTATTAAGTGTGTCTACGATTCTGCTCATTTGTGTTCTCCACAAATACACTATGCCTTACTGCTAGGAGGACAATGTGGCAGGATCTACCAATATTTCAAATGCATATACTCTTTGATACAGCATTTCCACAAATGTAAAACATAGACTTGAACACATGAGAAATTATATTGTGTTCTAACTTATTCTCTGCAGCATTAACTGTAATGGTAAGATTGAGAAAAACCTAGTTAGTCAGAACTATTAATTAGATAAATTATGGCACAACTACACAGTGAAATGCTGTGCATATTTAAAACAAATTGATAAAGATCACTATGTACATACATATGCTATAAAGTAGAAGCAAGGTTCAGAGCAATCTCTATAGAATGATACTATTGGAGATATATTTGTGTTAGATTGTATATGCATTTTACAAAAACAAAACAAAGCAAAAAAAAAAAAAAAACTCTCAAGGATAATCAGTAAACTCACAACAAAGTTCCCAGTTGAGGGGCTGGAGACTAAGGAGGTGGAATTCTTTGGAAGCAGGAGGAAGAAATTTACTGCATGTCACATTAGACTTTAGATGTTACCTATTTAAAAAATCAAATAAAGGCTCAAGAAAACAGTATAAATGAGGAAGTGGAGGAGAAAAGTTTTCTTACCAGAGTTCTCCTCTGGAATGGTGACTAGTCCTTCCTTTCTGGAACTCAGCAATAGTCAGCACTCTGAAGGAGGCCTCACTTCGAGCCTCAGAAGGAGCTAATCACACAAATAAGATTTGAAGCCACTCAGGAAGCCTGAGGCAAAAAGGCAAGAAGGTTCTGGAATGCTGTCCAAGTCTAGCCCTGGACACACAGGGCACGGGAGACCTGGGAGTCTCTAGGAGAATCACCTGATCCAAGATCAAACGATTCTGGAATGTTCTTCAGACACTGAATTGGATCTTCCATTTGTGAGCAACCAGGACCAGCTCAGTAGGTCAGACCCACCATCTTCACACCCTGACTTCAAAGCCCTTGATTTGCTCTAGGATGTTCTGAAGGAAGTGGAAGAATTAGCAGAATTTAAATAGCTTAAACTTCCTCCTTTGGGTCTAGAAATACAACTTTAAAAGTTGTTTTTGTGTGTGTCTTGTTTTGTTGATTTGTTTTTTGCAGAGAAAAGAGCATAGCTCTCTTTTTATTTTCTGTCTTGACCAGAGTGTAGTTCTTACAGCGGACAGTGCCCAGGAGTTGTTTTCACGGGAAATCCTTCACTCACTTCATAAGTGAGTGAAGTGACTCTATAAATCTCTAGTTTCCTGTCCCCAGTTTTGTCATGTAAACAGTGCACAGTTCTGGAGGTTTTATAGCTCTTCCAACAGAACACTTTGGAGCATTAAATAATCTTGGGGTGAAGACTGTGAAATCCACTTACAAATGAAAAAGCTCTTTTGAAATTTTTGTGTTTTTTTCTCAGTTAGATCTTGATTTTCTTCCTAGTACTTCTACACTACTAAGGAATTCACCCCCAAGTAGAGGTGGGGACAGAAAAAGGAGGTTGTTTAAAATAACGTCGTCCAAAAGCAGTCACTGTTCATCCCGTCCTCCCTGTGTCCACCTTGGGAGTTTAACTTTTGTCAGGGATTCTTTTCAGTTCTAAATGGTACCACATTCTTCTACACATCAACATTCCCCCAGGAGATGTTCTTTCTCTTTCCTCCTGGATTGACGCCTGCGGACTGGTATTTTCTTTAAAGCATCTTTGATTTTAAAATTTGTCCAAGCGTCTTTCTCAGTCAACTTCCTTTCTCAATTTCAGGAAGAAATGGGAGGTAAAAAGATATCTTAGAAAATGCCTCCTTTGATGGCTACGAAGACTCTTTCAGACTCAACTGACAGTCAGGACTGTATGGTGGGGCAGCACTTCTGGATGTGAAGGATCAGTTCAGGATAATTTCCTTTCAAAATGTTTTAATAATTGGTTTCAACATCACCCATTGGCCACTGGCCTCCCTGCACAAAAAGTCAATATCAACTTATACTTGACTAAACATAGTTGAAGTCAGAAAAGGAAATGGATGTTTTGGTGATTGCTATAGACTGAACGTGCCTCTCTCCCCCAAATTACATTGAGACCATCTCAGTCCC
This sequence comes from Delphinus delphis, assembly GCF_949987515.2. NCBI lineage: Eukaryota > Metazoa > Chordata > Mammalia > Artiodactyla > Delphinidae > Delphinus > Delphinus delphis. Next base: position 21,293,815 of record NC_082692.2, on the reverse strand, counting down.
CAATGAGATGGTATTTGGAGGTGGGGGCTTTAGGTCATGAGGATGGAGTCCTCATGAGTGGGATTAGGTCCTCATAAAAGAGATGTCAGAGAGCTCTTTCACCCTTTCCTTCATCTGAGGACAGTGAGAAGACTGTTGTCTATGAGACAGGGAGCCAGGAAGCAAACTTTCACCAGACTGAGAATCGACACTAGTCTCCGGAACCGTGAGAAATAAATGTTTGTCCTTTAAGCCACCTGGTCTATGGTATTTTTGTTACAGCAGCCCATATGGACTAAAACTGGGATAGAGATGCAAATGAGGCGCACAGGACTGAGCCAGTTCTGGAAAGGTAGGCCCATTCACTTGTGATCAGTTTGCACAATATACATTTGCCTACAGTGTTCATATTTAAAACAACAAAAATCAGCTTTCAACTTTAGAACATATGGTAAGGTGGTGAAGGTCTCTGTAGACTAATTTATAACATATGATTGAAAAGCTGATATACCCCTGAGGTAGCATAGGTAAGATGTACTGTTGGATCAGCCAGCTGAAGGCTCACTGCTTCTGATGGTCTTTCTGACTGGGTACAGAGAAAATAGCACTAACCATATCAGGAGCTGCATACCAGGGCCAGGGCATGTGTTAATTTTCTCCATTAATAAAAGAACATCTGGAATAGCAGATGCAATGGAAATAATCACTTGACTAGATCTACAATAACTGTCATTTTCCACAACCCATTTACCTTCTACAGTTGAGTAAGTGAGTTGAATAGAAATTTGGTGAATCTCTGTCCCTGTATCTTTCAAGTTTTCGATGTTGGCACTAACCTCTAAAATCGGTCCAGGAATAACAGTTTTGTGTAATTATTTTCACAGAGGAATTTCTGGTGGCCTCTAATTGGCCTTCACTCCATTAGTCATGGAAATGATATAGAGATTCTCTCTGGAATTGGGAAAGTAACCACAGGGTGGGCTCAGGGATCCACTGTGTCCACAGTGAAATGGACAGGAGGCAAAACTTCATTGGTTGCCTGACCTTCATGAGTACCTACTGCCTGGTGGACAGCAATGATGTTTTTTATCTCTAGCAAGTAATGCCGGTTCCGAGCCATTGTCTAGTAATTCCTGAAAAGTCTGATTTTTTCCTTTTCCCTAATGCACAATCACTTTGGTACATGAGCGCAGGTCCCTTTAGGAAAGGCTAGGAGGAAGAATAACATTATACGTTTTTGGCAATGTGCCGGTGGACTTTCTCAAGGGGAAACAGAATTCTCTGCATTCAAAACTGGCTTGAGTCTGGGAGACTTTTCTGCTACAGATCAGGTCCAAGATCAAGCTGCCGTCAGGGTCAGTTCCTGGAGAAGCCTCTTTTCGTAGAAATCCAAATTCCGAAGAGAGCAACCATTTCCGCGGCGCCGGCTCATCTCCTCTGATATTTTCCCAGGGACCCTCACAGGCCTCGTCGGAACCCAGCAGAGGAGAGAAGGGAGAAAGGGAAAAACTGCCCCGTGTGAACAGCGAAACCATGCATCGGCGCGGGACTCTCAGGATAATTTCTTCCTTCAAACAAAGGGTAAGTGCGAAGATTTGTGGGGTTTGTTATTTTTTAATATAAGCAAGTTGAAATCAAGTAGAAGTACATAAGATAATCAGGAAAAAAACTTGTTTCCGGTCGGTTTTGAACCGGGGACTTTTCGCGTGTGAGGCGAACGTGATAACCACTACACTACGGAAACACCTGCTAACTGCTGCTCCAGCCCTTATACATAACTGAGTAGATTTTGCCTGTATAGCCCGGGTTTACTCACTTCATGCCTTTTGAAGAAATATTCATTGTTGCAAAACATTTCTCTCCCCTTTCCTCCATTTATGAAAACAAAAACAAAAACCTTTCATAATCCCAATTCTTGAATAAATTTCAGGCTTGGAAAGCTAAGGCAGCATCCTGGAGAATTTTTTTTTTTTTTTGGTGAATTAAGGATATGAGTTTGTTGTTGTTTGTTTGTTTTATTTTACTTTTTTTTGTTTGTTTTTTAAAGCTCTGATGCTTGCATTCAGACTCCACTTCTCTCCATAATATGCTGGTGTTACGGAATGAGAATTCTGCAGCCTACAGTTTCCAAGACAGAATTTAAGGTACCCTTTTGAGGCCCCACTGGGAGTGATTTTTCATGCAGTCTTTTATATGAACGAATCCTTCCACCTCAGCATTTCTATACAAAACACCCCACTGTCATCTCCTGACCTCAAGATCCTCATTTCCTAGCTGACAACAGGCTCACAATTTTCTCCATCATTTAACTTCTAAAAATCTCTGCTTTATCAAGCTGTCTTCAACATTGCTGGTGATATTATTCTCCAAAATCACAAAAAGCAAGAGATAGGATTCCAAACAGGATATTCTGTTTAAGCAGATGTGCTGACATATGGAAGATACGTGCCCATATATGGAAGTTTTCCATGGCGCATAGTATAAGTGCTTTCACTGGATAATGTTGCTAATCTGTCCTGATCATTTGTGTAGAAAATACACCTGCATCAGATGCAAAAGACTGAAGAAGATCTTTCTTAAAGTAAAATGAAGATACCGCTTCTGTGGAGAAGACCATCTCCACTGTTAGACAACTAATCAGAAGTCATGGTGGTATTGGATTTTAAGCTCTGGGAAGATGAGGAAGGTATCATGTGTGGCTTTGGGACCATTATATTGGTAGTTCTCAATAAACATTTGTCAAATCAGGGGACAATATTCGAGGTAACTTTCTGAAATGTATCCAAATTCCATGTGACATTCTTTTGCCCTGCACGTGCCCAGCAGTATCACCTGGAAGTCTAAGTAAAATCTGGCAACATACCTGCAGGTGGTCACTCATTTCACTTCTTGAAGTTTTCATGGTATCGTATGGATATTATATCTCACTTCTTCCAACTTCAATATAAGAACAAAACTGGCTATTTTAAAATATCAGTTGAATAAATGACATGTGATATAAGGATTACCTGAAACAATATGAAAAGCAACTGGCAACATGGTTAATTTCCTTATTGAGAGAGATTAGTCTGTTGTTATATATTTTAAAGGAAATAGTTTCAAGGAATGACAAAAGTACTTTTGGCACAGACATTTGGAAATATTTTAAAAATACAAAGCACTGAGTTCCATTTTGGTTAAGTTGTAGGAAGTTGCAAGTGTGTGTCCCTCTCAACCTACTAACTAAAGCAAAGCCATAAGCTTAAGGGGAGTAGATTTTCTGAACCCATCAGGAGCTGAGGATACTAAAGAATCAACATAAACTAAATTCTAGAAAGAGGCCTTCATAGGAGAAAAGAAGCCTCTGGCTGTCCTTATTCCTGGCAGATGGCAGCGGCACAGAGGAGGAAAATCCTGTGAAGACCAGATTAGGAGAAACCAGAAGAAACTTAGACATTTTTAAGGTTTGCTTGTGGGCTTGCTTGACCCAAACAGAATTTCAAGTAGCCAAAACCAGTTCTGATTGTCTCTGATGAGGAGAGTAAGTCAAAAGGGGGTGAGGGAAAAGGCTAGAAAGTGGAAATACCCACTGAGGCACTCTCAAGTTCAAAACATTCTGAAGTTGGGGAGCACGGCAGGAAAACGAAGAGCAAACAGCACTTTGTGTTTTAGCTGCCAACAGCCAGGACTGGAGAGCTGAGAGAAATCTCTCCAAGGCTTACTGAATGGAGAGAGATCTCACAGCCAAAGAAAACTGGGGGAGGACAGGAGAGAAAAGAGAATGCCCAGTCATCCAAACAGCTGACATTCTGGCTGTTAAGCAGAGAGAGGTTTCTCAAGGTTTGGAAATCCGGGAGAGTGGCAGTAAAACACAAAGGGAGGGGAAAAGACTACAGATAAAGTACTGTAGTAAAAAAATTTTTTTAATAAAAATAAATAAATACATACAATTAAATTTTAAAAATTGGTTTTTCTACACACTTTCCACCGAATTTTTACTAGAGGACAAAGAAAATGAAGACAGCTACTAGTTCATATGGTGGATGCTGATACAAAGTAAAAGAAATGCACTAAAGATAAGAAATACCATCTTACAGCTTTTTAAACAATTAAAAACAAAATTTATAAATTGCATAATGTAAAACAAGTAAATGAATAGTTAACTTGCCTCATTAAAAGAAATAGCTCTCTTTCGAATAGTCTTTCAAATCTTACTCGATATACTATATATATATAAAACGAGTCAATTAACTTCAGATACAAAAAAAAAAAAAGAGAGAGAGAGAGAGAGGGTTGTAGGGTCCAACAGAGAAAAGAAAGCAAGCAGAAATTCGCTGCTCTACTGGTCCCCGACATCGTTGACGCCCGCTTGCAGGTAGATCAGGCCAGGCTCAAAAGGGCAAAGGTTTCCCAACTCCTTCCTCTGAGTTGCCTGACCTTGGCTTCAGTTCCCCTACTCCTCTCAGATTCCGGTGTTTCTCCCTGGTCCGGAACAAGGCCCTGACTCCGGACTCGCTGTGGTCTCGACTTCCCTTGTCATAGATTTGGTGATTTGGGGGGCATGGGGAGGGGTCAGAGGTTCAGGAGGGGGGCGGTCTTCACAGTCCTTTTGCCTCAGTCCTCAGCCCTGCACTCGGGCGGCACCAAGTGGCCTATGGCTGACATTGCAGCGTAAGGTCCCTGTCTTACTCCGCTCCGGACGAACGGCTACAGATTTAGCTTAAAGGCGACTGCGGAACCACCCTGAAGCCAAGCGGCTAAAGGCCTCTGGGAAGAGATGACCCGCCCGGTATGACCTCCAAGAGCCGAGAATCCGCACCCCGTGCGCGGAAGCCGAGTCCACCAAGCCCTGCTCTGTGCTCCGTGATCCGCCCGCCACCATCTCAGGCTTGCAGGGGCTTCGCGTTTCCCGAGGCCTTCTGGGAATAGTTTCAAGGAGGTAGTTGCTCCCGGACATTGATATGAGTCTTCCTCGGTCGGTTTGAGAGACTGAGTTTTCCTGGGGAGAAGCACGGTTCATCCGTGCAGGCAACTGGGATTTGTCTTTTCCTTTTTGATAGAAAAAAGAACATTTTTAAAAACATTTTACAAAGACCGCCGACTTTAATTAGGTATAACTTTAAACCATGTAAGTAAAGGCCTGGGCCTCAGGGCGGCCGGTTAGCTCAGTTGGTTAGAGCGTGGTGCTAATAACGCCAAGGTCGCGGGTTCGATCCCCGTACGGGCCAATACCCTTCACGTTCATTTTCTCGTCCCCGTCCTACCTATAGGCCACATGACCGGTGGAAATTGCACCCGTACATCCAATTACAGACAGTCCTAATATCACTACCACTGAAAGATTTGATTGTGTGTATTTCTTTTTAAAGAAATAAAGTACCAGAGTCAGGATGGAGAGCTTTTAAAGAAAATTGAATGAGGTAAGGTGGATGTATTTAGGGGAAGAGGAAACTGGGAGAATGAGGAAATGTCTTGCATCATTCTGGAAAAAACTTCAGGCAATAATGCTTTGATATAGTTTATACTTCTGAAATGTAAAAACATCATTCCTCTTCATGGCAAGTTGCTCACTTGGTTAGGGTATTTATTGTTTTTATAATGTCAAGGTCGCTGATTCGATTCCTCTTGAAGTATATGCCTCGTGGTATTTCGGTTTTCTTCTTCTCAATGTGGGAATATCTCAGGCTTGTGGCGTAGCCTCAGACCAGCAACCGCGAATGCTCTGCGGTAAAATGGAGCAATGGTGAGACTTTGGGTTATATTTGACCGTTACCTCGGTGCTGCCAGTTAAGAAGCCGTTTACAACTCGTCTAAATTTTTTTCGAACGTTTATCATAAAAGCGTTGGATTTAAGATTTGAATCCAAAATGAAAACGGGGTGCGCAGTGGGGGATAGGAGGGCAAGAGCCCCTGGGGCTGCTGTCAGTCTAAGCACCTCACTCTCCCTGTCTGTCCTTTTCTTCAAGTCTGGCGCCTGGGTCTCCGTGTGCCCAGCACGAGCCTCCTCCTGTTTCTCCCCTCGACCCTTGCACTGTCCCTCAGACTCCCAGCATATTTTTACTCTTTCTCTCGTTTAAATGTATGGGGTTACTTTGAAAATGACATACACGATATTGATTAAATAATGACATAAGTAATGTCTCAAGCACAGTGCCAGGGACATAGTGAGTGCTCAATAAATCCAAGAAGGTAAGGCCTTGCTGTGCTTTGGTCAGTGCTGCATCCTTCATGTCAAGTACTGTGACTGGCTCAAACCCAGCGCCTGAAAAAATGTTTTTAATTAATAAAGGGCATCCACTGTTTCATTGCATATTAAATAATATACTTACAGATTTTAAGTATGAGAAGGCCTCGACAGGTTATTGCTAACTTTGAAGATGAAGGCAGCCACCAGCCATGGAATGTGGACATTCACTAGAAACTGAGAATGACCGCTAGCTGACAGCCTTCAAGGAATGGGAAGTTCCTAGAGATTTATCAGTACCCACTGTTCATAACATATTTCTATTTGTCAGAGTCCTGGTGTTGTTTTGCCTGATATTAGACAACATCAGTAGAATACAATGAGCCATAATTTCAGTTATCTTTCTAAATGTTAACTTGGTACACTTTGAATCTAACATCTAGGCAACTGGCTTTCAGTTGAGGATTTACATTACTTACCTGTGAAAGCTTATTAATATATAAATGTGTAGGACCTACTCCAGACTTATTGAATCTCTCTGCTTGATATCGTTGATATATTGTTTATATATTCTTATTACATGGTTTGGATATTCATGGCATATTGTGTCTCAGAATTATTATATGTTATGTATCAAGATTTTTTTCTCTGTAAAGATTATGTTCATTCACATTTATAAATTAGATGCACTGTTTTCTGTCTTCTTTGAAAATATGGTTGATTGTTATGTCTACAGAGATTTTTGCCTAAAATTTATTTTGGAATGGCTCTGTTATTCCTTGCTATTCTTTTTCCAAAATTCCTTGTTAGTGGCATTAGTCTTGTTATAAACTCTCATCAGATCTTTCACTCCAGAAAGGCTAGTTAGTAAAATTTGTTATTTAGATTCCAGGCTGATAGGGTCTAAAGTTGTCTCTGGGGATTAATCTTTGCCCTTCCTGGTGGGGGGGGGGACTTTTAAAATGTATTATGTCCTTTGTATGTCCCGCTTTATAGGCAAATAGGGAAAGTGAAATGAGCTTTTCTTGTATCTGCTTCTTCTCTTTTGTCTTCAGCTCACAATAGTCCTTATGCCAAAGTGGTATATTTTGGGGTGGCATAGTCTGCTACCCTTCATGACTACCTTTTTTGCTCACATTCCTTGGGAAGTAGATGGGGAAGAACTCTATGGATAAACTGAGGAAAATGAAACCAGGTTTCCAGTGAAGTATAAACAGGATTTCAGGCATAGTGCAGGACTATTTCTACTAAAGTGAAAAGACAGTGACTCTGGTGGAACTCCAGTCATAATCTTTGAAATTTCTCTAGATAAAAGGGAAAAGCCCAATGTATAGGCCAGTGCTACACAGTGTACATTTTAGCTATAAACTACAATGTCACTTAAGATTCAAGAAAGTGGTAATCTACTTGTGATTTATTTCCTCAAAATGTTATTGAGCTCCAATTTTCCCCCTGTGCACTCAGTAAGTTCTCCTGATGCACAAACAAATACAGTTCCTAGGGCTGCACAAAACCAAAATGATGAGGGTCTACATTTGACATTGCTCTCTTGTTCTCAAAAATAAAAATGAGTCTGATTCCAACTAAATGTCGTGGCTTATTAATTCTTTGCCTGACACTGATAACCAAACTCCATCATTTAGCTGACTATGTTGGATGTCACAGTTTAAGAGAGCTGAGACTGAACTTCCAAGACAGAATTTGAAATCTTACTCTCTATCAGGTACTGGAAGATAATTTGTGCTCAATTCATATACCAATCATTAGCAAATCCATCACTTTCTATCAATTACAGGAAACTTATTCACTTTTCCCTTCATCACAACTCTTCATATTGTGAAAGTATTATCTGGAAGAAGACTCTCCACAATTGGAATAACAATTCAATACAGACTTTACCAGTAATATAAATTCCTCAATGCATCTCCAGCATGTTTAGTGGCAACTACACTGTTGAAATACAAAAACCGAAAGGGAAAGGGAAAGGGAAAGGCCCCGCTGGGATTCGAACCCAGGATCTCCTGTTTACTAGACAGGCGCTTTGACCAGCTAAGCCACAGGGCCCCCTCTCGAACTATGCTTCGGTTATATCACATTTGTAACATTTTCTGTGAAATGTAGCATTTTGCCAGAAACGTACTTGATTTTGTGACAAAGAGAACGCACCTGTATTTCTGAACTATATTTCTACACTAAAGCAGAAACTTCAACATTAAAAAATAAAAATGCATTCTTCAGCGCGAGGTTTTAAAAATTATTTTAAATTGGAGTGAAATTCCTATTTCATGGTGACTATCGCCCTCTAGAGGAAATATTGGATATTGCAACACATTTAAAATTTTTCTCCGTTAATTCATTTTGTCAACAAATGTGGTCACTACTGTATTTCAGGTAGTTTTCTAGGTACTGGAGATAAAGCAGAGAACCAACCAAACGAAAACTTCTTCATCTATAGGATTTGTATTCTAGAAGCAGGGAAATAAAGCAAGTTTTAAAATTTTCTCCCTCCAACCCTCCCCCCCCCCAAACAACGAGAGATGTAAGCACTAATTCCGCTACCGCAAGGTTAAAGAGCCCACGGTGCTACTTTCTGAGCTAATTCACTGCACATGAGCAAGACTATCATGCTTCCTTCTATTTTATCTAACCTGGCATAAGAAAGCAAACAAAGATAAGGACAGCCTGATGCACAGGAGATTCTGCTCATTGCACCGTTGAGTTAAAACTGACTTGATTCCTGTCTTCATAGGTTGTAAAAATGAGTGGAGGATGCAGAGAATTAAAGAGAAAATTAGGGTACAATGTGGTAAATAACTCCTGCAGGATGCCGTGGGAGCCTCTAACTTGGGCAAGATGCAGGGCGCGTCTTAGCAGAGTCACATGACCTCTCTTCTCAGTTTCCAGGTCAGGTTGATGATTGCAGAAGGGGTTGTGGCATGTTGGCCGAATACAGCTTAGCGTGGGGGAAGAATAGATGAGACCACCATTCTGAAATGTTTAAATAACCGCCTTGTGCCTTGTGCTTTATGGGAAAGGACGAGGGCTTATGTATTCACTGAACATCCACAAAATGCAAGACCTTGGAGAAAACAGAAATCACTTAGGAGATCCTGTGACAAATCTACACACCCGATTTCCTCTAGGCACCCCTCAGCTCTTCCCTGCCTGTCTAGCCTGTGCCTAATCTACTTGCCCTTTCTTACAACAAGATTTATTCATTCCCTTTGTCCCTATGTCCTGCTGCCATTCCTCTCCTTACATAAACAACTTTTCTAATTTGTTTATTGTGTATCACTTTGATCATATATATATATTTGCAAAATTGACATTTTTGTTTTGTGCACATATATTATAAATTTATATAAATGATATATATTATTATGACTTTAAGATCCATCAAAGTTGCTCTGTGTGCACTTAAATCATTGCTTCTAATTGCTATGTAAGATCCCATAATGGGCACTGTATTTCCTCTCTTCTGTCCCAGTGATGCGCTCACAGGTTGCCTCCATTGTCCCCCCACTCCATATAACATCACTTCCTCATCCATCTCCCTTTATGTACTTGTGCGAGTGTGTATATATATGTGTTTGTGTGTGTATATATATATATATATATATATATATATACACACTGATTAGTGTATATATATATATATGTATACTAATTAATCCCAGCTTATTTTTGTCAGTCTACACTCCCACCAGCACTGCATATCCCTTTATCCCTGCCCAGGCTTAACATTATTCAGCTTTCTACTCTGTAATCTAATATGTGTAGAGTGATAAATCTCATCATTGTTTTCTTTAAAATTTTATTTATGTTTTCTAAAGATTTTGAGCATCTGTCTATATGTTTGTTAGTCATTCGAATTGCATCTTATGTACACTGATACTTTTCTTATCATTTGTCCATATTCGTATAGAGGTTGGTGTATTTTCCATGTTGATATACCTGGGGTACATTGTATATTGTAGTCATTAGTCTATTGTGAATTTTAGACCTTGGAGTATTGTCTACTGTTATGTTTCCTGTCTGTTGACTTTGACAGAACTTCATGGCAGAGCCTTGATTTTATTAAGGAGTTATCGTTTTTTCCCCTACTGGTTTGTACTTTTGAGGTTATGCTTAAAGGGTCTTTCTCTGCTACTAGGTTAAAAAATATTCTCTCTTTTAAAAAGTATAGAGTTTCTTTTTTATGTTTGAGACATGATCTGTCTAAATATCTAGAGAAGTGTACTGGGTTTTTCTATGATAGTCTATTGGGGTTGTGTCTTCTAGTGTCCTAAGTTTTGGTTTAGTAAGGGTCTCCAGGATGTGTTGGTGGTCATGTAGCATCCTACACTTCCTTTACTTAGCCTCCTCACATTTTCATGAAATTATGTATTTAGTAAAATTGTGTGCTTTTTCTGTTAAAATATATGTCTGCAAGGTCAGGGAGAGTCTAACAACCCAGCACAAGTCATAGCACATAAATAGTAAATTTTATGAAAATAATTGTTTGAATTATGTTTTATGAATTTCCCATCAAAGAACTTTCCAAAGATTTGTTTTTTGTTTATATTCTTGTAAGCCTGGGCCAATGTTTCATGGACCTATGAGGTCAATCCTAGACTCCCCAGATTGTAAACAAATACTTTTTGGTTTCTTATAAGAAAAGATATGAGAACAAGAATCTTATGTTGCTGTGATTGGTCAGTGGGAAAGTTTTGAACTTAAAGTTTACAAATTGCATATCTGCTTGGGTTCAATCCTTGCTTCTGGCACATGAACTTATTTTCTAATTTGTCCTTTTCGATAAGAACTGGAAACCCCTCACGTTTGTTCCAGAAAACTTATGAGTTTCTGTTTTGTGCTCAGGCTACTTGGTTATTTTTCGCTCTCCTATAATCCTACCCCTTACCTCCAGAGCATAGAAAAAAAATCCAAGTAGGCAGTGTTTAATAGTTACATGGTTGAATCTTTCCACTGTGGTCCTTGCCTACCATCAGTTTGGTATAACCACTCCAAGCCCATCAGTTTTTAAGTAAATTGATTCTAAAGAGAAATGAAAACTGAGAAGACCTCGAACAACTAGGATTATGTGACCTGCAAACAACCTCCTCAGTCTGGTGGCCCTCACCAGTGACTCGATTTCCAAAAGGCTCCCAACTCTTCAACAAAGCTCTGGAAATCAGGGCCCAGAGTTTGAAGGAGATGTGTTGGACCAATATTATATCACAAGGAAGGAGGGAGGGAAGAGAGAGAGATTGTGAACGGGAAGTAAAATTTCTCCTCTATTCTTAGGGTTTCTGGCTGGGCCTGAGAAGTAAAGTAGCATAAAACAGATTAATAGGAGAAAAACATACAAATTTTATTAAGTAAGTTTTACATGTACGTGGGAGCCCTCACAAGAAAAATGAAGACTCAAAGCAGCAATCAGAGCCCAACGCTTATGGACTGGGTTGGACAAACGTTGTGAAAACGTGCCAAGACGAAAGGGTTTGGACTAGGGCAATTATGTGGAAAAGGGACTAGGAAGATAAGGGTTAGTTTAAGGAGGTTTCTTGGTACAGATTTCTCTCTGCTTGGACTCCCCAGTCTCTGGTGATAAGATTGCTTCCTTCCTCTGGTACAGAGAGGGCATATGGGTATTTTATCTCCTGCTTTTGGAAAGAAAAAGGAAGGTAAGAGTGCCCTTCTTGCATCTGCTGTTTTTCAAGTGTCTTTAGCTTAAGATAATCAACATACCAGAGAGGCATATTTTGGGGTGGCATGCTCTGAACCCCTACAATTGAAAACATTTTTTTTGCATCCTATCTTAATGCACAAATATCCCAAGTTTAACTTAGTGAGCAGTCCCCAACTGGCCAGCTCTAACCCAGCTGCAAAAAAAGGGAGGTCGTGTGAGTGCTGCTAACTTCTTTTATAATTCCCTTGAAATAAAGATATGTTTATTCAGCCCCGGTTATTTGCTAGGAACTACAGCAAAAGATGCGTACACACAGGGGTTTTAATTGTTGCACTTCTCTATCTGCAGCACTTCGACAAGTGCTTGGCACATAGCTCAAAATAAATACTCTTTGAGTGACTGGATAAATATAGATTAGTTTAGAAGTGTTCAAAGGGGCACAAATCAAGAATCATGTGTTCACAGATGATGCAACTTGAGGACATATTTCAAGCTTGTGTGTGAGTGAGATGCACTAGAAATGTAATTAAGCTCCAAAAGTTCCTGTGTTCCAAGTCATCTATCTTTGAATCAAATAGCTATATTTTCTGATGTATTTTTCTAGAAACTTTTGTGTCTGGGGACAGGAAGTCTGCACACTTGTGGTTCCATAGTGTAGTGGTTAGCACGTCTGCTTTACACGCAGAAGGTCCTGGGTTCGATCCCCAGTGGAACCAACTTGTAAACATCTTTTTTTTTTTTTTTTTCTTCCTTTTCCTTCTCTCACTCCAAGGCTAACACAGTGGGCTTTTCGCTTTCGTTTTTGTTTTTGTAGATTAGGCTTCTGAGAGCTGTTTATGAAACAGAATTGCAGATTCTCTCCCGACTTTTCTTTGGGAGCTCCACTTTCATACACTGCTTAGCTCTCTGAGGCAGTGTGGAGCATCGGGTTGTCACCAAAAAATAGTCTTGTTACTTCTGTTATCTCCAGTCATCATAAAAATCAAGCAGAAATAGATTTCAATGAGGCCTGAGCGCTGGGGACAATAAACATTTTCTCACCTCAAGAGTGAGAGAGCCTAATCAGCAAGAATTTCTAAAATTGTAAAACTGGGCGGAGGGGCGAGGATCCAATTTTAGGTCAAAAGGGTGTAACCTGGGCCTCAGATTGGGAACAGTGCCAGAGAAATGTGTGGACGGGGCTCAACAGACGCTGACCCCTCCAGCATTTCTCAATTCCTCAGAGGACTCAGGTTTTCTCTCCTAGAAAGTCAAGCTCTCCTAGCTCCTGCCTGGAAGTCTCAGGAAGAAGGCTCCAGGTTTATGCTCCTAAAAGGATAAAACAGAGATCGCTGTCCTGAGAGGCATTTGATGTGTTTGATGGCTGAGGTTCCAGACTAAAGACAAGAGACATCTATGAAAACCTTGACCTTACCCAGTGATCTTCCCAACCCTCTTTGACTCCACTTCCACTCAAAATAAGCAAGCACTGTCCAACGGGTCAGAGCTGGCAATAGACTTTCACATATCCTGCTCTAAACCATGAATAGAAAGTCAGAATCATGATATTTCTGAAGAATGTATTAAAGAAATATAACAAAAACAGAAACAAAAAGCAACTTATGGACAAAGGCTACATAGGTAGAACAATGCTGAGAATAAACCAATATTAATATACTCAGAGAGATGGGAGACAACACTGAATACTGAAATAAAGATAAGTGTATTTACACAAGGAAAGAGGCTTTTGTAAGATAAAAATGTATTATCAGAAATGAAAATTTAATAAATAGATCATAAAGTGTGATAATATCCTGGAATATCAAGCAAAAAAGTTAGTGATACAGAGAAAATAATAAGTTTATTAGAGGAAAATTCTAGGATGTGCAATATCTAAGTAGTATTACTTCCTGATATAAAGAATAGGGAAAATGCAGATGATAAACCTCAAAAAATTAGGTACATATCACAACACTAAAAAAAATCTAGACAGGCAGGGATCACTGAGTAGTCAGTAAAAAGGATTTTTGAAAAGTCACAGAAAGGATAAATTAACAGAGTAGTTGACTTTTCAAAATTGGCACCGGAAGCTAGATGACAATAAAGCAATGGATTCAAATCTGAAAGAAAATGAAATCCACCCTAGAATCCGAAATGAAACCCAAGTATCCATCAAGTATGAGTGTAAAAGAGATATATATACAAATATATTTGTATATTTTCAAATATACACTGCCTTGTATAATTTACCTTCAGTACTTCCTTTCTTGGGATCCATGGGAGGATACGTTCTACCAAAATGAAGGTGTGGGTTAAGAAGTAGGAAGACTTGGGATACAGAAAGTATGAGATGCAAGTGCAACATAGGAGATAAGTGAAGGAATAGTCCAGGATGATGGGAATATCATATATGTGGAGTGTTAAGGGAAGCAAGACCAGACTGTAAGAGTTCAGAAACGTTTGGGGAAGAATTCTTCAAGGAGATGAAGTTGAGAGAAACCTGGATGTGGATAAACACCCTGAAAAGAGATTTAAATAACTGGTGGATGGATCTGGGGCTGAAATAATAAGACCTATTGAAAATTGTGCAAATAAAAATATGATTACTTATTCCATGTGGGAGGAGTAATAATAGTTCATTAGGCTGGTTTAAAATTGGAAAATATGTATAAGGAGTGAAAAGGAATAAATAAGTAATCATTAGTTGCAGATGATATCTACAGAGAAAACTGGAGAATCAATAAATGTTTAAAATCAATAAATGAGTTTACCACATTTGCTAGATAACTGTTCATAATTTTAATTCAGAAATACATAGAAAATAAGGTTTCAAAAATTATACCTAAGCATAAATCTGACAAATTATGTACAGTACTTTCACAGGGAAAGTTATAAAATATTATGGAAAGATAAAAAACTACCTAAATAAATGCAGTGATACAACATATTAATGAGAGCAAAAGTTCTATAAAATAAAAATACAAAATTTCTTTAAAATTATATATATACAATGAGATTTCAATCAAAATTCCAACAGATTCTAATACTTGGAAGAACTAGAGAGCTTTAGCAAACTAAATTAATTTAAAAGAGAAGAAAAGAATGTTAGTGGTGCTTTCTTTTCTAACGTCAGATGTATTTTAAAGGATAGTAATTAATATGTGTGGTATTTTTGCAGAGATAGATAAATAAACCAATGGGACAGAATAGATAGTACAATGTAGAACAAGGCAAATAATGAAACAAATACTTATATAGGAGAATGGAAGTAGAAGGGAGGGAATTGGAAAGAGTGGGTGGAATATTCATGACTCATCTGAGAACACCGGTGTGGTTTAGGCCCAGAACTGATGCAATCCTCCTTTTCAGTGCTTGTACGAGCTTGTCCCATTGTTGTCATGGTAACTGTCAACTGTCAAGGTGCTGGTGGGTGTGTCATTTAGCATACTAATGTATTCTAATAAACATATAATGAGGCTCAAGGTCTACTGGAAGTCAAATCTTCCGCCATCTTGCGTGTAGTTGGTTCTAACCAGTTCTTGTATTTTTTTCTCTTTGCAGCTTCCTCCTGAAACTTAGATAAGAGTAGTTGGTTTCTATTCGAGGGAGGGGGCAGGGGTATGATTCTGGGGAAACAGCCTTGGTAACACTATGGCAAACTTTTTTTTTTTTTTTTTTTTTTTGCGGTACGCGGGCCTCTCACTGTTGCGGCCTCTCGCTTTGCGGAGCACAGGCTCCGGACGCGTAGGCTCAGCAGCCATGGCTCACGGGCCCAGCCCCTCCGCGGCATGTGGGATTCTCCCGGACCGGGGCACGAACCCGTGTCCCCTGCATCAGCAGGCGGACTCTCAACCACTGCGCCACCAGGGAAGCCCTATGGCAAACATTTTGGCAGGCATGGGGCTAATAAATAGCCTAGCTGAAATCTTGAAGTGAACCTTAATTCTGAGGACAGACAAAACTCCTCCAGCCATGGCTGGAATTAGCTTATCACCATCAAAATAGCAGGACTGTAGTCACTTTAAGTAGATGCCGAGTTCAGTATCAGTGTTTACATTACTACTACAAAGGCACAGATAGCAATCCTATTTACTTATTTAACAATAACAACAATGGCTTATTTTGTCATGTTTTTGGTTTGTACCTCACTGAGCTAGTGCCCCATGCATATTATGTCCTTAAATCTTTAGAACAATTGTAGAAAGTGGTAACTCTCATTAAGTTCCATTGAAAGATGAGGATGAGGCACAGAGAAATTAAAAAGCAGACCAGGAGTGCCATAGGTAGAGGAGGGCAGTTTTCCCTCTGCAGATGTGATTGGCAGGTTGTGAATGATGTTCCCAACCAATATTCAAGCAATCATAAAAGGACACCTGGAAAATACAAATTTTTAATCTTATAATTCCCCTGGTCAGTTTATATCCGATTTGCTAGTGATGTCATGCAAAGCTACACAATATAACTGTGAACCAGAGAAACTGACATGTCTAGCAGAAATGTATTGGCACTAAGTATCATGTGGTGGATGCCAAGCAAGCTCTCTACTTTCTGAGCAAATCACCAAGTGTAGGTCTTCTTTAACCCATTACTAGCCTGGCACTACAAGTTAATTCTGTGCCAGATTTAGGACCCTAACCCTCTTACCAAGAAGTAGCCTCTGGGCCGTAGTACATGCATTTCCGCTACTCAGGCCAATAACTGCTGGAGAGAGTATGTTCTAGAGAATTGGAAGATCAAGATGTTTGTCTCTGTTCTAAATCTGAGTTTCCTCACTCACTGGTGGCAAAAAAAATTGATAGGAGCCAGTCTGGGTTAATACATACTTGATCCCTGAACTCACCCTTATAAAATTGAGTAGAAATAACACACACAAAAGAGAAAATTGAAGTAGATGTGATCCAGATGAACATGGATGGTCACTGTGAATATTGTTAGACTACTGGGAAGCAGCCTCAAACCTGGGCTGCTGAAGGGATGACACTGAAAATATAAGACATTTCAGCTTAATTACAATATCTCTGAAGCTTTGTTGGGTCGAGTTTCAGAATCCGTGTCAGGTGGACACTTGGGTAAGAAGTGGGGGCTATTTTAGCCCTATGAAGGGAAGGCTTTAGGAAATCGAAGAAGATACCTTCATGCTGAAACTTCTAATAAGCTGCTAAAAATATGAGAAAGAAGACAGTATTTTTTTGAGCACTGAAAATTTATAAGGCCCAGGGAGATGAGGCGCCTGTGTATCTCAGAGCGCTGTGCTATGAGAAGTGAAGTCCCCGCTCCTCTGGGGAGCTGCTTCTTTTCAGTCGTCTCACTGTGGTCCCCAGGTAGCATCTACTGCTTCTGCTTTCCAGCCACCTCCCCACTTCAGACCAACGCTCTTCCACTCCCACCTTACCCAGTCCACTTGCCTCTTTCTAACTCACTCAAGAAACTGAAGAGGCTAGAGATAGTGGCTATTCTTCTGAGTCATGGTCCCACCCCCTAAAAGTTCCTCTAATTTTTCCCAGATTATCAAAGTTTAGTTTCTCAGCACTGACCTAACCACGATACTTATACACCCTACCATATATAAAATAGATAACTAATAAGGACCTACTGTATATACAGCACAGGGAACTCTACTCAATACTCTGTAATGACCTATATGGGAAAAGAATCTTAAAAAGAGTGGATATATGTATATGTATAACTGATTCACTTTGCTGTACAGGAGAAACTAACACAACATTGTAAATCAACTATGCTAAAATAAAAATCAAAAAACAATAAAATGCATCCAAAAGAAGAAAAATAGAAATGTGTGATTCATAATCAGTCCTTTGTGTGCAAGAAAAGATTGCCACAATAAACCGGATCTGCATTTAAACAGTCATTTCATCGTGTTTAAAAGGAATAGTTTTCTATTTTTATTGTTATTACCTCAACTTCTTCATTGGGACTTCCAGCCAATGCCAACAGGAGTGTTGGACATGGGTATGGTTGGGAAGAGAAGAATTGGAGGAAAAAAACAAAAAACAAAAAACATAAAAACCCCCCAAAACCATGGATACTTTCTGTTTGGCTGGCCAGTGGGGGCAGGATGCTGAACATTTGTCTTCAATTTTGCAAAGGTTTTAGAGAGGCTGTCTCCATGGCAGTGTTGAAAAACATCGGTGATGCACATATGAGGAATAAAGATCCTGCTGTGACTCAGATTCGAACCGAGCTTACTGCAGCCACAACGCAGAGAACTAACCACTATATGATCACAGCACAGCACCAGGAAGCATCTGCTTTAGAGCTCTACCTCTGCTCTTTTCTCAGGAACGTCTATTTCTGTCATCTAAAGAAACATACACTTTGTTTTCTGTCTTTATTTAGAAATGCCTTCTCAGTTTATTGCCCTATTCTGCTCCTCCACTTGCTAATACAGTATGTTGCTCCTGGCAAACAAACCAAAAGGAATAAAATTAAGTTTCACTACATGGAATTTTCCAAACATGATGGCTCCTCTCTGGGGTTGCTAACACTTGCGGACTGACTATTCTCACTTCCACTTCCAGCCCATGCAGGTCTCTTGCTTAGTTTTAAAAAGCGTGGTCCTCAGACCTCCAGCGATAGAATGGAGAGGGTGTTGCTTCGAATTGAACCTTACTGGGTCCCATTTTTGGCCAAACTGGTCAGAATCTCCAGGTGCTTGGCATAGAATCTGGCATCATATCAGGTTCCAAGAGTGAGTTCAAAGGAAGGGATATGGCTCCATCCTGACCCATACGCCTGTGAATCTGGCACGCCCCTGGACTCAGCCTGCCCAACTGAGAAAATGTTCAGTGTCTCAGAGTGCTTACATCTCACTGAAACTTGTTTCTCCCAGTTTTGCCAGCTGCCCGAGGGGGAGAGGGAACAGTACTTCTTGTATGGCCTGGAAGCTCTACGGGCCGCCCGCACCCCGTCACAGACCACTCTGCCTGCGCACTGTAGAGTCAGGGTCCTGGACATGCTCTTTCCTTGGTACAGAATGATTTCCTTTCTTCTCTTTACCTGGTTAAATTCCATTCATGCTTCAGCTCTCCACTGAATTCACTGGGGAAGCTTTTCCTGAGCTCCCCTCTCCACACAACACATTCCTCTCCGTCTAAGTCAAATTTATTTTCTCTGTTCCATGACCCTGTTTTAATTTTTCTGTCAGTGTCCCCATATCAGTTTCTTATGATGTATTAGTTACTGGAGTTATTTTAAATTAATGTCAGTCTCCTCCCTCCCTCCGTCCCCTCCCCAACTGTGCTCCAAGAGGAGATAACTGTTGTGTTCAATAGTCTATCGCCAGGCTTCCACATTTAGTAAGCTCTTTATGAATATTGCTCGGGCGCACAATGAATGAATGAATGCACAGAGATTCCAGTCCAATCCTTTATGGAGGCAACTTCTCCCAACAGTATGTGGCCAGGCAAATGGCTTTATTGTGTGCAGAGGCTGTGGGTAGGAAATATCATTAGAAAATGAAGGCAAAGGAGTTCAGAATTACCTCAGCAGCTGACCATATAAAGCTTCTCAGCAGAGCCAAAATGATGTCTTTAATTTTCTGAGGTTTTCTTTATCTCCTTTCTTCTAGATCACACAAAGCCACCCTAATTACTGGCAGGTTTGCTGAAGAATTACCTGCTTCCCAGTATTAATTTGATCAGGGAAGAGAGCTAGGGATTTTCTGTCTCGAGGAAATGAGCTCAGTCTAGCTGAAGGAGAGGAAATGCTGCCTGTACAGGGAATGCAGGCTGCTTTTGTCTCAGGCCTGTTTGAGTTGGACTTCTCCTTCCTTTCTTTCCCTCAGGGACTTCCTCTCACCCTATTTAGAAAGCACCCTATTTATGGACACAAGTGCTTTTCTGCATTTTCTGCTGGGGTGTTTTGGCAATTGGACTGATTTGCATGTGCTTCTCTATAAGAAGAGAGAAAAGCCAATCCTGTGTGTTAGTCCTCGGTGTGGCACAGGCCTAGAAAATGGCCTCTCTTCTTGTGCTTTTTATTTTTGAAAGCCTTTCTGCGGATTTTGCCTGACACTTTTACTACAGTGATTCTGAGTAGGATAAGAGACAGGGTGGCCTAATCCAACCTGCTAGCTCTATGTTTATCAATGCCATGGACTTTTCTACTTCCGACTTTCCTAAATTTTCTATTAAAAATAAATTTAAAATTCTCTCTTACTCAGGGGCATAGCTCCAGCAACCCTTCCCTCTCTTTCCTATATTATTTTTAAAAAATCTCTGTAGGGGGAGTTCCCTGATGGTTCAATGGTTAGGACTCCATGCTTTCACTGCCTTGGGCCCAGGTTCAATCCCTGGTTGGGGAACTAAGATGCCATGTGGTGTGGCCAAATAATAATAGTAATAGTAATAATAATAATAACCTCTGTAGGATCTTTCCTACCAGCTTTTATTTCTTTCATCTGAAATGTTCTCTTGCTACCCTTTGAGCTACTAACATTATTATTTCCCCAAAGTGACATGTACCATATCTGGATATGCTCCCCTCACCAGCTGTCAGATAGTTTGTAAGCCTGCTGGTTTTCAGTAGGCCCCATTTCCTGCCACTTAGGCTTTATGACGCATAAGAGTCATTGGTCTGGAGTTATGCATGGCAGACAGAAACGCTCTAAGGAGACTCTTGCAAAACTCATGAAGAGTATCACACCTGGGGATTTAGAATAAGGCCAAGTCTTACTCTGATGGCAACTATCATTTATTTGAAAAGTAGCTTCTAGCATCTACTGAGCCATTTTAATTACTGAATGCCTGACAGTGGGACATAAAGCAAATATGCGCCCCAAAATATTCACCAGGAACTGGGTGTCCTATGATCTACCAAATTATAAAGATGGATATCACAGTAGCATTTCATTTTAAAATGAAATTCTATAGACAAGACCAGATCTGTGATGGTCTGAGCAAGATGTATAATGCTCAGACTCCTGTGCTGTTTCTATTGCTTTGCTACCTCTCCTTCAACTCTTTTTTATAACCTCTTGGTAAACCCCCTATGACCAGTTAACAAAGGATTAACAATCATGGCCCTGTTAGAGCGGCTTTGCAGAGCATTTTAGCACTAGTAGAATTGGATAGCTGTGCGCTACAAGTTATGCTTCCACTTAGAGATGGGAGGTCTTGAGAGAGAGTAGTGAAAAGAAATCCCCCTGTCAGCAGAATATTGGGTGGTACATCTGGTTGTCCACTTCTTATGGTAGGGAATCTGGCCTGATGCAGGAAAAGCGAGTCTATATGTATCTTTACTAATTTATAGACAGTGACTGGTGAGTTATCCAGCTAATCAAGGACATGGAAAACATGACTAGAAAATTATTATCACGAAGGTCTTGTGGAGTGTAATGTACAAGGACACAGTCAGTATATGAGTTACCCCAAAATGACCACCAGAGGGCTTCCACCATGAAGGAGGCTCTTAAGAATGGGGTAGAAATGATGATCTATCCTGTGGATATCAGTCAATCTCTTTCCCCAACCAATCAATGATTGCAAAATTGTCCATGTACAAATTTTTCAACATCTCGCTTTAACATTCCTACTCATACCTTAGACCAAAGTGTATAAGACCAGATAGTTAAGAGAAGGCAGTTATGTGTGGGTTCTGTGTTGAGGTAGCTAATATCTTGATTTATAGCTTTATCTCTTACAAATTGAGAATCTGATTGAATAAATTACATTGTGCTTTCTTGTCTTACTCAGTTGGGGCTGCTATGACAAATATTATAGGAGGGGTGGCTTAAACAACAAACATTTATTTCTCATCGTTCTGGAATCTGGGAAGTCCAAGAGCAAGGTGCCAACAGATTCCATGTCTGGTGAAGACCTGCTTCCTGGTTTGCAGGTGCTGCCACCTCTCTGTGTGCTCATGTGATTTCTTCTTTGTGGGCTCCAGGAGTGGGTGGGGAGCTCTGGTCTCTTCTCCTTCTTACAAGAGTGCTAATCCCACCATGAGGATTCTACCTTCATGACCTCATCTAAAGCCATTTACCTCCCAAGCCCCCACCAACAAATACCATCACATTGCGGGGTTAGGATTTCAATATATGAAAGGGGGGCAGGGGGCTCAAACATTCAGTCCCATAGCATTTCTTTTCTAAATTGTAACTGGAACGATACCCACCTCAAGTGCATTCATGTTACATATGTAGCCCATAAATGGTCTGTACTGAATATCTCTTCCATGTTTTCTTTAAAGCCTCATTCTCTTCTCTTTTGGGGCCTCAACTATTCACTTTGAAGCCTTCACATTATGGTACAAAACTGGAACCCAGGACTGGATAAGTGAAGTGATTACTGGATCTGGAGGACGGAGAAAAGGCCAGTGGAAGATTCTCTCTTATTCCTTATTGTTTTATATCACCTTCCATTTGCAATGATTGTGGCGTCTAAAACTCTTACAGGAGTATATGAAATTAGTAAAGGTTTTTAGAAAGTAAGTTTTCTCAGTTCTCTAAAAAGAAAACACATCCCTTTTAAATTCCCTGATGAAGGTAAAGAAACTATGTATGCTAAAGTCAGTTTTACAAATACCATCATAGACATTACTCAACACTGATATTTATATTCATGTTAGTGTATGTCATAGACATGGAGATGCAGTATCCAGATCCCCCACCAAGGAAAGACTTGCTGCCCAACTGCAGAGTGCTCTTAGTAGATAGGCAGCAGCTCTTATCTCCAGGGTTCCCCAGAGTTGCAGATCTCCACCCAACTCAAGGCACGCCCTTCCTCAGGGCAGTCATCAGTGGCAGAAGTAAAGCCTGATCCAGAGACATTTTCACCCCATGTGGGGCAACTCTGACAGGCAGTACAGGCTCCAATGCTCCCCACATGTTTGTCTGGCCTGTATCACAGTTTGACATTCTCTGTCTAATCCTAGTTCCTTCCTCCCTTCACAGATGTTGGTCCCTAATAAACATCTTGCACCCCAAACTCCATCTCAGCATCTACTTCCAGAGAACTCAACCTACATCACTATATCACCATAATTTTTTTCCTGGGTGTCTTGCATTTTATTATCACTTCATTCGACAGGGCTTCTGCAAGCAAAGACTAGGAGTAGCAAATAAATCCTGTACTGAATTATAAACTATGTTCTCAATCTTTCAGATTTTGAACCACATAATAAAGTCGATATTATTTTTTAAATTAATTTTTATTGGAGTGTAGTTGCTTTACAATGTTGTGTTAGTTTCTACTGTACAGCAAAGTGAATCATCTGTACGTATACGTATATCCACTCTTTTTTGCATTTCCTTCCCATTTAGGTCACCAGAGCATTAAGTAGAGTTCCCTGAGCTATACTGTAGGTTCTCATTAGTTATCTATTTTATACGTAGTATCAATAGTATATATATGTCAATCCCAATCTCCCAATTCATGACTCCCCCACCCAGTCAATACTGTTTTTATGGTGTCTTTTTTAAAAAGTGGGTTGGATTCCACAGCTTTTTCTATCTAGCTAATCTGTATTATCAAATTTATTATCTCAGAGATCAGGGTTGCTATTGCTTTTGATTACTTATACACATTAATTTACACACCCGAAGTCCTATATTATGGTGTCCTCCCCCCCACCCCCCTTTAAGTTCAACGCCTAATGGGCCTTCTGGCTGTGCCCAAGAAAAACACATTTTCTGTCCTAAGGCTTTTGCATTTTCAGTTCCCTCTACTTGAAATACTCTTCCTCTAGTATCTGTCTCGTTTTTTTAATTTATGTAGGTCTCTGAGCAAGTAATACTTTTAAGAGGTAATCTCCATTTACCCCCTATCTAAAATGAGTCCCCATAATGCTCTATGGCTTATCTCCTCCCTATGTTTTTCACAGGATGTGTATCATCTTACATATTATATATTCACATGTTTATTTATGGCTCCCTCACCTAGAGTAAATTCCAGGGAGGTAGATTTTCTAGGTTTGAATTGACTGTTGTATCCTGAGTTACTACAAGAGTGCGTTAAATGAACACGAGTCCCAAAGAAATAGGACCAAGGATTTACTAGTATGGGATTGAATAAGTTCTGAATATTTTTAATCGACAAACTCTAGTTCCCATTAGAATTAAATCCTAAAGAAAATGTAAACGGTTGCTGAGTGGAATTTTAAGAATTTCATCATCTGATGAAACTATCCTTTAGTTAGGTCACTTAACCAGGATGCTCTTTCAAAGGACTTTTCTAAACAGTACATTCAGAATTGCTAAGTTTCCTAAAAGTAATCAGTGCATCCGTATTTTGGCTGCCTAAGGACACTGCTTCTAGATAACATTAGTTTTATTAACTGGACTTCAGGTACTTGCCTATCGGATTCATCTCCCAACTTCTGAACAAGCCTCTCCTGCACATACTAGTCCATGTGAATCTGCAAGTAGTCCTTTCAGTTCAGACCACGTGCCGAATTGGAGTTGCGCTCCACCCCCTCAAGAGAACAGAAGCACTTTATAATCTTATCATTCAAAACACAGGATTGTGTGTACCAGCTTTCTCTTTGACAGTGTAGGTGGCTCTGAAAAGAGCCTTTGTATTCCAGCTTTTCTCACCTTGTTACTTATTTGGTCTTATGATGGCTCTCGGTCTTCTTGGGCAGCAGCACGGCCTGGATGTTGGGCAGGACGCCGCCCTGCGCGATGGTGACTTTGCCGAGCAGCTTGTTGAGCTCCTCGTCGTTGCGGATGGCCAACTGCAAGTGGCGCGGGATGATACGCGTCTTCTTGTTGTCGCGGGCCGCGTTGCCTGCCAGCTCCAGGATCTCGGCCGTCAGGTACTCCAGCACCGCCGCCAAGTACACCGGCGCGCCGGCCCCGACCCGCTCGGCGTAGTTACCCTTGCGGAGCAGGCGGTGCACTCGGCCCACGGGGAACTGAAGCCCGGCCCGCGAAGACCGAGTCTTAGCCTTAGCGCGAGCCTTACCTCCTTGTTTGCCTCGTCCGGACATAACGAGCTCAGCAATGTCACCTCAAATAGCTACTGAAGGGAAAGTGCAAGGACAGCGCTTTTTATAACCCTTATTGGGCGCGAAAAAGAAGGTATGTCATTGGTTAGGATGTGGCTTCATTTTAACCAATGGAAAGGTGAAATTGGGATTCTTGCGTTCTGATTGGGCAGAACTAATTTCTGACGGTTTCTTGGACAGCCACCAATCAGACATAGGACTTCGACTTACCTTATTTGCATAAGAGGTTCTATATAAATGAGGTACTTTGCGCATTTACTAATTTTTGTCGCTGTACGTTGCTTGTCTTTATAGATCATGCCTGAGCTGGCGAAGTCCGCTCTGGCCCCGAAGAAGGGCTCTAAGAAGGCGGTGACCAAAGCGCAGAAGAAGGATGGCAAGAAACGGAAGCGCAGCCGCAAGGAAAGCTACTCCGTGTACGTGTACAAGGTGCTGAAGCAGGTCCACCCGGACACCGGTATCTCGTCTAAGGCTATGGGCATCATGAACTCGTTCGTCAATGACATCTTTGAGCGCATCGCGGGCGAGGCGTCGCGCCTGGCGCATTACAACAAACGCTCGACCATCACCTCCAGGGAGATCCAGACGGCCGTACGTCTGCTGCTGCCCGGGGAACTGGCCAAGCACGCCGTGTCCGAGGGTACCAAGGCTGTCACCAAGTACACCAGCGCCAAGTAAATTTGTCAAGTAACTTTTAGATCTAACCCCAAAGGCTCTTTTAAGAGCCACTAAGTTGTCAGTATTAGAGCTGAAAATACGAACTCTGAATTTAGGTTTAAGTTCTAGCGATAACGTGAGGTATTGAGAATTCCATTGTACTGAATCACACGTACTGTGGTCGTAAATTGCCTCTGAATAGAAGGAAACCAATTATACTACCAAGTGCTTCAGTAACACGGCCCTTAGATCTGGTAAGTTAACACGTGAACACAAAGAGAATCATTATTGTTTCGGGGGTCTTCTGTGTGAAGTACAGTGGCTTCCTGTTGAAGCCTTAACAGCCTCTGTCACGTGTCCTTTTTTTCTCCACCACCAGTGTTCTAATGTGCATTTATGTGTTAGTAAACTTGGTCTCCAATGACCTCCTAAAATGCAGCCTTTTAACTCAGCAGTTATCTCGTCCAGCCCATTTGGGGTCAGGACAATGCTAGAACTGTGCGCCGCCCCCCCCACTCTCACCCCCAGCCAGGAGGAATAAAGTCTGCAAGGCAAAGAGAAACATGTCTTCAGAGTAAAGATATGTAATATGAGGGCTCACAAAAAAGATCTTATGTGGCCAATTTACTAGTTTTTAAAAAACATACGGCTAGAGAAACAAGTAACAGATGGGTGGTAAAATGGGGAAAAATAAGGTCATATCCCTCACCCGACATTAAGAAATATAAAGGACTGGAGGGAGATTTTAGAGTTGGGCCTGAGTCCGGGCCTCTGGTCTCATAAAACTCAGGCCTCCAGACAAATCCAAGCCGCAGCCGAGAAGCTAATTGGAGGCCTCACCCGTGCCCGGGGGAATCTTGCCCCGCGATCACTACTGTGCTCAGTCCATTTTCCACACCCTAGAGTTAACTATGTGAACTGCCTTGAGCGATCCACTTTAAATGGTTTAAGACACCAGCGTACAGACGGATTGTTACTTTAGCCCTTTCCTTGAAAACTTGGGGGCCCTAAAAAGGGCCTTTTTAATAAACAAACAGGATCAAATTTTTTCTTTTAGCCGCCGAAGCCGTAGAGGGTGCGTCCTTGGCGCTTGAGCGCGTACACTACGTCCATGGCCGTGACCGTCTTGCGCTTGGCGTGCTCGGTGTAGGTGACGGCGTCCCGGATCACGTTCTCCAAGAACACCTTCAGCACCCCACGGGTCTCCTCGTAGATGAGACCAGAGATGCGCTTGACACCTCCACGCCGGGCCAGGCGGCGGATGGCGGGCTTGGTGATGCCCTGGATATTATCGCGCAGAACTTTGCGGTGGCGCTTGGCGCCCCCTTTCCCCAAACCTTTCCCCCCCTTACCACGTCCGGACATTCTCAGGAAATGAGCGGAAAACTGCACTCAGCTTGTTGCAGCTCCTTTTAAAAAGTAACCTCTGCGGACCAGAGTGAAAACCAAAAGAGCTGTGGCGGGAATCCCTCTGGGTTGGGGGAGGGGACCTAAAGATCTATAGGAACAAGTCGGCCGTACTACTCCCGTTTGTTCTCTTTCAGTTAATTCTTTTGATTCCTCAAGACCTAGGCTATTTTTCTCCCCTTTTCTCATTTAATTTGTTTCGCTCCTCATCCTCGTTAAGCAACAAAACTTTAACATTGTAGATGATACATAAAATAGCACAGAGAAGAAAATATTCTGCTTTTATCTCTACCTATATACATGTGTCTTCTTTCTCTACCAGTATTTGCATACGGTTAATACCATTTTGTGAAGTTTTTCTTCTAATATATGGGGGAAATATACTACCTAGAAATAGAGCAAGATGGGCTAATAAAATAGAGAATTTCAAGATCTTCCAGGTATATTGCTAAATTCTCTTCCACCAAATGTGTGTCAATTTCCATTTTTAATATAAATTCCTATTATTATTTTACTGATAATGGGTTGAATCATTAAAAAAATTTAACTCTATAATAATCCAGATTTGGTTTCTTGTATAGAGAATTAACTTTTAAAAAATTAACCAGCTGGCTCATCAGTATAACATAGTAAATATTTTCTCCACTTATTTGAGGAACTTAATTGATCGTTTATTGAATATTTCACTTAAAATTATTTCTTGAGTTTTTATTCTGCTGATCAGTCTATGTATAGTGCTCTAGCATTTAATTATTTGTAATGTTGAAAAATAAGTATTTGCCAGTGAATTCATACCTCATAATTATTTATTTCAAATTAATTTCTACTATTATAGAAAAATAAATCATTTTATCTAGCTGCAACAAAGTAGTTATTTTAGTACTCTTAACTGTATTAAATCTATACAATTTATTAGGGTAAATTTGTTATTTTTGAAGTACTGTGTCCTCCTAACCTGCAAAATACTGAATCTGGGTCTTTAAATGTCTCAGTAGATTTTTTTTCTAGGTAACATATAATTAAAATTTTTTTTAACTTTCATTAATTAGAAGAGCAGTTAATTTGTCATTAGTGAACAAGTAGAAAATTCAAATGCAGAGAAAAGAAAGTCTATCTTTGTCTTTCTAAGAAAGCCTTTATTAAACGAATGATTATATATTTCAAACATTCTTGGATGTATATACTTAATTTAAAAAATATATACTATTTTACTATTGCTTAAATTCTGAGAAATTTTAATCCCTTCTTTCAGCATTAGCATATAATCCCATTGTTATTCAATGATTTTCTTTCACTTTCCTTTATTTCAATGAGAGTTACTTTTAGCAAGGTTGCAATACAGTATTTTCAAAGTACTCCTATAAACTATAAATTTCATAAAATAAATAAAAACCTTTGCAAAAACGAAACTGATTCAACCAACAGGAACAAAATTCAGTATATGTTACAGAGATGGGTATATATCCAGCATAATTTAACAAGTTAATTTAAGGGCAAATACAAGTTGAAAATAAGAGGCTTAATTCTCCTCGAGGGTCCCTTTCCTTTCCTTTTTCTCTTTCAAAATTTCTTTCTCTGTCCTTTCCAAATGTACGTAAAATGGCTAAAAAAGCCCTTTGCCAGCCTCTTAACTCAGGAAAGTTTCCTCAAGGAGCTTAGAGTCCTCTCTTTAATCATCAAGGAAAATAGTACTCTTTTTCCCAGTTTCCTGACTCCAGATTGCAAAACCTACCTAATGTAATGGGTAGTATCTACTTACCTATATAAAAGAGTGAGATTTTTTTCTCTATCTTTGCAATCTCTTTAAAAGATTGCCCGTGTAGAGCATAATATTTTGAATAAGCATTAAGCTTATTCAATAATAAACTTTCTCTTCTTTTGTTTTACATTATATTTCCCCAACATTAGTTAACTGGAATATATTTTACAGACCCTTCTCTACTTTTTAAAAAAAATATTTATTTATTTATTTGGCTGAGCCAGGTCTTATGCGGACCTTCGTTGCAGCCTGCGGGGTCTTTAGCTGCGGCATGCAGGGCTGGAACCCAGGCCCTTTGCATTGTGAGCGTGGAGTCTTAACCACTGGACCAACAGGGGAGGCCCCCTTCTCTACTTTAAAAATGGGTAAAATGCCCACCAACTACTAGCCTCCCTTCCTATCTGATTTCATGAGTTTTTGCATAACAACTAGTGATTATAAGACTAGCAATGGATGGATATCTGAAAAGTTTGTCAGATTGTTTATAATTTCTGAAATTGATAAGCAAAGGTTTATTGTTCTATAAACATACAATATATTATTTTATAAAAATACAATGCTCTTCGGGCCGTTTTCTAACATAGTAACTGACTTAATATGTCGAGATGAACAGTTCAAATCAAATATTTTCTTTGTGGCTTTATGTTCTTTCACTGTTGAAGGGCAGCTGAATATGTCACCCCAAAGTATGCCTCTTTGTCATAAGGGTTATTTTGAACTAATTATTTTTGAGAAACAGCATAGACAGGTGAATCTCTGAAAACAGAAGTTACCTTTTTGTTAGAGACACATATTTATAGAAGAAAGCTACATTTGTGTCTCCCTCTGTATACTATGAAGAGAAGGATGATCCGAAATCATGAAAAAGATCTTGTGGGAGAAGGCACCCACTTTAACCTGCATAACAAACCCTTGTTTATTATGCGTTTTTCTGATAATGTGTCCCCCCTCCCCTACACAACTTTCTTTTGTCTTTAGCTAAAGATGGTGTGTAAGGTGGTGGCTTGGGCCATCTTGAGGAGTTTACTCATTTTTCCTGTGTCTCTCCTGTATACATGAGGTTTACATGTTAATATAATTTTGGTGGTTTTTCTCTTTTTAATTTGTCTTTTATTCTAGGTAGTCTCAGCCAAGAATTCAAAAGGAAATTTCTTTTTCCTACACAGTACAAATCAAATCCAGCAGCAAACTATTGGTTACACTTGTGAAATATATCCTATACCTAACCATTGTCTATTACCCCAATTTAAGCCAAACCACCATTATCTCTCAAAAAGACCACTGCAATAGCTTCCTAATTTATCTCATTACTTCTAAACTTTGTATTCACCATACAGTTGCCTTAGTGAACTTTCACAAGAAATGTAAATCAGGTTATGCCATTCCTCTGTTCAAAACTCTTAGAATGATTTGCAGAAACTTACAGCATGGCATATAAAACCCTACATGATCATAAAGCCCTACATGATCTGACCTCTGCCTATCTCTGTGAACTCACTTTCTACCCTTGCTTTCTCTGCTCTTGATCTTCCTTAAATATTCTTGATCTTAAACTTGATCTTTAACTTTCTATCTCAAAATGCCCAAATAGATGGGCAAATGCCCAAATAGTTTGGGCAGAATAGATGCCCAAACTGACTGTAATGGATATACAAATGTCTACAAATATAAGAAAAAAATGTTCAATTACATTATTAACCCACAACATTGGATTTAAATTTTAAAAAAAAAACCCTTAAAAGAATTGTAATGCGAGAGTTTTAATTTGCTTTAAAACTTTTGTTTAGAAATATTCTCTGTGTATCATTTAAAATATAATGCATGAGTTCAGATTTTTTATATTAATACAGACAACAGTATACATCAACAAAATATTAGTATTTGGTGTTGAAGGGGAGCAGACTAGGCCACCCCAAAATACACCATTTAGCATAAGGATTATTTCGCTGAACTGAGGCGTTTGAGATGAAGCAGATCCAAGAAAATCTTCTTGCTTTCCTTCTGTTTCCCTAAAAGCAGGACACAGATTTACAGAGATGTCCCTCCTCCTCTCTTTCCCAGGAAGAACAAAGGTTAATCCTAGTAAACAACTTTAGACCCTTATCAATGGAGAAGGCATCAAATTAAATATGCCTAACAAAGTTTACCCTTGTTTCCCTGGTAACGTCCCCCGTACCTGACCTCCCTACATCTCCATCTTTAGCGGCAGATGGTATGTAAGCTGGAGTTCTTTTTATTTGTTTTGTTTTGTTTTTTGGCTGCACCTCACAGCTTGCGGGATCTTAATTCCCTGACTAGGGATTGAACTCGAGACCTTGGCAGTGAAAGCCACCAGGGAATTCCCTGGAATTCTAAGGCACCTCTAGAGGTACTCATTTTTCCCTGGGTTTCTCCCATGTATAGATGAGGTATAGTTGTTAAGAAACTTGTTTTTCTCTTTCGAATTTGGCTTTTATTACAGGGCTTGTTACCCGAAAACTGGGTTCGCCTCTTGGTGGGTGTCGCACCAAAAGACAGAACCAAGCCAAAGATCAGGAGAAGGAAGAAAGAATTTATTACTACTTGCAGCAAGTAAGGAGAACACCGGGGATCTTCCCAAAGCAGTGTCTCCCTGAACAGCAAAACTGGGGAAGTTTTAAGCTAAGGGTACATGCATATTCATGAAGGGGCTCGAGCAGATAATTCAGCACAGAATTGGGGCAAAGGTTGACGGAGTCCAAGCTTTAGTTGATCTGAAGTCACTAAGGGGCAAAATTATCATTCCATTCTCCACCTAGGTGGGGGCCTTAGTTCCTGCAGAACTCAAAGACTGTATCAGATTTTTATCTATATCCCTTGAGGAGGAACTAGGGCTTTTATTGTTGAACTATTGTTTCTTGACTGCTTTTCCTTTGTTCCTGCACTCCCTTACTTTCCTTAAGATCATTGATTACTGAGACACGTTCAAGGGCAAGCATTAGATCACGCTTAGATCACAAAATGGCTTAGGCCAAAATGGCTTCTCTTATGTAAATAAAGCCATTCCTGGGAATTACCCGGTGGTCCAGTGGTTAGGATTCCACGCTTTCACTGCCAAGAGCCCGGGTTCAATCCCTGGTCAGGTGCGGGGACCCCCTAATCTATCTGCTTACAGGCTCTCAGCCAAAAACTCGGAAGGGTGGAGGAAAAAGTATGTTTTTTCCCTACAATTGGAAGACATATTTAAAGACAGAACAATTGAATAATGAATGAAATCATTTGGGTTACATAACTTCTAAAAAGCCTATGAAAAGTCAAATATTTTACTGTTTTTTGATGGGTCATTTGAGTGTCTAGCATTGTTAGATATTGTTGTTGGCATTTCTTTTTATTTCAAGAAGTCTTATTTATACTAGGATTGGAAGAAGTTCTATTTTAAGTACAAAAAACAAAGACAATAAAAGGGTATGAATAATTATATGAGATATTAGAAGACTTAAGTGCTAAAGAAATTCCAGCTATGAAGAGGCAGTTTCAGTGAAAAATCATAATTAAGTTGCAAAAGAATGGGTTAGATTGACCAAATCTTACAGCAACGGTTTTTCACCTGGGATCCATATATGCCACAATGCCTCTGAGGATAAAAATCAGCAGAATGTGGATGGGGCGGTGGCGGTAGTGGTGAGGGGGGAAGTCCATGAGTTTAGAAGGAGAAAAATATATATTTTAATTAACCTTTAACTGAACATTGGCATTTCACTTTATTATGAATTTAGGCCTCAAACCTCAGTACCTGTTACTTTGTTACCCAGTGGAAATCACAGATGTTTCATTTTTCATAACAATTGCTGCGTTATCTTAAACCATCTTTTATACTTATCTTATTACTGATGGCAGTTAGGCTCCCCAAAAGATTGTGTTATGTACTGTGTTAATTATATAAGTGCATATGTCACTCTATCAAATTTACTTTTAAAAATACTTTGATAACTGTAATGTAATAAATTTTTTTTCAACTTTTGCATTTTGTACACTTAAAACATTATTCTGAGAAGTTTCCACTTAGTCACCACACAGCCAAAGGTGTTCATGATATTCAAGAAAAAAAAAGTTAACGTCTTTTATTTTGAGATGACATCAATTCAAAGAGTTCAGTGAGTGGAGAGTAAGAGGCTAGATTCTGCGACCTAGGCAGTAAAAACCATTGGCAGGGGTATTCCTTATTTGGTTACAGCAACAGAAGTTACTTGTCATGTCACATCAAGTAACTCTTTCAAAGGTAACCCTATCAGCTTTGCTGACTTGGTTTCTGTCAGGAGCCCACAACACACTACATTTCTCCACTACTTACCAACTACTATGTCGAACCATATCATAATCCTCTATATTATTTTCCTTACCCCACACTTACTTTAAGTCTACGAGGCAGAAGTTTAAGTCTGCGTGATTGGCAACACTTTACATTTCAATAGCAATAGTTATGGAAAACATTTCCTCAAATGTCTTGATAGGTTTAAAGTTGGTTAGAAATAACTAACCTGTCAAGTTCTCCTGAGGCAACAGCATTTGAGATTTAGGCCGCAACCCAAATATGAGAAACCTTTCTCGTGCTCCAGAGTGGTGTCACATCTACAGATGTAATCCCAATATTTTAACGTAGCAACATTGCCTCGTGGCACATGTACTGTTAGGGAAAACGTATGTGGCTGACAGTATTTGGGTGAGGGAGACTATCGTGCCACGAAGCTCTCCGTTGATCTGTAGGGGAACTGGATGTCCTTGGGCATGATGGTGACGCGCTTGGCGTGGATAGCACACAGGTTGGTGTCCTCGAAGAGCCCCACCAGGTAGGCCTCGCACGCCTCCTGCAGCGCCATCACGGCCGAGCTCTGGAAGCGCAGGTCGGTCTTGAAGTCCTGCGCGATCTCGCGCACCAGGCGCTGGAACGGCAGCTTGCGGATCAGCAGCTCCGTGGACTTCTGGTAGCGGCGGATCTCGCGCAGGGCCACCGTGCCGGGCCGGTAGCGGTGCGGCTTCTTCACGCCGCCCGTGGCCGGCGCGCTGCCGCAGGCCGCCTGGTCAGGCCCTTGCTGCACCGTCTGCTAAATTCGAGTCAGGGTAGTGCTTCTTTTGTACCAAAATATCTCAGAAACTGATGCTAATGGTTACCCGTGGACGCACACCTATTAAGGATTAGCGATAAAATCCTAAGTCCGTAGATAATCACTGCAGCGAACTTTCTTTAAAACGTGATAAAATGTTTTTCTTACTTTGCTTTCAACAAAGCAGAGGATGGGAAAGTGACTCAGGCTTTTATTAAATCTCACTACCCCTTTTCATCGTCCAACGTAACAAATGTTAAAACTCTTTTACAGAAAATATGGGTGGCCCTGAGAAGAGCCTTTGGTTTGAATTTATCCGAGCTGCTATAATCTAGGCAATTACTTGCCCTTGGCCTTGTGGTGGCTCTCGGTCTTTTTGGGCAGCAGCACGGCCTGGATATTGGGCAGTACGCCACCCTGAGCGATGGTGACTTTGCCGAGCAGCTTGTTGAGCTCCTCGTCGTTGCGGATGGCCAGCTGCAAGTGGCGCGGGATGATACGCGTCTTCTTGTTGTCGCGAGCCGCGTTGCCCGCCAGCTCCAGGATCTCCGCGGTCAGGTACTCCAGCACTGCCGCCAGGTACACCGGCGCGCCGGCCCCGACCCGCTCGGCGTAGTTACCCTTGCGGAGCAGGCGGTGCACTCGGCCCACGGGAAACTGCAGCCCCGCCCGTGAAGAGCGGGTCTTGGCCTTGGCGCGAGCTTTCCCGCCTTGCTTGCCTCGTCCAGACATCATGAAACCAACAACACCACCTCAGAAGTCTTTCAGAACGAAAGCCTAGGGGCAGCACTTCTTATAACCCTTATTGGGCGCGATAAAAGAGGTATGTCATTGGTTAGGATTGTGGCTTCATTTTAACCAATGGAAAGGCGGCATTAGGATTCTTGCGTTGTGATTGGGTAGAACTAATTTCTTACGGCTTCTTAAACAGCCACCAATCAGACACAAGACGTTAACTTATCACCTTATTTGCATAAGAGTTTCTATATAAAAGGGACACATCGTGTCTTTTACCACGCTATTTCTCTTTTCCTTAAACTCTTTAGAGTCGCTTTTCATCATGCCGGAAGCAGCTAAATCTGCTCCTGCTCCGAAAAAGGGCTCCAAGAAGGCGGTAACTAAGGCGCAGAAGAAAGATGGTAAGAAGCGCAAACGCAGCCGCAAGGAGAGTTATTCCATCTATGTGTACAAGGTGCTGAAGCAGGTCCACCCGGACACCGGTATCTCGTCTAAGGCCATGGGCATCATGAACTCGTTTGTCAACGACATTTTCGAGCGCATCGCGGGCGAGGCGTCGCGCCTGGCGCATTACAACAAGCGTTCGACCATCACGTCCAGGGAGATCCAGACGGCCGTGCGCTTGCTGCTGCCCGGGGAGCTGGCCAAGCACGCCGTGTCCGAGGGCACCAAGGCTGTCACCAAGTACACCAGCGCCAAGTAAACAGTGAGTTGGCTGCGAATAATTTAACGGCTCTTTTAAGAGCCACCATATGCTCAATAGAGAGAGCTGGTGCTGGTTTTGTTTCTGCGCTGGGCCTTCGTAGCTCATTACAGTATTTAGTCTGCGAAGTACAGCAATTACTGAACAGTCCTTTAGGACTTTACTGTCACGGTAAGCTTGAGATACGCTAAACTCAAAAATGTTACCTGACCTTGGCAAAGCTCTGGAACTCCTTGTAACCCTGCCCTGGCCTTTTCATTGTCGTTTAGGTACTTCGTATATTTAAAAGGGTTCAGATACCAATTCTGTTACCATTTAGGGTTAAGTAACGAGGGAGGAGTTAATTTTTAAATTCGTAGTAAATCCAAATACTCATGGCTCTGGGACAAAGAATTGGATTCCTGCGGGGTGCAGAGATTGCGCGGGCAGTTTAAATTTGCCCGGGTGCCCGCTCTTTCCCTCCACGGCCTGATTGGTTGCCGGCATCCAGGAAGAGGCCGGGGCTTTCGGTGCGCGGGAGGAATCCACTTCCTGCTTCTCAGTCTAGCACACAGAAGCTCTTTAATAAACATTTTCGGGTAGTTCCTGCTTTTTTCATTTTTGTCTTTTTCTTAGTGCTTTTTCCCTTTCGAGAATGAGATTTAATTAAAAATCAAAATTTTCTTTAGAAAGAAGGGAACTTGGTGGATGTGATATTCAGCCTGAGAAATACCAGCGCTTTATTTCTAATTAGAATATTGCTTTCGTTTTGCCCTATATCCATATAATTGGAAACATTGCAAGACTAAACATGACTATTTGGGGTCCGATGAAGGCGAGAAGCTTGAGGGCGTTTATCTCAAACTTTTTTCTGAAAAAAAATCCGTTTCTATTTTAAAGTTGCTTTGGTTGGTATTTTTAATGCTATTTTAGCTTTGCCTGGAACCAGTGAAGAAAACCAAATTCCGCGTCGTTCAGGTTGTCATAAATGAGAACCAGGCACTCAACAATGCTTACGTGTCTCTTTTAGGTCAAAAGCCATTATCTATAAAGTTTGGAAGCTTCCACTATGGCTGATTTTTTATTTAGGTTGTGATTTTCAATGAATTTAATTTACGTAAATAAGTTACCTAATTTATCTAAAATGGATCTAAATTTAGCATAGTAATAATGTCTAAAAGCAATTAATATTTGTTAAATCCACTGTCAAATGTACTCTTCCCCTTTGTTGACCCAAAGCCTACCCATGTTTCAACGCCCACTTCAGCCTTGCCTGCCCTCTGAAATTTCTTCCCTTTTTTGAGCTTTTTCTAACAGCTTGTCCAGAATTTGGAAACTGCCTCCATAGTGTCTCATATATCTATTTGAGTTGCTACTAACTGGCTTGTTGTGTGTTTCCATATAGAGAATGTACACTCATCATGACATGAAAAATAAAGAAAGGAAGAAAGAAAAAAAGTTATTTTCTTTCACCATCTCCATCCCACACTAATGGTAACCGAGTCCTGTAAATAAACAGAACATAAATGATTTTTGTTTCTTGTTGTGTCATGTGTCACGTGAGCCTCCCATCTTCTCCATTAATCCAAATAATTAGATGATAATTTCCAAGCTAAATACTTTTTCGGTTGTTTCTTTGTCTTTTAGTATATAGCAATCAGAATAAAATCTGTGGAAGAAGGAGAGGGATTGGAATAAAAGGTGAGTCATCCTTTATCCCCAGATGAAAATTCATAAAGACTAAATTTTTGAAAACTATCAAGTTGAAAAGTCCCAGCCAATTCTCCTATTACGCAGAAAATTAAACTGCCTAAGAGATATATAAACCAGGTAAATAAATCAAATCTTCATCTTTGGGCCTGTTTGCACCTTGATGGAATTCCCTTATGAGTAAGGGGAGGATTTACTCCTTTGCTTGAAAAACCAAATGCTATCAGTTTATCTCATCGTTCAAGGCTAAACTAACACAGTATGTCATTTGAAAAAATGTACGTTGTGGTGTATCTTATCACAAAAGAAATAGACATTTGTTGCTCACAATACTTAGAACTAACTGCCAGGTCTTCCCCAGAGGTCACAAATCAGGATGACGCCTTGACTATTGCCTTAGATGAACCAGCTGGCTGTAAAGGACTTTTTTTCAAGGTACATTAAATGATTATATTTCCTTTTCTACTGTACACATATTTCTTTCTAAACTAATCTACAACGCTTATTGAAATCAAGGCACCCATTCCCTCAGAAGTTAATAGAGACACACTGACAGAGTCTGTCAAAAGATTAGTGGCTCTATATGTAGATGCCATGCAGATATCTGTTCTTCAATTATAACTTTATCTTTGTTATGTTAAAGTTAATTTCATTATAATACAAATTTCTGTTAATTTTATTTTCAATTGTTGATGATATATGGAAAATACTCAATTAGTAATAACTACATTTACAAACTATCCATTAATTTCAATAAATTTTGTCCTGGATGAGGCAGGGATTTGTCTTCAATGAGGTAGACACTTATTCTAGATTTGGATGTGCTTCACTTTCTCTTATGTTGTTGCTAGCAAGACTATCTGTGGACTTAATGAATACTTTATACCTCACATCTCACAGAATTTTTTTAACTGATCTCAATACATTATAGAGAAAAAGTAAGGCAATGTACAAATGGCAATGAGACTTACTGCAGGCTTTTTTTTTTTTTAACATCTTTATTGGAATATAATTGATTTACAATGGTGTGTTAGTTTCTGCTTTATAACAAAGTGAATCAGTTATACATATACATATGTCCCCATATCTCTTCCCTCTTGCATCTCCCTCCCTCCCACCCTCCCTATCCCACCCCTCTAGGTGGTCACAAAGCACCCAGCTGATCTCCCTGTGCTATGCGGCTGCTTCCCACTAGCTATCTATTTTATGTTTGATAGTGTATATATGTCCATGCCACTCTCACTTTGTCCCAACTTCCCCCTCCTTATATCCTCAAGTCCATTCTCTAGTAGGTCTGCATCTTTATTCCCATCTTGCCCCTAGGTTCTTCATGACCTTTTTTTTTTTTTTTTTTTTTTAGATTTCATATATATGTGTTAGCATACGGTATTTGTTTTTCTCTTTCTGACTTACTTCACTCTGTATGGCAGTCTCTAGGTCCATCCACCTCACTACAAATAACTCAGTTTCGTTCTTTTTTATGGCTGAGTAATATTCTATTTTATATATGTTCCACATCACCTTTATCCATTCATCTGTTGATGGACACTTCTGTTGCTTCCATGTCCTGGCTATTGTAAATAGAGCAGTAATAAACATTTTGGTACATGACTTCTTTTGAATTATGGTTTTCTCAGGGTATATGCCCAGTAGTGGGATTGCTGGGTCATATCGTAGTTCTATTTTTAGTTTTTTAAGGAATGTCCATACTGTTCTCCATAGTGGCTGTATCAATTTACATTCTCACCAACAGTGCAAGAGGGTTCCCTTTTCTCCACACCCTCTCTAGCATTTATTGTTTGTAGAGTTTTTGATGATGGCCATTCTGACCGTTATGAAATGGTATCTCATTGTACTTTTGATTTGCAAATCTCTAATGATTAATGATGTTGAACATTCTTTCATGTGTCTGTTGGCAATCTGTATATCTTCTTTGGAGAAATGTCTATTTAGGTCTTCTGCCCATTTTTGGATTGGGTTGGGTTTTTTTGTTTGTTTGTTTGTTTAATGTTGAGCTGCATGAGCTGCTTGTAAATTTTGGAGATTAATCCTTTGTCAGTTGCTTCATTTGCAAATATTTTCTCCCATTCTGAAGGTTGTCTTTTCGGCTTGTTTATGGTTTCCTTTGCTGTGCAAAAGCTTTTAAGTTTCATTAGGTCCCATTTGTTTATTTCTATTTTTATTTCTATTTCTCTAGGAGGTGCGTCAAAAAGGATCTTGCTGTGATTTATGTCATACAGTGTTCTGCCTATGTTTTCCTCTAAGAGTTTGATGGTGTCTGGCCTTACATTTAGGTCTTTAATCCATTTTGAGTTTATTTTTGTGTATGGTGTTAGGGAGTGTTCTAATTTCATTCTATCACATGTAGCTGTCCAGTTTTCCCAGCACCACTTATTGAAGAGGCTGTCTTTTCTCCACTGTATATTCTTGCCTCCTTTATCACAGATAAGGTGACCATATGTGCGTGGGCTTATCTCTGGGCTTTCTATCCTGTTCCATTGATCTATATTTCTATTTCTGTGCCAGTACCATACTGTCTTGATCCTTCCAATCCAAGAACATGGTATATCTCTCCATCTATTTGTATCATCTTTAATTTCTTTCATCAGTGTCTTATAATTTTCTGCATACAGGTCTTTTGTCTCCTTAGGTAGGTTTATTCCTAGATATTTTATTATTTTTGTTGCAATGGTAAATGGGAATGTTTTCTTAATTTCACTTTCAGATTTTTCATCATTAGTGTATAGGAATGCAAGAGATTTCTGTGCATTAATTTTGTATCCTGCTACTTTACCAAGTTCATTGATTAGCTCTAGTAGTTTTCTGGTAGCATCTTTAGGATTCTCTATGTATAGTATCATGTCATCTGCAAACAGAGACAGCTCTACTTCTTTTCCAATTTGGATTCCTTTTATTTCTTTTTCTTCTCTGATTGCTGTGGCTAAAACTTCCAAAACTATGTTGAATAATAGTGGTGATGGTGGGCAACCTTGTCTTGTTCCTGATCTTAGTGCAAATGGTTTCAGTTTTTCACCATTGAGGACGATGTTGGCTGTGGGTTTGTCATATATGGCCTTTATTATGTTGAGGTAATTTCCCTCTGTGCCTACTTTCTGGAGAGTTTTTATTATAAATAGGTGTTGAATTTTGTCGAAAGTTTTCCCTGCATCTACTGAGATGATCATATGGTTTTTCTTCTTCAGTTTGTTAATATGGTGTATCACATTGATTGATTTGTGCATATTGAAGTATCCTTGCATTCCTGGGATAAACCCCACTTGATCATAGTGTATGATCCTTTTAATGTGCTGTTGGGTTCTGTTTGCTAGTATTTTGTTGAGGATTTTCGCATCTATGTTCATCAGTGATATTGGCCTGTAGTTTTCTTTCTTTGTGACATCTTTGTCTGGTTTTGATATCAGAGTGATGGTGGCCTCATAGAATGAGTTTGGGAGTGGTACTCCCTCTGCTATATTTTGGAAGAGTTTGAGAAGGATAGGTGTTAGCTGTTCTCTAAATGTTTGATAGAATTCGCCTGTGAAGCCATCTGGTCCGGGGCTTTTGTTTGTTGGAAGATTTTAAATCACAGTTTCAATTTCAGTGCTTGTGATTGGTCTGTTCATATTTTCTATTTCTTCCTGGTTCAGTCTTGGAATGTTGTGCTTTTCTAAGAATTGGTCCATTTCTTCCAGATTGTCCATTTTATTGGCATATATTTGCTTGTAGTAATCTCTCATGATCCTTTGTATTTCTGTCATGGCAGTTGTTACTTCTCCTTTTTCATTTCTAATTCTATTGATTTGAGTCTTCTCCCTTTTTTTATTGATAACTCTGGCTAATGGTTTATCAATTTTGTTTATCTTCTCAAAGAACCAGCTTTTAGTTTTATTGATCTTTGCTATCATTTCCTTCATTTCTTTTTCATTTATTTCTGATCTGATCTTTATGATTTCTTTCCTTCTGCTAACTTTGGGGTTTTTTTGTTCTTCTTTCTCTAATTGCTTTAGGTGCAAGGTAGGTTGTTTATTTGAGGTGTTTCTTGTTAAGGTAGGATTGTATTGCTATAAACTTCCCTCTTCAAAATGCTTTTGCTGCATCCCATAGGTTTTGGGTCGTCGTGTTTTCATTGTCATTTGTTTCTAGGTATTTTTTTATTTCCTCTTTGATTTCTTCAGTGATCTGTTGGTTATTAAGTAGTGTGTTGTTTAGCCTCCATGTATTTGTATTTGTTACAGATTTTTTCCTGTAATTGATGTCTAGTCTCATAGCGTTGTGGCCAGAAAAGATACTTGATACGATTTCAATTTTCTTAAATTTACCAAGGCTTGATTTGTGACCCAAGGTATGGTCTATCCTGGAGAATGTTCCATGAGCACTTGAGAAGAATGTGTATTCTGTTGCTTTTGGATGGAATGTCCTATAAATATCAATTAAGTCCATCTTGTTTAATGTATCATTTAAAGCTTGTGTTTCCTTATTTATTTTCGTTTTGGATGATCTTTCCATTGGTGAAAGTGGGGTGTTAAAGTCCCCTACTATGATTGTGTTACTGTCGATTTCCCATTTTATGGCTGTTAGTATTTGCCTTATGTATTGAGGTGCTCTTATGTTGGGTCCATAAATATTTACAATTGTTATATCGCCTTCTTGGATCGATCCATTGATCATTATGTAGTGTCCTTCTTTGTCTCTTGTAATAGTCTTTGTTTTAAAGTCTATTTTGTCTGATATGAGAATTGCTACTCCAGCTTTCTTTTGATTTCCATTTGCATGGAATATCTTTTTCCATCTCCCCACTTTCAATCTGTATGTGTCCTTAGGTCTGAAGTTGGTCTCTTGTAGACAGCATATATACAGCTCTTGTTTTTGTAGCCATTCAGCCAATCTATGTCTTTTGGTTGGAGCATTTAATCCAGTTACCTTTAAGGTAATTATCGATATGTATGTTCCTATTTTACTGCAGTCTTAATGTGTACCACATCCTTCGTTGATAAAGAAGCAGCCTTATCAATTATTGGGAGACTCAAAGTGGCACCTAGCAGTTTTACTGGAGTCCTGTTCAACTGGATACTGTATGTGTGCTGAATAGTGACAAAGAATTGGTGTAATTTCTCCCCTTGTCAAAACACATTTGTTAAAGAACTAAGAGGTAGGGCTTCCCTGGTGGCACAGTGGTCGAGAATCTGCCTGCCGATGCAGGGAACACGGGTTCGAGCCCTGGTCTGGGAAGATCCCACATGCCGGGGAGCAACTAGGCCCGTGAGCCACAACTACTGAGCCTGCGTGTCTGGAGCCTGTGCTCCGCAACAAAAGGCCGCGATAGTGAGAGGCCCGCGCACCGCGATGAAGAGTGGCCCCCGCTTGCCACAACTAGAGAAAGCCCTCGCACAGAAATGAAGACGCAATACAGCAAATTTAATTAATTAATTAATTAACTCCTACCCCCAACATCTTCTTTAAAACAAAACAAAACAAAACTAAGAGGTAGAAATGGAGTGGTACCACTGCTATTACACTTACTTAATTACCAACTTGAAAAAGTTTCACTTTCCATCCTTGCATCTCTGCTGTGTTTATTTTACTTTTTTTTTTTTAAGAAGTTTTAGTATCCAAAGGAGGACTGACAAAATCAGGTAATTTCAGTCAAAATCCTAGTTTTGGAATTTGGAAGTTAATTCTAACATTTATCTGAGGATCAAAAGGGTAAAAAAAAATCCAAGAAACTCCTGAGGAGGTAGAATATGATTTAGTGATAAAAAAAGAGTCATATAGCTATAATACTGGGTGGTATTGCACAGAAATGGACACATTTACCAGCTGAATTAGATAGAGAGGCAAAGATCGTATCTAATTTTTTGTTGAATCTTTAGAAATGAAAATGGTGAGGTAAGTGAGGAAAAGATAAGCTGTTCAAAAATTTATCAGGACAATTGGTTACCCACAGAGGAAAAAAGACCCTTAAATGTAAAAGGAAAACCATTAAGCCTTTTTAGAAGGTAAGCTAAGAAAATATCTCACAGTACCAAAGGATTTCTTAAACAAGAAACAAAAGTTCTAACCATGAAGATAAGAGTGTTATGTTACACTTCATTAGAGGAGGCATTTTCTTTTTAAATTATTTTGCAGCATCAAGACTTCTATGTTCTTTCTTAATTTGGGAAGGACAGAATATTAGTGAATATCAATTTTAAATGAGGAAAGAGTTGAAAAGTCTATTTCTACTAAAATCTGACCTTGACCTCACTCAAGGTCAGATTTTAGTAGGTTCAAACCTTTCTTCTCTTCATTCTACTTTCTAATTCAGAATAATTAAAGTGTTAAGATGTCTTTTCTTATTTTGTCTATAGAGAAAACAAGTCATTTTTTTTATCATATAAGAAACTAAGATTTTCAGAATAAAAGAATTTCAATTATAACCTTAAAGATGTTAAGTTAAAAAAAATGGTACTGATGAACCTAGTGGCAGGGCAGGAATAAAGACGTAGACATAGAGAATGGACTTGAGGACACAGTGGGGAGGGGGAAGTTGGGGTGAAGTGAGAGTAGCATTGACATATATACATTAAAAAATGTAAAATAGTGAGCTAGTGGAAAGCGGCAGCATAGCACAGGGAGATCAGCTCGGTGCTTTGCGATGACCTAGAGGGGTGAGATAGGGAGGGTGGGTGGGAGGCTCAAGAGGGAGGGGATATGGGGATATGTGTATGCATATGGCTGATTCAGTTTGTTGTACAACAGTAACTAACACAGTATTGTGAAGCAATTATACTCCAATAAAAATCTATTTAAAAGTGTTAAGTAAAAAACGCTTTTGACTTAAATTTGAATGGAAAACATCAGTAGGATCTTTTTTTTTTTTTTCCTTTTAAGAAAACCCTTATTTCCCCCATCACTTTTCAGAGAAAAGGTCTGCAAGCAATGACCACCCATGGACAATGAGCATTCCCATCACCCAGATTATAGTTTCTCAACTCCTTTTCCAAATAGCAAACTCAGATTTGGTTAAACGTCATGAATTAAAATAGATTTAAAAGACACAGTAACCAAATACCATTTGTAGATCTAATGGAATACCATTCAGACAAAATCATTGTAAAAAAATATTTGAGGCCATTGAGGATTTTTTTTTTAGTACTAGATATTGGATGATGTTAAAAATCATTTAAAATTTTTCTTAGGTGAG
This sequence comes from Delphinus delphis, assembly GCF_949987515.2. NCBI lineage: Eukaryota > Metazoa > Chordata > Mammalia > Artiodactyla > Delphinidae > Delphinus > Delphinus delphis. The sequence continues at coordinate 21,249,861 of NC_082692.2, read as the reverse complement.
AAAATCTTGTATTTTATTTAACTCTGTATCCGTTAGGATGTTTGTGAAAATATTCATGATTGAAAAAAATATGTTTATGATTTCTTTACACTGCTACCCTCTCCCACAATGTACACCTGGATAATGAAACAAAGCAGATGTTGGTAATTGTTGAAGCATGTCTGATGGACACCTGGAGGTATGTTTTCGTGTACTTTGGGGTATACTTAAAGATGTCCATAATCCTTTCCCCGCTTCCCTCCCCCTTACCCCCCCCCCCCAAAAACAAGTTTTCAAAAAAGCTGGCCCAATTAACGAAGATAATTCTCTTTCAGTCAACAAGGGGTGACAATGAGAGGAATCAAGTGCTGGCAAAGAGAAATTCCGGCAACTGAACTAAGGGAACAAGAAGGCCATTTGCACAAGGGAGGAGCTCATAGCCGCAGCGGTCCCCTCCTCCCATCTCCCAGGCTCGACAAACAAGAAACGCTATTGCCATCTTGTGGCCCTTTAAGAAAATGTAGCTAATATTGTTTTGTGGTTTCTACTAGGCAGTCCATTGCTAGGGTTTAATAATTGCATATATAAATAATACAATAAACAATCCTATTTCAAACACAGTCCTCATCTGCCCAGTTCCCCCATCAATAACAAAGAACCACGTTTATTAGTTTCCTGTGTACCCATCTGGAATTTCTTTATACAAACACAAATATGTAAGCGTGGATTCTATTCTGTCCCCATTAACATAAATGGCCAATGGCTATATTCCTCTCACGGTTCTGCCCCTTGCTTTTCTCATTATCTAGCTTGGAGCTCTTTCCTATTAGTAAGTAGAGTGGCTGAAACTTCTCAGCAGGTGCACCTGAGCCAGTGACCCTAGGAGGGTAACATGACGCCAAACCTTTTCCTACACTGGCTGCATCTTCCCTGAAAATAAGCCTGATGCTTATTTGAGAGGAAGCCTGGGACTCTTCGATGAACCTGGTCCAGAAAGCTCTGGGGTGGCTGAATTCCTGTTCCCTTCCTGAGATAGGACTTCCATGCTTTGTAATAAGGGACATTGAGGTCCTGATGCAAGTATTCATCTTGTCAGTGAGGCCTTCTTTGACTGTCGTCTTTAATAATTAAGCCGCCCCATGCAAATTTCCTATCCGTATTACTATATTTTTCTTCATAATACGTATCAAGATCTGGCATGCTATATACTCTACTTATTCTTTTGCTTATAATCTTCACCATACTGCCCTCTTCACCAGAATGTAAGTCCCTTGAGAGATGTATTTTTCTGCTTCGGTCTACTTTGATCACTACTGTATCCCCAAGCTTCTAGAACGGTGCCTGGCACAAAGTATATCTGGATAAAGTAATATTCCTTGGCTCCACTGCTGTTATGGGAGACCCTCAAAGAATTTTCTTTACTTCCTTGGGTGTAAAGAAAGTAAAGAAAAACCAGTATATATATGTATTATCATACATGTAAGAATGCAGGAACATGTATTGATGACAATAACATATACTTTGAACCAAAAGATGCAGAATGGTGGAATGGTATGTTTTAGGAATCAGTCCAGATGTGAGTTTTTTCCAAGCAACTTCATCAAAACCATATAATGGGGTGCTTTTTTTTTTTTTTCTGTACGCAGGCCTCTCACTGTTGTGGCCTCTCCCGTTGCGGAGCACAGGCTCCGGACGCGCAGGCTCAGCGGCCATGGCTCACGAGCCTAGCCGCTCCGCGGCATGTGGTATATTCCCGGACCGGGGCACGAACCCATGTCTCCTGCCTCAGCAGGCGGACTCTCAAACACTGCGCCAACAGGAAAGCCCTGGGGTGCATTTTCTTTAAGAGCGTCTCTATAATCATTTTCTAGAAAGTATAGTTATCTGAACTAACGTTTTTATATGAAGAACATATTGTCTTTGTGGTTTTAAAGACAACTGTGAAATAAAATTGTTTCACCTGCTGAAAAAAAAAGGAATCCTTCCTTGGGATTCAGCAGATCAAAGACAAATTGTCTTCACTTCCTGCCATTCTCTGAGGGCTCCTTCTGGTGACTCCCAGTTTTCTCTCCCCTGTAAAAACCTTTGCTTTTGTTAAAACTCGGATTGCTGCTTCTTCATAAATTTTTTTCATTAATGATTATTGGTACATACATTATTTTATTTTATTTTTATATGCCAAATAAGGCAAGTGACTCATTGTGTCACATCAAGATAGTCTGCCCTCTCTGAATTTCAAACTTAGCGTCATTCTGTCAGGAAAAACATGCAGCCTGGTTGGTTTCAGGGGTAGCAGTTAACAGGAAATGACAAATCTCCCTCCCCTCAAAGTACTGTTTTCTGAATTAACATTTCTCCCAGTAGAGAAACACTGGTGTCTAAGGACTTCTCCACATGGGCCAAGGCTCCCATTTCACCCCTGCAGTTAGAGGGACCGAGCACTAGAGGGCGGTGCTGTCGATGCCATTCGCTGCTCATCCAGCGGTAGGACCCTGTGGACTTCTGAGTGGAGACAGTTGTGTTCGCATTTGGCTAGTCTTTTTTCTTCACCTGCTCCGATTTTCTCAAACTCCCTTGCCTTCCAAAATTTCAATCAGTTTCACTGCCCATCGTCTCCTCTCTGGCCATAGTAGATGGAGTATTCTATCTAGTCCAACCAATGAAGGGACGAATTACTGCCAAACTTGCCTCCAGCCTAAACGCCTTTAAATCTGCACTTGGAACCACGTGGCCTGAGATCCTCTTCAAAATACCATCAAAAGGACCTCATAGCAATAATCGCCACTATCTATTCAGTGCTGTGTACCACAGAAAGATAAAAATCGAATTACTCACATTGTTTTATTTAATCTAATTTAATTTATTCATGAACATATATCATTACCCCCTTTTTAGACGTGAAGCTGAGGCTCAGGGGAAAATTAATTCAAGTCACATGGCTGGTAAGTGGCAAAGCCAGTACTGGAAAGCAAATTTTTTTGACTCTAAAATGTGTGTTCTTTCTTCCATCTCAGCTCATGTTCTCTCCATGTTCCTTCTCCATGTGTCCTTGCAAGTTCTCTTAAAACATATTTACAGGTTTGAGGATTCCTTCACCAGTTAAAGAGATATCCCCACCTCCGAGGGCTTCCCAGATCTTGCAGATTATTCCTGCACATTCTTTTTCTTTTCACTCATTCCTTCAGCCATTCGTGGTACATAGTACTGTAGGGGAAATGCTGTGTCACATATAGGCCACCTCTTACTTCAGAGGCTGATGGAAGGAACATGGCCCAGCATCTGGGGCCCTTCCGTGTTTGAATAGCTTCTGGTTTCTTCACCTCTAGTCACATCATCTTGTAATCTTTGACACAGCTAAAGAAGTGTACTTCAAAACTCAGTTTGAAATGTAACTCCTCTGCTCAAAGTTCTTCAAAAGATCTTCCATCCCCTTAATCTGAATTTCAAACCATTACTCAACATTATGTACAATTTTCGAGCTCACTAAAAATTCATTTCTATCCGGAATGAATGTTTTATACCCAATTAAACAAGTTCTTCTTTCCTCAGAGAGAAGTTCCCATTTCCATGCCTGTGGCCTCTACACTCTTTCCTTGCCTCAGTTTTATTCTTTAATGCCCATTCTTGATTCCTTTGATCTGATATATTGTTTTTCTCTAAACTCCCACAGCTTTTTTATTTATACTTGTTTTGTGTTTTTACTTTCCCACCATATATTTTTAGGGGGTGCGTGTGGCTTCTTTTCTGAACATCTCCATCTCCCCAAGAGCAGTAACTATCACACTGTAACCTAGCACATTTTCAACACCTAGCTTGTAAACTTCAGTATTTGTTGATTTGTTCTGGAGAGTGGAAAGATCTGTGGTTTTTTTTGTTGTTGTTGTTTTTGTTGTTGTTTTAGAACAACTTTTTATAGATGTCAAGATAGGAAATGAAAAACAGACAATTTGTATCTTTCCTTTTCCACAATTGACAGTTTCCTGTGTTCAGGCCTTGACAGTGTTTCCTACCAAGGAACTTTGTCTTGATATGTTTCCTGCTCCAAACAATATGTGACTTAATGACAAATTCTAAAATTCTACTGGCATGCTCTTAAAAGTTGTCCATATGACGCATATCAAATAAATTAATTTTAATACAATATAGGGATTGTTTTTTGTGCATTCTACTGGTAAGCAAAAGGTGTTGGCTTCGAATCTGTACAGGATTTTGTTTTTCATTGTCTAGTACTGCCTGATACTCATTTCTTTCCACAAAACTGTTGCCCTGGATTGTCTCATTTGTTTTATTTAGGGGAGAGAGACAGAGAGAGAGAGAGAGAGAGAGAGGGAAAGGGAGGAGAAGAGAGAGAGAATGGGAAAGAGAAAGAGTCATCTAAATCGGAAAGGAAGTCCACCCCTGAAACTTTCCAGTTTTTCCCCATAGAACGCTTTTCCTCTAACTGGCGACTTGGAGATGGTTTTTTGCGAGGCAAGTCTGCCATCTCCCCAGGTTGCCGGCTTCCTAAATAAAGCATCTTTCTTTTTCCACCAATGCTTGTGTCTTGAACATTGACTTTTGAGCGATGAGCAGCCAAATATGAGTTCTGTTCCGGCTCCAGTCAGTAACATTCTGGCTGGTGTGAGGATTAAATGGACTTGAGACAGCTTAACAAGAGAAGATCAAACCAAACTTTAATAACACGTATATGTGGGAGAGACCCAGGAAAACTGAGTAACTTGACAAAATGGTCAAAATCCTCATCTTAAATACCATTCTCAGCTAAAGACAAAAGAGGATGTTGGGGTAGTGGTTTGGCAATTCAGCGGGGAGGGAGGCAGTTAACATGGAGGTGGGAAAACATATGCTTAGTAAACAAATGTTCCTAGGCCAGGCAGAGACAATGGGAAATAGAGTAAGCTCTGATCTCTATGCCCTGCCAAGTTTCCCACTGCCACAACTAGCCCAGATTTTTTTGTAGATACCTCTGGTGATAGCTCTAGTCTGCAACAGCCCTTTTATCTAAATTCTTTTAGGCAGTTAAGGAGGAGGCAACAAGGAAAACTCCTGGAGTCTTGTGTCTTAAAAATAATCAGCCTAAATGAATCCTCATGCCGAAGGGATGCACTTGGGCTGGCAAATTTGGCTCCCCTACAGCATGTTTACCTTGTATATGCATGGGAGATATCCAGGAAAACTGAGTACTACTCCCTGAAATGCCCCGAGCCACTACATTAAGTGCCATCTTCAGCTAAAGACAAAAGAAAGGTGGTGGTGGCTGGGGACGTCAGTTACAGGAGGTTATCAGGAAAAACACAGTGCGCGAGGGTAATGTCCTTATGCACATTTAAGTCGGGTACTTTCTCCATTGATAAGAGTTTCTCTTCCTGGTAGGGATTCACCCTTACAAGTGGAGACTTCCCTTATAAATGTTAAGTTCCCTTTTAAAAGGGTAAAGTCTACTGTTTTTTAGTGCATCTCCTGTGTTTGTTTTCTTCTCAAAAATAATCAGCTCAAAATAATCCTTATGCCAAAGAGGCATATTTTGGGGTGGCGTATTCTGCTGCCCTTCAATTGGCTAGGGAAGAATCTGCTTCCAAGCCCCCTCAGGTTGTTGGCAGAATTTATTTCCTTGCAGCTTTAGGACTGAGGGCACAGACTTCTTGCCGGTTGTTAGCTGGAAGTATCTTTTAGTTCTCAGGGGCTACCTGCACTTCCGAGAGGTGCCTGAAGCTCCTTGCCAAGTAGGCTTTCCCTCCTTGACCATTTACATCATGAAGCCAGCAAGGATACTCTCTAGAGTGAATCAGCTAGCAAGAATGAGTCTTATATAGCTCAGTATAATCACAGGAATGATCCAATCATCTTTGCCATATTCTATTAGTTAAAGTAAGTCCCAGGTCCAACTCACACTCAAGGGGAGGACATAGACAAAAGCCCAAACACCTGGATGTGGGGCTCATGGGAGGGGTCTGTCCACCACACACATAAAATGGATAAATCTCAGAATAATTAGGCTGAATGAAAGGAGTCAATCAAAGTAAAGTACATACTGAACTATATTTATACAAAACTTTAGAAAAAGCGAGTTAATCTATAGTGACAAAATGCAGATCAGTTGTCCTGTGGGGATTGGGGACAGAGGGAGCAGGAGAAAAGAATTACAGAAGGGGACAATGGCGCAGTGGTTGAGAGTCCACCTGCCAATGCAGGGGACACGGGTTTGTGCCCTGGTCCGGGAGGATACCACATGCCACGGAGCGGCTGGGCCCGTGAGCCATGGCTGCTGAGCCTGCACGTCCGGAGCCACAACGGGAGAGGCCACAACAGTGAGAGGCCCATGTACCGCAAAAAAAAAAAGGGGGCAATGAGATTTTAGGGCTGATAGATAAGTTCACTATCTTGATTGGGATCATGGTTTCATGTGTATACATATGTCAAAATTCATTAAAATGACCTCTTTAAATATATGCAGTTCATCATATGCCAATTTTACTTTAATAAAGCTGTTTTTTAAAATAAAAGCAAAAACTCAATTCTTTGGTCAACTTAAAATATAATAGGAAAAGGAAAATTTGCAATATACTTTCTTAAAATTAGTTATGAAAAGCCTACAAGTAAGGAACAAGAACTCTAGTTCACAAGTGGAAATGCGTTAGAACCTGCGAAGTGCTCGCAGGAAAATTTGTCTGGTGTCCACTTGGTGGCTTGTGAGAGTCCCACCCTTTGTATAGTCAAGGATGTCACTTCCTAGCAGGCTAAGAACATTAAATATGTGTACCTCAGGGAAAGAGGACACCCTTTCTTTCAGTTTGGGGTACTTTAGTGGCAATGTGGTAGAGTGAAGGGCATGTATGTAGCATCTATTACCCAAAAGAACAAATATTAATCTCAGAATGGGGTAAAATATTGCTTTATTGTTTCCTATTGATTCAACCTTCAATTCATTTAAAGTTGGGCTCAGATAGGGTCCTACAAGTCACTCTTCCCAGACTTTCCGATCATCTCCCCTACCAAATCCTGGGACACTGTGTTCCTCTGAATCTCTCTAAACCATGCTTCTCCTTTCCATGTGGCCATTACATGGGGCATCTTCATTTTCAAGTCCTCAGGGGTACAGTCTGGGAATGTCCAACCCAATCAATCTTCAGCAACAGGTTCTTGGTTCCATCCTTAAGCTGCATCCTGCCTGTGGCCTCTTGGAAAGAGGTTTGTGTGGTTGTCACTTGAAACTAACTTACCTCTGAATTTCTTAATGTTTAAAAAACTCGTGTACTCATCTCTTCAGTGCTATACATTTCTTCAATTTTGGTCAGTAGATTTGTTCTTGAGAATCTAAGTAATTGAAATTCTACCTTGGTGTGTTTGTCCTGTTGAATATCTTTTTGATGAATTTATTTTAATGCTAATTGTAGTAATGACTTCTAAAATGAGGGACTAGAGAGATCAGACTCCAGTTTCTACCAGCTTCATCTGTCTTTCACTTTCTTCTCCTCCTCCACCTACATAAAGAAATTTTATCAAATATCAGAAGCCAATCAGCTATCACTGGGAACCATCAATGGGAAAATCCACACATATAACAGCTGGGAGTAGGGAAGGGAGGACACGTTTCTCCTAGGTGGATTCAAAGTTCAGATCTGGACAGACGGGTTTCTTTTCTCCTTAACAAAGCGCCAAGCCGACGAGGGTGGGATTCGAACCCACGCGTGCAGAGCACAATGGATTAGCAATCCATCGCCTTAACCACTCGGCCACCTCGTCCTCTGACAGTGACCTCTTGGCGTGCCTTATTTCAGAGTTTGTACTAGGGAACTCGCTGGCTATCCCGGAGAGAAAGACGCTTAGGAGACGGCTTAGAGACGTCTGGGAGACGTGGAGGTGGCTAGCTTCCACACGAATGGACAAAGAACTGGGATGGAAAAGCTGCGACGGGGGCAAAAAACGGGCTTAGCTTTCCCAGGAGTCATAAAATTGGTTGAGACGTGGTAGAAACACATCTGCCTGGGCTTTCACTCCCAACCTGGGCTGGGCCAGTTTGCTGTCACCAACCCTCGTCAGGGGAGCCTGGGCCCGCGGCCCGAGAGCGCGGCCGGCTGTCCGCAGGGGCAGAGGTTCCCAGAGCCGGTTCCACTGGAGTCGCTGTCAGGGGAACTGACGAATGTGGATTCCTAATTCGTGGTTAATGAGACAGTCTGGAAAATTAGACGACGGATCTGAATAGGGCTCAATTTCTATTCCGTGTTGTTGCCGCTTCTACAATACTTTCGGGTGACATTGCATAGAGAAGAATCTTTAACTTCGTGGGGCTCTCCTCCCGGGTCATCCGCATCTGAGGAACCATGAATTCTGTTTTCCTTCCAAATTCCTATGTGTTATTGAGTGGCTTTCTAGGGGAAATGTTTCCCAACTTTCATTCTATATTCCAAGGGATGAGATGCTAAAAATGTTGAGACTCACTTCTAGTGAGAAAATGATTCTGGGAAAGGGTGAAAAAAGCTATTTTAGCTGCTTTTTTTTTTTTGGTTTTTGATTGGTTTGTTTCATGGAATGAATAAAATGCACACGAAGGAACGAGGAGTAGGGACTAATTCTGACTAATCATAATGAATCATAAATGCCTGACAAAAGAAGGTAATATCGAAGGTGAGTCTTGAAGAGCAAATTTTCTAGAGGTGCAAAAAATGAGGGTGTCCCAGACTGAGGAAAGCACGTGATCAAAGGTGAGTAGTATCTAGAAAACTGTTGGAAATCACTGTGGCTGGAGCGTTGAAGCACGTGAGTGGCTGATCAGGAAACATCACTAAATCTGAGAATGGAAGGTGGTCATGAAGATTTTTCTTTTGAAGCCCAAGCAAATCAACCACAACAGGATGAACAACAGGAAACACAGGGGAAATCCTGTAGGAACGGATCCCTGCGGCATTTTCACACTCTAAGCGTGGGGACACTACCTTAGGTTGCTCTAACATCTTCTTGAGTGAAGACCACCCTTTGCTTGTCCCAAAGAATTAATCTCTCTTCTTAACCTGGAAAAGTCCTTATATTTTAGTGTTTGTTGCATTGTCCTGCCTGGATCTTCAACCTCAATTTAACCCACTTCCCTCCACCTTGCTTTCCATGCTTAGTCCAATTTATGATTTTGTATCAAGAAGAATTTATTTCCTGTCTCTTCTGACAAGCCTATTTCCCTCACGGGGTGCTCTCGACCTTTTTCATTTTAACCTGGATAAATTTTTTTATCCATACCTGGTTCTCAGTTTAAAGCTTTTTTTTTTTTTTTTTTTTTTGTTACGAGGGCCCCTCAATGCAGTGGCCTCCCCCATTGCAGAGCACAGGCTCCGGATGCGCAGGCTCAGTGGCCATGGCTCACGGGCCCAGCTGCTCCGCAGCATGTGGGATCCTCCCGGACCGGGGCACGAACCCGCGTCCCCTGCATCAGCAGGCGGACTCCCAACCACTGCGCCACCAGGGAAGCCCCTAAAGCTTATTTTTTTAATTAAAAATTTAAAACCAAAGTTAACCACACATGTTTAAAAATATCAAGTAATTCAGAAATATGTGTATGTAAAAAAGTGTTCCTCTCCCTCTTTGGTAGAGGCAAATATTTTCAGCCATTTGGCTTTTTGTTTGTGTTGTTGTTTCTGTTTTTACCAACATGTCTCCAAATATCATGCTATGGCAGAGATGGCTAGTTGCCATCAATATTTGTGCTTTCCTTCCAAGAAATGGAAATTTAGTAGAGTTCATAGCCACCCATGGGAAGATTACAATGCACAACTTTCCTTGATGTATGGTCATGTGGCCAATTTCTAAACTAGGGCATTAGAGAGAAAGTGGATGTAAAACTTCCAGGTTATGTCCAGAAGAGGAAAGAAATACCATTCACTTCTCTCTTCCTACTGTATCTGCTTGCTGGAAAAGGCAACATCATAGGAATGAAGGTGTCCTGAAATATAAAGAGATTGGACCCAGCAACCCATAGAAAGGAGGGATCCATGAGATAGAAGAATGGAACCAACATCCTGGAGCCAAAGTATCACCCTGCTCTTGATTATACCTTCAAACTATTACATGAGAGATCAGTAAACTTCTGCTTCCTTTAAGCTACTGTTCATTGGGGTCTTTGTTACAAAGACAAAACTGTATTCTAATTAATACTGATGCTTTTATTTCTACTTTTTGATTTTTTAAGTTAAGTTTAGTATTTTCTATTGATTACCCCTTATACAAAAAGAAGATTCACTTCTCTTTTCTCACCTTAAACACCACCATATACAGATACAGATACTCTTCCTATCAAAGTTTCTTCCAAATATAATTATATCATAATGTGTATTGAATTAGTATCACTGTTCATATATTATGATTGGCAAATATCATTCACTGATCTCTCACGATGTTTTGTTTCCTGAACATTAGTTTTTTTCTCAAATTACCACAAATAACCATAAATTTTTGACAAAAGAAATTGGGTGTTTTTTATACTTGCTATACGGTTTTCATCCTGAGGTCTTTCTTCACCATCATCTGCATACTTTCTTCCCCTGGAGACCCCATTTCCCAAGTAAGTAGCTTCCTGAGAAAGAGTTTATTGGAGATAAGACTTTGGAATATTTGGGTATTGGAGAATATCTTTCAAGTTTCTCTAACACTTGATTGAATACTTGATTGGGTATGGAATGCTAGGCTGGGGAATATTTTCTTTCTTCTAGCTTCCAGTATTGCTTTTGAGAATTACAAAGTCATTCTAATTACTATGCTTCATTTGCAATTAGTTTTTCTCTCTTTCAGGATGATTTCTTTGTCCTCAATGCTCTGAAATGTCTGAAAGATATGCCTTTGTATGTTTCTATTTTCATTCACTGTTCTGGGACCTCCATTACGTCATTACATTTGGAAAATCATGTATTTCAGTTTGAGAAATTAGCTTGAATTTTTTGTTTCTAATTTTCTCATTTATGTGTTCTCTATTTTCTTGCTTTACCTTTTTTCTGGAGTTTCTTATTCTTGGATTTTAAACCTCCAGGATGTCTCCTCTACTTTTTAAAAAAAATTATTATTCTCTCCTAGTTACATTCTGTTTATACTTTTTAAATAGACTCTATTTTTTTTGGTAGTTTTAGGTTTACAGAAAAATTAATTCAAAAGTACAGAGTTCAAAAAAGTACAGAGTTCACACATACCTCCTCCCATCCCTCTCAGCTTCTCCTATTATTTACATCTTATATTATTTTGGTACATTTGTTACAACTGATGAACCAATATTAATATATTATTATTAACATGATTCATGTTAGGGTTTACTCTTCCCTTCAGACAGTCTATGCATTTTGACAAATGTATAATGACACGTACCCATCATTACTGCATCGTACAGAATAGTTACACTGTCCTGTGCTCCACGTCTTCATCCCTACAGCCCCCATAACCCTGAGAACTCCTGACATTTTGTTTCTATACTTTTACTTTTTCCAGAATGTCGTATAGTTGGAATCATACAATATGGAGCCTTTCAAATTGGCTTCTTTCACTTAGTAATATGCTTTTAAGTTTCCTTCATGTCCTTTTGTAGCTTGATAGCTAATTTCTTCTTATTACTGAATAATAGTCCATTGTACGATGTACCACGGTTTAGCCATTCATTTACTGAAGGACATTTTGGTTGTTTCCAAGTATTGACAGTTATCAATAAAGCTGCTATAAATATTCATGTGCAGGTTTTTTTGTGGACATAAGTTTTCAACTCATTTGGGTATATACCAAGGAGCATGACTGCTGGAGTTGCCTTTATATTTTTACTCCACATTCTTGAGGATGTCTTTTACATTTTATTCCAATTACTCCATTATGTTTTTCATATCTACTCTCACAACTTCAATTTTAAGAGACATCTGTACTTAAGAGTTACCCAGCATTCTCTTTAAAAAACAAGAATAGTTATAATAACTTTCCTGAGATGTTTTCTCCTCTCTGCATTATATTTTCCTCTATTTTTTTAGTTCACTTTTATCTCTGTCTTTCACATTAGACATTAACTTTAGATGTCTAGTGATCTTTCGTTCCTGATCTATAGATATAATTAGGCCCTACAAATAACTGAAAATGAGATTATGAGTCCAGTTTATTGATTGTGGGCTATATGACGAAGTGATCTGCCTGTGCCATTTACTATCAGACAATATGTTTAACTCATCCTTCTTGGGATAGTAAAATCCCTTGAAGAAGGATCATTCATTCAATCTGCTTAGATGGCATAAAACTGACTTCTTGAATTCTGAGAAAATTCTTAAAGGACAGGAGTTGGAGGAAATTCTTTTTGAATCTCAAGCTTAATGAATGACACCATCTACTCCAAATTATAAAGTTAAATTACAAATAAATTATAAATTTATATTTGTATATACAAAGAGACAATATATTACACACCACTTCTGAATAAGGACCTGTGTCTTCATACTTAATGAGTTCCCAAAGCTGATCAGGGAAAGATAAAACAGAACAAGGAAAGGTAAAAAGATCCATGCTATTTCAGAACACCAAGATGAGCAGGGCCAGGTGAGCCTCTGTGGTGTCATAAAGCAAGGAAGAAACTGCGGCGGTGTGTGTGTGCGTGTGTGTATGTGTGTGTGTCCACTTTCAGTTTGGGCCACATAACCACACGGTTATTCTGAGGAAATAATTTAGCTAGCATGAGCAAAGTAACTGGATTAATACCTTCCTGTCCATCTATTTTTCATCTTCCAAATTTCCATACTAATCAGTTCACCTGAGCGTTTTCAACAATTCCAAAGTGAGAGCTTTTCCTGGGGCCAAGGATAAGGCTACTGGTAAGTTTCCACGTTTGGGGTGGGGAAGACCTTGAACTTCCAGTAATAGCGATTGCTCCTCGTGGTTTTTCTCTCCGGGGGGAAAAACTCTGGCCGGCAATATTCCCCGGAATCTACAGGTAGGCTCTGGTGCTATGTGCTGCTGTGAGAATTCTACACTTCTTCATAGGACGCATGATAATTGTAAACATTTAGTTACTTGTGATATTAAATTCCATTGAAACAAAACCTTTTATTATAATTTTTAATTCCTGGTCCTCCATCGCATTCCTGGCATGCAGCAGAGGCTGACACGCAGTATTCACTGAATATCGATTCGTTGAGTGAAAAAGTGAATGAACTTTGACCAGGGAATGCAGGTCCGTGGCGCAACGCAGGAAAAGAAAGAGGTAGATTACAGTGGGATTAAATGTAAATGGTCGATTACAGTGGGAGCCGCGGCAGCAGCAGCTGGGGTGACTTACTTTAGTCAGTGCGGTAGCAGTAAATGCTGCGATTCCGAAAATGATCACTCAAGTTGGACGTAGCAGTGGAAATGAATATTCACGTCTCTACGAGACGAAGGAAGGTACAGATTGACCATAATTCACGCTTCCCCGCCCTACTCAGTCAAGTACGCACACGCACGTACGTATGCACGTACACACGTACGCACAGACTAGATGCCCAAGGCCTTCCTTCTTGACTTTCGGCAAGGGATCCACTGGAGAACTGGAACTGGGCCGGCGCCAGCAAACTCGCATCAACACTCCTGATACCTCCCAGTCAAGGAGATCTGGAATTAAGCACCCAGCTTCTCCGAAGGCAATGCTGCTGTCAATGTAATGAAAGCCCATCTTTCTGGCAATAGTATTAGAGAAAATACTTTTTCTGATTCCTTATTCCAATTGGTCGAAAAGGAGGTGGGCTCGTCCGGGATTTGAACCCGGGACCTCTCGCACCCGAAGCGAGAATCATACCCCTAGACCAACGAGCCACCTCTGCAAAATAAAAAGCACGCCCATACTTAATATAAAGAGAATTAGAATCAGATTTCTTTTTCCACACTTTGAGTCAGAAAGATGAGCCCCAATTTTCCTGACTATTTAATCAATATAACTGTATTTAAATTGCAACTAATATACATTTTGGGACCTTATGATGACCTCTTAACTTAGGCTCAAGTTACTAAATTTTTCATCCTTCCTCCGGTCAGTTGTGTAATAACCACTCCTAAGTGAATTCCATCAGTAGACTAATCTGTGATTTAATTGACAAGATTACATAATAAAAGTTACATTAGGGCAGTACTCTATTTTTCATCCTTATTTTTAAATTGAAATATAGTTGAATACAATATTATGTTAGTTTCAGGCTTGATCCATATTTTTATCTAAAGAAGTACATATTCCCAATTTCATTATGTATTGATACTTCGTGGTGTGACAAATAATTTGAGTGACATTCATGTTAGTTTTCTATACTTTACTTTCATAGCGGAAATTGTCTGACATTTTCTTTGACAAGTCCCCTAAAACTTGCTTTTTCATAAGTAAGCATTTTTGTCAAGATATTATTTCAACATGTGGTCCCCTAAAACAGGATTGTACCCCAAGTACAGGTCATTATTATTGCATCTGTTTTATGACTTTGAAGTCTCTATATTCTGCTAGGACTGAGAACAGAATCCTTCAAAGATTTAACACTTTAGAAAACAGCTTGCAAAGACCTTCTCTTCAGGGCAAGCAGTTGTCTTCAAATTCTTTATAGATTGGCATCCCTGCTTGCTGAGTTTCTCATAAGACTTCTCTGAAAACTGGCAATGCTGGCAGATGAATGCTTAGTTTGGCTCCCTCTTGTATATCTCTTTAGCTTTAGTAGAAGGTTTTGGCTTTTCAGTAAGGATTGAGAGAGGAATCTGAAATGCCAGCTCCTTTGAAAGATGGTTCTTTTTCCCTGTTTATGTCACATCCTTATGACACCTCATAATCATAGCCTAAACCTCATAGCTAACTCCTGTTCGTTCATCATAAACCAGCCATTATGAATGTTTGTGTCCCTCCAGATTCATATGTTGAAATCCTAACCCCTAATGTGATGGTATTAGGAGGTGGGGCCTTTGGGAGGTAATTAAGTCTAAATGAAGTCATGAAGGTGGAACCTTCATGATGGGATTAGTGCCCTTATAAGAAGAGACCATAGCCCCCTCTCTCTCCCACACCCCCAAAGAAGAAATCATGTGAGCAACAGCAATATGATGCCTACAAACCAGGAAGTGGACTTCACCAAACACTGAATCAACTGGACCTTGATCTTGGACTTCCCAGCCTCCAGAACTGTGGTAAATAAATTTCTATTGTTTAAACCATCCAGCCTCCAGTATTTTGTTATAGCAGCCTGAGCAGACTAAGACACCAGCTTAGACTTCCCTTGCCTAATAAGCCCTCACTAAATTCATTGAACTGCGATGCTGTTGCTTCTTTTTTCTTCCTCCACTTCTAAGCTACACGGTTAACTTACTCTCCACCTAGTATCTAAATTACCAGGCTCCGTATCTGCAAAATAATATTAAATAAACAGTTAAAAAATCAACAATCAAAATGAGGCATGGAGTTATGGTTGTAAAAGTACATGTTAATGACAGATGAATTTAGGGGCCAATTAGGAGAGGGACTTGAGGAGATTCTTTTTCTTTATGAATCTAAAAAGTCGATGACCTGGAGAACTCAAGTCAATCTATGTTGGGTGACACATTTATTGGGAACCTCAGTGTCTCCTCAGATAAATAGGTGGGTTTGAACTTCAAGGCTCCCATTAATGTTATCAGCTCCAGTAAGACACACGTGCCATCTTTCAAGGGACAGTAAAATCTGACAAATTATCACTTAGCCTTTCACTGCTTCTGATTAAATAGTTGTTACTTGACAGACACACCACTCTAAGACACCCAGAGCAGTTTTTGGAATGAGAATTTTTTCTTCGCTATTCAGAAGAGGATGAAAAATGGACTGAGCAGGTGTTACTTTTATATCTACTCTGGCTGCTGGGAGGGGTGAGAGGTTACATAAATTTCTAAAAAACCTTTGCAAGGCATTTACAGCCAGCATTTAAGGATCAACTAAAGGCAATCTGCAAACACGGTATACTCCTCCTGGAGTTTTTTGGCAGAGCCTTTCTACGTGAGGACCAGCATAACCATGAAGAGTTATCTGGCCATGAGGCCTAGTGATGTTTAAATCTCTGCCGATGTAGCTTCACTAGTGAGATTATTTTTCAAGCCTATAATTAAGGAACATGGGTCCAGTATCAAGAAGGAGAATTTCCAGAAGTTTTAAACATTTAACCATGGTACATATAAACCCCAACTTATCTTCTGATTCTGACCTAAAGTCTTCATTTATCATCATCTATATATCTCTATCTATCTATCTATCTCGCTAGTAAGCATTTTTCTGATTTGAGACTTTCAAAATGGGTTAGACTCAGATACTATCCCGAAGTACATAATGGATCAGCTCCCTTATGGACTAAAGAAAACCCAGATGTTTCTGGATGGCAGCTGGGAAATGATCAGCTGTTTTTGCTCTGGATCCTGGCAGCTTCTTCTTCCATAAGTGACAAAAGAGCTCAGAGTCTTCTCTCTTACAGCCTGCCCCTCACCAGCCCTGCTCCAATGGTCTCTCTTCCAAAGCCAAAGGCTGTCCCAATCCACGGGTGTCAGGTGTACTCACCTTGGAGGCTCTGTGCAGCACTGGGTGGTGTCCTGGCAGAGCAGAGCCAGCCAGGCCCTGTTTATATTTCCCAAAGTCCCAGTACTCATGCCTAACTCTCACTGTTGTCAAGATGTCAACATCATAAGTTTTGCCTTCACAAGGGGTAAAGAGCTTCTGCACAGTGTTGATCCCTGGGGCACATCTCTATCCTCTCCTTAATGCTCCATAATTTGCTGAGCCCAGAAACATTCCAAAGCCAGTTATAGTCAGTGGACAGTAATGAGTAGGAGGCACTGTGAGGATGAGTAGTTACCACTGCACAGCTCCCTGAGAGATTCAGGTTTCCTAGACTTTACTGCAGCCTCCTGCCATGCCCTCCACTCACCACCAAAGCTCAGGAACAATCTGGAAGAAACATCTGAGAGTCAGAAGTGGTCATTTAAAAAAAATTTATAACTATCCTCTTCATTGATAATGAAAAATCATCCAGTGTTAGAAGAAGGATACTGGATACCCATGATAGGTAGTATCTAGAAGACAGCAAAAGAGGAAACTTCTGGAATGCTGGGTTCTTGATCTGGGTGCTGGATATATGCATATGAATCAGTTCACACAACTAATTGAGATGTTCACTTATGATTTATGTACTTCCTTGTATGTTTATTTCTATTAAAAGTTTACTGCCGTTATATAGAAACCCTCTCTGATCACAATAATGCTCTTTTATCTTAACTACTTTGCCTTGTATTAATATGGGTTCTCCAACATTCTTATTGTTTGGTATTAGTCAAGATATCTTATTCCATAATTTTATTGTCAATCTAATCTCTCATTATGTGTTGGATAGGTCTCTTGAAAATGGAAAATAGAAGCACTTAATATCTAGTTTTATATAATATAATATAATATGATATGATATGATATAATATTCACAGGCAGAAAAGAATAATGGTTTGATCTATGGCCTCTAGAATTACCTTTCCTGAGTTTGATGCCACTAATTCCTAGCTCTGAGACCTTGGGAAAATTACTTTGTGCTTTCTCACCAGTAAATTGATGATAGTGAAATTAAAATTTTAATATATAGGAAGCATTGTATAAATGTTTGATGTTTGAAAGAGTAAAGCTCGTCTGGATTGAAAGAGTAAAAACTCAGCTCATACTGAAAAAGGAAAAAAAAAACCCAAACACTGCCATTCACCAGCTGGGAGAACATACACAGATAAAGCAGGCTGCAAAATTAATAGGAAGCATTTTTTCATGTGCCTGTTGGCCATCTGTATGTCTTCTTTGGAGAAGTGTCTATTTAGGTCTTCTGCCCAGTTTTTGACGGGGTTGTTTGTTTTTTAGATGTTGAGCTGTGTGAGCTGTTTGTATATTTTTGGATATTAACCCCTTGTCAGTCACATTGGTTGCAAATATTTTCACCCATTCCATAGGTTGTCTTTTCATTTTGTTCACGGTTTCCTTTGCTGTGTAAAAGCTTTTAAGTCTGATTAGGTCGCATTTGTTTATTTTTGCCTTTATTTTATTTTGCCTTTGGAGACTGATTTAAGAAAATATCTCTATGATTTATGTCCAAGAATATTTTGCCTATGTTCTCTTCTAGGAGTCCAATGGTGTCATGTCTTATATTTAGGTATTTAAATCATTTTGAGTTTATTTTTGTGTATGGTGTGAGGGAGTGTTCTAATTTCATTGATTTACATGCAGCTCTCCATCTTTCCCAACACCACTTGTTGAAGAGAATGATTGTATCTTGTTTTAATGAATAAATAAATTGAACATAGTGGGGGGTTTTTAGACATCATTTGATAGTTCCCTGGTACCCCCTACAATACAATCAGCCTTTTTGTTATCAAAGAGCTACAAAGTAATCCGGTTCTACCTTAATTTAACTGAAGGATTTCTTAAATTGGAACCATTAAATATAGGTATTTGGTACAATGCATAGTTCTGGCATTAAGATATCTGATGAATCCATTTGGAAAAAATATTTGATGCTTTCAAATTTGTTACACATATTTATGGCACAAAATCTTAGAATTGAATTAAGCAGGCTTTACTCCATTTTGAAGACTCTACCGTATTCCATTATTGTCCTTGTACACTAAGATTTTTTATCCCTGTTCTAAACAATGGTAAGTGCCTACTTTTTGCCTTCATTATAACATGTCCACACAGTTTTTGAATAACTCAGCTATATTATTATGTTATAGTAAATTTGTTTACGAGCTTATTTTCCTCACATTACTGTGGCTTGCTTGAAGGCAAGGGCTATGTTATTTACCTTAGTTTCATAGCTTTCCTGTGAAAGTTTCACAACCTTTTCCTAATATCTAGCATGGAGAACAAGAAAAAACACTCTCCAACTTGGTCATTGGTAATTGTCGGAAAAGCAAGGGATATAAGAGCCTGGAAGAAATTAAGAGCATCATTTTAAAATTTAATCATGAAGAAAAGATTATTGAGCACTAAGAACAGACAGGAAGTATCTATATAAATAAGGAGATGTTGTGTGATTGCTGGCACAAAATGGTTAATGGTAAATTGAAATTTGAATTCTCCAAATAAGTGCTATTCTGTGCTTATCTCTTAAAAATTCAAATTGAATTTAGAAATTTAAATTAACTCTAGAATCTTAAAAAGAAAATAATTTAAAATAGAAGAACACATGACTAAATTGTTACATATCTAAAGGAGTGTCAGGTAGGAGGCAGAAACTGATAATAATTTTAGAACGCACAGCTATGGCTGGTGGACATGTCAACTGCCTCTTACCTTTCATGTATTTTTAATTTTTGTTACCAGTAGGAAAGAAGTAAGACGATGAACTCTGCATCAATTTTTCCTGTGAAATCGCACATGAAATCAAAGGAAATAATGGCTGAAAAATCTCAAATTTGGTGAAAGACATAAAGCTCCAGATATACAAAATCTCAGAGAACTCAAAACTGTTTATACTCAGGCCAATCATAATCAAGTTTGTAAAAATTAAAACATAGAAAAAATCTTGTAAATGGCCCAAGAGAAGCAATACTTTTACCCATAAGGGAACAAAAATTCTCAAATGACAGTGAATTTCTTACAAGAAATGATGGACCTGAGACAAAACTCCATTGATCACCTGATCCTATAAAATCCCTTACTCTAACTGGTGGTCCACAATGACACTATGGATCTTCAGGAATTATTGTCAATTCAGAGCCAGTGTCTATTAATCTCTGAAAATACTGATTACATTTCCTTTCCCATTACATAGTGCTCTAGTAATGACTGCAGGTGCTTCTGGGGAAGGCTGAGAGGTAGATTAACAGTATACAATTTTGGCAGTGTAGCAGGGATGGGTTCCAGTCTTCTTCATCCCAGGCGTTCCAGATCTGTGAATTGGCTCAAGTCTGGGAATTGATTGATGATCTGTTTTAGTGATACATGTCAGATTTCTGTTCACCAGATCTGAGGCTTTTCTCCTTATACAGTTCAAGTAAGACTTCAGTAGACCTCTCATATGCTTCAGCTCTACAGACACCATGATCAACCAGTCATTACCAAAGATTTATGTCAGTCAGCCTATTCTGATTAACATCTGTAATTGTACCCACTTTGTCTTCGATGATTAAGTGCTACCACTGGCCCCTGTCACCTTGAGCTCCAGTCATCACCCTTATGTTTAGGGATTCCAGTACAATAGGGAAGACCCACGATAAAGCTCTTCTTTTATGCTGGGGCTATCCTCATGAATTTACTAGTCACAGCCATGGTGAAAGGCATTCCTCTGGAACCCCTTGGTTTGGATGAACAGAACCAACACAAACATTGTCTCCAGCATCCCTAAGACTTTGGGTACTTCCCTCTACAGTATAGTAAGAAGGTCCTGAGATTTCAACTTCATTTAATGTAGGCCATATGTGGGTCTGTTTTTTAATCAACAAACATAGACAACTTTTAGAGTCATTCCTAGGCCCTCAAGTTAAAATTTTGAATTCATAATCTCTGCTCAGTAGTCCCATATCAACACATTTTACCTGATCTAACTTTATATTACTTTCAGCTTGATCCTGCACCCTTAACATCCATTCCCACGTGCATATCTCTAGCTGGAATCACGAGCAATCTGGGAACTGTTTCTGAATTAGTTTCTGCATTGCAGATGGCTTTGCTCTAAAACCTGTTCCAGGATTTTCATGTTTCCAAAGAGCATCCTGAACTGCCATAGTCATGTTGATCATAACTAGATCACCTATTTCATAAGCCGCTAATGGAAAATCTGCCTCCTTCATGTCTGTGCCTGACCCAAACCAAAACATCACACTGAATCCAATCACATTTATACATCTAGTTTTGAAGTTACAGGAAATATGGGGGATGACAACATATGTAATGACACCATGGGAATGAATAATATTCAGATGTCAAAAGTTCTGTTGCACAACAGTCCTGGTTTCAGAAAAAAGTAAATGATATGAAATTTAAAAAGAGGAGTGAAAATTTTACAGACACTTGTTGAAGAGACTTAAGAGACAATTGAAAAGAACACAGTGTTGGATCTTTCTGGAGTCTTGTTTCAAATAAATCATATGACTACTGCTACTAATAACAACAATATAGTTACAAAGATTACTGAAGGTCTGCTTCATATTAGGTGTTATTAAAGAATTAGTATAATTGTTGGGTGTGATATTGGCATTGTATTATTTTGTAGTATGTATTAGCAATGTATCCTGAAGTGTTTACTCTGGAATAAAATAATATCCTGAATTTACTTTAAAATATTCTAGCATGGTAGGGAAAAAAGAGACAGGATACTTGAAAAGGACTGCCATTATGTTACTGATGGTTGCTGAGGGATGGGCCCATGGTCGTCGTAAGTCATTACATTCTTCTGTATTTGAGTGTATGTTTCACATTTTTTATATTAAATATAAAGGCTCAAGGGCCACATTCTGGAAGGCTGAGGATTGAGGGGGCTCTACAGCTCTCCCAAGCCTGCCGGGACCTGGCAGGGGAGTTTGGGTCTGACCTGGCAGGGGAGCAGAGTCTCCTGGAGACTGAGGATCTGGAAGAAGAAGCGAGAGGAAGCCACAGAGCCACCGCCTCCACCCTCCGGACACATTGGCCATAATCACACTACAACTACAATTGTAAATATTATAATATTATAAATATTATTGTAAATTGTAAATAGAGCCTTTGGGGTCTGCAGCACTATTTAGCCCGGAAGTAACCAGCAAGGTCTTCTGTAGCTGGAACCTGTTTGCTCTCTGTTCCTCCTTACAATTCAGGATCTTGAAACTAGCGAATCAGAGCTTTCCCGCCGCCACCTTCACTTTGCTAAGTGCTGAGCAATGAAGGGTCGCCTTGGCCTTGGCCGAGCCCTCCTTTTTAAAGACTTAAAGCCCCCTTAAGTCCAGATGGGTTTGTATGGTACTGAGACTGAACCCACGTCAGGCAAAGGCTTCCAAGGGAGGGAGTTTGCCTGGAAAGTTCTGGTGGGACGTGGCGTCTAACGCTCTGAAATTAAGGGATACAACTGGTACTCGGGAGGAATAGTTCAAATGGTAGACGCCAGCGGGCACGAAACAGGAGGATCAATACCCATGTTCCCCAAAGTTTCTCTTCTTGTGGTAGGTGCGTTGTGGGTTCTTTATAGAACTGTAGCCATAGCATAAGATGCTCTATCTTGAGCAGCACGGATTTTTTTAACTTACATATGTTTTCCTTTCTTGCTGACCCTGACATGTCTTAGATAATGACTAGTTAACTAGGTGAGAATTAATCTTGCTTGTTTAAGAATTCCAGGGACTGGCCTTAAAGAGGTGGAAGATGGCCGAACTTGGAATAGAAGATTAATTGCACATAAAACCATCAGAGGATGCTGATCAGACCACCCCATGACCAGTTTCGAGATGATTATCAGAGCTGACTGTGCTCTTCCGCACCTAGTTCCCCCACCTGTGCACCCCTGACACTCCCTTCTAAAACCTTTGTCCTTTAACCTTTGTCCTGAGATGGTCTCAGGACATGAGTCCACAATCTCCCCAGGTTGCTGGCCTCCTGAATAAAGCAACTTTTCCTTTTCCACCAACACTTGTCTCTCCAATATTAGCCTTTCTGGCAGTGAGCAGCAGAACCTGAGTTGGACACTGACCTCCTCCTGTTACAGAACATAGTGTGTAGGCAGTGTAAAAAGCAGGAACCACGTGCGGCTTGTAGAGAGGGGAATATTTTATAAGCTTCTGGTTTTTCTCAGGTAAATGTAGAACACAGGAAGATGAGGGTTTTAATCAGTTCTTCAAATTAATGTCTATGAGTCGTAAAGGAAGACACTGAGGTAGCAGTAGGTCCATGTTCAGAAAGCCCGTATGTGTTGGACATTTTCCTCTCAGGGTTCAAATGACCTTCAGCAAATCTTACTTCCACCCCTTCCTTCCTTGCTCTCCTTACCTTAAAGAAGCCAACTTGTTCTCTCCTTGGATACTTTCCAATATTACCCATCCCTCTGCTCTTCCAATGCCTCTGTAAACCCTCCTAACACTTTGTCTTTCTTTTTTTTTTTTTTTCCCCTAACACTTCCAATGATTTGTTTTAGGTTTAGATTTAGAGCCCTTGAGATTGGTGAGGGCAGGAGCACTTGGTTCATCCCATCATCACCAGGGCCCAATCCTCCACCTTGAAGAAGTAATTATTGAGTGAATGTGAGAATGAGTGAATGAGTTAAAATATATATCATACAGGGTTGCTAAGTAATGTAAGATAAAGTTCTCTTCCAGTTACTCTTTGGGACAAGCATTAAAAATGTTTGTAGAGAGAAATGACAAGGATAAAGAATCATTTGGGTATGAAGATGAGGGAGGAAAGATTAAAAAAAAAATGAGAAGTTTGGAAAGGTGCATTGCAGTCAGCCAGAAACCACCATCTTTAAGTATAAAAACACACTGCCTTATTGCACTGCTATAAACCACAACCTGGATATGATTTTCACCAAAAATGATACTATACACTGGAGTACTTTTATTTAAAAGAAAAAGGTTTGCTTCAAATTGGCTTTCCACAGAGCACTTGCTTCTGTGAAGCCAAGTGTTTCATCAAAGAGTCATATATTCAGATTTCCTTTCCCATTAATGCAGTTTCTTTTTCTCTTCTTCATAAATTACCAAAGACTCTAAGTAGGTTTGCAAGCAAGCCTAATGAAGTTTGTAGGTGGTAACTGCTCTAGGGGATGTGGAAGAGGGGCTGCCAAGTTTCAGTTTCCTGATGAGAGGTTAATTTCCCAAAGAGAGGAATTGGGAAAAACAGACCAGGAGGAGACTCATAGGCGAGTCCAGGCAATAGAGGGGATAACTGAAGCTCTGAGATGAGTTTGCAGATACTTTTTACATTATGTCTAATTTTCAATATGTTTTAAAATTGCCAAAATAAAATGTTTTTACTTTTTTTTTTCAAAAAGGAAGAGTTTGGAAAAATATTTTTACTAAATAATCTTTAAGATAATAATTTTAAAAGAGAAGATAAGGTAATTGGAAAAACTACGTAAGATAATGTAATTGAAATTTGAGGAGGGAAAAAATCCTCCAGTCATTCTCCTAATTGGATAGACCTCAGACATTTATACATACATAACCTATACTCTATTGTTATATAAATATAAAATACTAAAATCATTGTGAAACTAGATTGTCCTTTGTACTGAAGAATCTGGCTTACTCAAGTATAAGTGGAGGTGTTGGAAAAAGAAACAAAAAATTTGGAAACAAAATTGGTCGATTGTTAAAAAGATCCATAGAGTTCAAAGCCCTTAACAATTAATTCTCCTAGATACGAGTTGCTTGAAAACAAAAGCTCCTTCAAGAGTCTGTTAAATATCAAGAGAACAATATGTCATGGTAGAGTTGAAGAATAATCTGCAAAACCTGTTATAAGAAGTCAGCACCTTAAATGCAAGAGCGTGCACACTTACAGAGGGGAGGAAAACATGACAGAGCTCATAGAAAGTGGAGAGGAAGGCAGACCTCATTAGGCCAAACTCAGAATACTGACCAAATACTTAAAGAGAGCATAACTGGAAATGCTAGTAAAGTTTCGAAAACACTCGCACCCCAATTCTTCACACCAAAAGCACACACCCGACGAGGATGGGATTCGAACCCACGCGTGCAGAGCACAATGGATTAGCAATCCATCGCCTTAACCACTCGGCCACCTCGTCCACTTACAGTGACCTTTTGGCGTGCTTTATTTCAGAGTTTGTACTAGGGAACTCGCTGGCTATCCCGGAGAGAAAGACGCTTAGGAGACGGCTTAGAGACGTCTGGGAGACGTGGAGGTGGCTGGCTTCCACACGAATGGACAAAGAACTGGGATGGAAAAGCTGCGACGGGGGCAAAAAACGGGCTTAGCTTTCCCAGGAGTCGTAAAATTGGTTGAGACGTGGTAGAAACACATCTGCCTGGGCTTTCACTTCCCAACCTGGGCTGAGCCAGTTTGCTGTCACCGTCCCTCGTCAGGGGAGCCTGGGCCCGCGGCCCGAAAGCGCGGCCGGGCAGAGGTTCCCAGAGCCGGTTCCACTGGAGTCGCTGTCAGGAGAGCTGGCGAATGTGGACTCCTAATTCGTGGTTAATGAGACAGGCTGGAAAATTAGACGACGGATCTGAATAAGGCTCAATTTCTATTCCGTGTTATTGCCGCTTC
This sequence comes from Delphinus delphis, assembly GCF_949987515.2. NCBI lineage: Eukaryota > Metazoa > Chordata > Mammalia > Artiodactyla > Delphinidae > Delphinus > Delphinus delphis. The sequence goes on along the minus strand of NC_082692.2, from coordinate 21,224,693 downwards.
TACTTTCGGGTGACATTGCATAGAGAAGAATATTTAACTTCGTGGGGCTCTCCTCCCGGGTGATCCGCATCGGAGGAACCACGAATTCTGATTCCTCCACGGCCCCCGCGCCCCACCAGATACCTGTGTGTTTTCTAAGGAGAGTTTGTCCAACTTTCACTATGTTTTCCAAGCGTTCTGGTACTGAAAACGTCAAGAAACTCAACACTAGCGAGAAAATAATTCGAAGGAAGAAAGAGGGGAAAAAAGAGTGTTCAGCTCCATCTCGTTGTTTCATAAGAATGAACACAACGAACAGATGAACGAACAAGAATAGGAACTAATTCTGACTAATCAGATTGATCATAAATGCCCAGGAAAAGAAGGTAACATTGAAGGTGAGTCTTGACGAGCAAGTTTTCTAGGGGTGGTGAAGAATGAGGTTGTCCCAAACTGAGGAAAGGGCCTGAGCAAAGGCAAGGAGGCATACAAAGCAATCATATGAATCATCTGTTGTCAGTTCTGATAGCAAAGGGTAAAGGAATTATATTACTTTCACAAGGAAGGACAGTATAATTAACAGGAAAATTGTTAAAAATAGGCCGTTCACAGGAAGGGACGGTGAATCATTGGGAAAGTAATACATTAACTCTCATGTATTTGAAATTATTAAAGAGGAATTTGAAAATTAAAACACTGAAAACATATACTTAAACAGATTTATTAGATGGCAGATTAGATAGAGCAGAAGGGAGAATTAGGAAACTGGAAGTTAGATTTGAGGGAACTATGTAAAATACTATCCACTGATACAGGTAGTTGGAAATTAGGAAAGAGGAATATGAAAAATGAAGGCTAGGAGAGAAGTTCTATCATATATCTAATCATAGTCCCAAAAGAAATTATTGTGACAATAGGAAAGAGTCAAGTATCTCCAAGTACGCATCACATATGCTTCAACAATCATCAACATTTTGCCAAACTGGTTTTCCATATTATTGTGAGGTTAATCTCAGGCATTATATTACTTTGTGTTTCCTTTCATCTGTTCAATAAGAATCTTTAATAGATAAAGAGGGCGTTCATTCATCTTCAAAATTCTAGAAGTTATCAGTATAATTTGTTGAATAAATAGTTTTCAATCAGCCAATTCTGCCACTATTTTCAGGAACAGCTGTGGAGAGAACAACAGTTTTTGTTTGTTTGTTTATGATGCTATTGTCTATTACTTGTGTTTCCATTTATTTTCTATTGCCATTAAGAGTCTACAAAGTAGGAATGCTTCTAGATTTCACTGTTTAAAATGAGATGGTCTATGTGTAAAACAAGAAGCAAAATTATTCTCAGTAGATTTCTACAAAAGTGCAAGGCTTGAGTAACATAAGCTTGCAAGTTCAAGACTACTACCTTCCTAATAGTCTGCCCTGCCGCTCTCTTCCACTCCTGCATTTTAAAATCAAGACTAAAGTTGCTCCTCATTGCCTTCATCCATCACTTCCCTCTTTAGGCATCCAGTCCAACTATTCTCATGGTGATTTAACTCTCAAAACCTGACTGAGTTTTCTCACTCTCTGGCCATGCTCTGTGGATGTCAGCGGTCTCCTGGTTAAGTAATCAGAATGCCAGCTCCAGCCCACTGTCTACCCAGACATCAAGACAGTAAACTGGCACCCTGAGCATACTATAAGCCTGATTAAAACCCTTTAATAACTATCGATGACCTACACCCTGGCGATAGACCTCTGCCCTCTCTCACCAGCCTCCCCTGCACTCTTCCACTCATACTCTGGCTGCATTCCGTATTTGGTAGCGATGTATTTGGGGAAAATCAAAATACCTTCTGTGGGGAAAATGTGTGAGAGTAGCTCATGTTTTTTCAGAAGCCACATATGGAAAAGCCTGGACTGTGAGGCTGTGCTGGAGCTTTTCTCTTCTTTACACCTGCAGAAGTCTCTAAACTTCTCTATTCAGTGATAGCCCTCCCTTTATTACAAAAGAGGAAGGCAGAGCATTTGGAGAGAGCTAAGTGATGAGTTGGTGGTCCTGCTCAGGGCTTCCTCTTCCTCTGCGGAGAGGTCCAGGAAGTTAAAATAGGGCGAAGCTAGAGCTTTCCTAGAGCGACCTTCCAGGTCTAGCTGTTTTTCACTCTCCTTTGCTCGGTGGTCGGGGATTCCTGCACGAGGCTGCTTATGAGTTGTCTCAACTCCATTCCGTACAGTTTGGCCTTGGTGGGCATAAAATTACCAACGGATCCTAGAGGGCCTGAAAGACATATGGATATAGTGAAGACATCGATGACGTCAACTCCCAGGGGAAGGGGAATTAGCTCAAGTGGAAGAGCACTTGCTTTGCGTGCGAGGGGTAGTGGGATCGATACCCCCATTCTCCAGCTTTTGGGTCAGCGGCTTATGAGGCAGATTCAAAGCCAGGAATAATTGGATGTGTTAAAGGGAAGTAGTTAAAACATTCATGTTTTTTCTCTATGAGGTTGTTTACCATTCTACAACACCCAAGACAAGGGCACAGTTGTGGGGAACAAATCCAGAGCAAGTGATGACACTTAATGAGGAAAAAAAGAAGGCCGTGGTGCATATATTTATTTTATTCTCTGTAATTATAGAAGCTTTTAAGGATTAGAATTGAAACCTAAGTGGAGCCTTGACAGAATCATATAAACTTTAAGATATCTCATTTTCATTATTTTATGACTATATTATGCTCTGACTACATTTTTCTTTTTTCTCAAAAAAAAAAGCATTTGAAAATATATATTAGTAGAACTACTTTGTTTTCTAGGTGCTACGGTCTGAATATTTGTGCCCCCCTAAAATTTATATTTTGAAAATCTAATGGTCAGGGTGATGGTATTAGGAGGTGAGGTCTTTGGGAGATGATTAGCTAATGAGGGCAGAGCCTTCATGCATGGCATTTGTGCCTTCATTTACAAGGTCCCAGAGTATAACTGATTCATTTCACTGTACAGCAGAAACTAACACAACACTGTAAATCAACTACACCCCAATAAAAAAAATTTTTTAAAGGCCCCAGAGAGCTTGCGTGCCCCGTCCACTATGTAGGAAGTCAGCAAAACCAGAAGGCTCTCACCAGACACCTGATCAGCTGGTGTATTAATCTTGGTCTTTCCAGTCTCCAGCACTGTGAGAAATAAATGTTGTTTTTTTTTTACAAGCCATCCAGTCTATGTATTTCTGTTATAGCAGCCCAAACCAACTGAGACACCATATTTACTCTTTTCATGAAAGTTTCTAATTTTATAAAGCCCAATTTTATCTTACTAAGCTTACAATGTATGTTTACTGTATGTTTTTATACTATTCTGCAAAAGGAAAGCACAATTTGGTAGGGCTTTGTTAAAGTAATTAAACAAGGAGACCATTAGACTGAGGTGGTTCTAAATGCCTTGGTAGCTTAGGTAAGCAAACCAAAACTGGAATCTGAGAAAATGAAATTTAAGAACAGCTTATCACAATGAGCCAGCTAGGCTTTCCCACATAAAGCAGTCTTAAGCTATAGCCAATCAAATAATTGCTTTGCTTTGCTTCTGACATCTCTACAAAAGTCTTGCCTCTAGCTTCTGCCTGCAGAGCCTCCTAACCACTTTTTGTTTGGCACTCCCTAATTTGAATGGCTGCTTGCTCAAATAAACCCTTATAAATTTTAATGTGCTTCAGTTTATGTTTCAATGGGTGCAATGGTTAAGTTTTTAAATCTAAGGAATTAAAATCATATTAAATAAAACAAAATGTCTAGTATGATACAAAATATTGCATATAACCTAAATATATACTTTGACAGCTTCCAAGATACTCTCGTGGCTTAGCAGGAGCTATGAAGTGATAAGGTATCCACTTTATTATCTGGTGCTTTTCTGGATGGGACCTCCCTACCTTTCCCAGGGAGATGACTCTGTGACTGGACAATGTCCTGGTACATGCAGGACATATTTAGGAATCCAGACCTCAAGAGAGAGTTCTCTGGACCCAGCTTTATTACATGCACCTTCTGTGACCTGTCCTGGGTGGGACATACATGCTTTCAAGTATGGGATAATATTTGCAGCTAGGAAAAGTACTCTAAATTATTTAGTTCAAATCACCCTCTTGGGGTGAAGTAGGGAGGCACGTGATACGACGTATGACCAGGCATACTCCTTGTGTCATTGTGGAAGGGGGAGCATATTTTTAAGTCAAAATCACTACCTACTTCCTACCTACACCACTCACAACAATATGCTTTTTCCTGTAATGTTGTTCTACAGATTTCTGGTTTCTGGGCCTCATTATCACTAGTCCTTTTCCAGGCCCAGACAGTTGGATCATTTGAGGATGCCAGGTTTTGTTTCTCAGTTGATAAAAGCTGCATGGTGGTTAGTTCATCAGGGTGAAATTAAATGTGGGAAAAATACTACAGGTGACTCTCTTTTCAGAAAACAGTATTTTATTTTCCCCCCAAACCAGAGCTTTAATCAAGCAGGAACTCCATGCAAGTTCCCACTTTTGATTCCCTCTAATGGAGTTCAATGCTTATCACCTCGGGGAAGTTACTTAGCGATTTCTAAGTACGCACCAGGGGATCCCTGAGGAATGATAGTCATAAGAGCAAAGTGAGACGGGGTGGTGGAGGAGGTGTCAGGAAATGTTCTTTATTTGAGATCAGCTTGCAAGACAAGGTGGGGATAAAGAATTAGAGAAGCTAACCCACTGTAGCACAAAAGATTCATTCAGTCGGTAATTGCTTGACGCTCATTGGCGCTAAGGGAGCGGTAAGAATAAATGCTATAGGACAAATTCAAAGAAACACATCGAAGATGGTATAGTAGACAGGAAAGCAAAGGGGAAAGGGTCTCTTCAAGGGATGCTAATCTCCGATTGGAAAATACTGCTCCAGGTGAGGATTGAACTCACAACCTCGGCATCACTCGCACACATACTGCCATATAAGTACCGCGCGCTGTCCAATTGCGCCACTGGAGCTCCTATATTTCTTTTCGGTCACCCATTACATCGCCTATGCAGGAATATTCAGTTTTTCTCCGGTCGCAAAGGTACAAGTGCCTCCATCCTTCCCGGAGTCCCGCAACTGCATCTTGCGCACAAAGGCGGACTGTGGTCAGCTGCAGACCCCACCAATCCTGAAGACGCGGAGGGTGCTCTGCGGAAACGGGGGCGGATACTTTCAAGACGACCGCGAAAAGTGCAGACACTCGGGAGACTCCGACCTCCTCTTTTGTGACTTTTAGTCATACAAGTACGGGACCCTCTGGCCCTTTATTTCCTCCTTCTTCACAAAGTCAAATTTGTTTCTCCTTCAAGATTAAGTTGAAATGCGATGTCATGAAGAGCTTCCCCTGACTTCCCTTCCAGAATTAATTGCTGTACTTCCATGCTGCTGGCACACTTATTTCTGGAGTAGCATTTCTCTTGTTGTATTGTAATGATGAATTTACATTTGTCTCTCTGACTTGATGTTAGTTTTTTGAGGAATTTGGATTAAGCTTTACCTGTGAATCCTTAGATTTTCACATTTTGCTTGGTAAATGAATATTCAATATATGCTTTTTGAGTTATCAAGATTAAGCTTTAGAAGAGATTGGGAAGCAGTTGGACATTGCTATCAATGATGGCTACTTTTTATTGACAGCCTAAATAGTTGCCAGGACTTTACCTGCTTTGTGTAATTTAATCTCACCACAAACCTGCAAAGTAAGTATCATCCCATTTTGCAGATAAGGTAGTGGGGTGACTAAAAAGTAAAGTGATTTGTCCAAATTCACATATTCCAGCAAAAGGCAGAGTCTCTCTCTAAGTCTGCTCTTTTTTTTTCCATATCAAGTTTCTTCTACGTGAACAGTGATACGAATAGAGAGTAAACATTAAGACAGAAAATGTTAAACTATGCTTATCCTGGAAATGAACAGATTGTGATGAAGAAATAAACTTAAACTGCCAACTGTTATTTAAAAAGCAAAAATAAGCCTGGGACCAGTGAGTGTTATATACTTTACAGACAAGTTTAGGTAGCATAAACTACTGATTTCCAGAGTTAGGAACTTAAGATTCCTGCCCTGTCCTGGAACTATTTAAGGTTGAGCTTCAGATCTTTACACTATTATACATGTATTAGCCTCTGACACTCCAAATTCAGAAACTGTAGTGTCATTTTACTATGCAGTCATGAAGATAGGTGATGTATGGCATTATTAATGGCCAAACTTAACACAGTTCTGATTTATAAGTCAATATGTCATCATGTACAATTGATGTACTTGCTCTGAATACAAATACTGAATATAAGCTGTATATCAAATGCCTTTTATGGTGGTTAGATCTGGAAATTTATATATGTCTAATGTGAGTTAATAATGTAAGGAATGGAGCTCTTAAAAATGCTTTTTAAAAGTATTTCATTTTATTCCAAACATGGGGATGGTGTAGGGTATAGCAGCTAATACTGCTTGCCTATTCCACCACCAGTCACCAACACCAGCGCCCCCATTCCTCCTTTCCAACAGAAACATGATTTTATTCACATAACCTTCTCTATACTGCCTTGGCTTTGCAGGAGGTGGGCCCAATTCTCAGCTCCTGAGGCAGAATTATGATTGATCTAATTAATCACAGTGGTCACATTCTTGGCAGTACTTGGATTAGGTGAGAATATATGATACAAATTTAGCCAATGTGGGGGAAATCCACTGGGGAGCATATCAGAGAAATTGTTCTCAATAAGAGATACAGTAAAGAAGTCTGTTTTTTTTTCTGGACTTTACCTTGATATTGTGAGAGTTTGAGGTACTGTGAGGAAACCAGCTGGAGTATGAGATCCATATATCGAGAATGACAGAACACAAAGATTCAAAAAAACTGGGTCCTGATGACATCATGGAGCCACCGAGTTAACGAGGCACGTAGCCTCTCTACCTTCCAGACTTGTTAAGTGCGATAATAAATCCACTTTGTTTAAGCCAATTGAATGCTGTTGTTTGAATTGTTGTAGAGCTATTACTGAAAGTTTCCTTGATTGGGGAGGGATCTTTGGGCTAGGTGTCTTATAGTTTTATAAGCATTGTGTTGTAAGTCCTCCTGATGACTGATATCATGAAAAACTCGAAGCCAACCACTAAGTGGTATTAAATATATCAGTCTGGTGCGCACTTGGTTCACTAAGCTGTCTCTTTTATATCAGCAGACTAGACATTCTCTTCACTTAGAAAGCCTACATCTCAGCCACTAGCTCCAGCCCAGCCCTACCGTCTGATTGTAGCTGGCTTTAGTCTTAATGGACACATGCCCAGCCTCAGCCCCTGAGCACATAAACAGACACTGTGAGCCACAAACCTATATTCGGGAAACTAGGATTCTGCTGCTGTATACGGCACTCCACTGCTCTTCCAATTAAACACCCGGGTTGAGATAACATGGAATCACAGACTCGTGATGCCTACGTGTACCATAAGTTAAATTGTTTTCCTGTTGCTCACTGGCATTTTTCTCACTCAACTCTTCATTCGCGCATGCAGACTTTTAAAGTAAGATTAGTCATTGTAGATACCGAGCGTGCTGCCCTTAAGGAATACAAAATTGAGTGGGGAGGACCGCTGAGCAAACAGCTGTTCACAACACTGTGATAAATGCCAAAATGAGGGGTGTGTTCTGCACCCTAGGAGTACAGGAAAGAACACCATCTGAACTGGGGAAGAATTAATAACTCGATTAGGTTTGCGAGTATTTCCCCTATTCCGTTTGTTTACTCTGGTCCCTGTTTCCTGGTTTCCTTCCTTCATTAGCAAAGCCCTAAAAACTCCGTCATTTGCTACTTCCAGGTCCCTCACCACGAGGTCAAGGACATGAGGCTGGCAGGTTATTGCTATAATGAGGCTTCAAAGTAGACCGCGAATCTTTATATTCTATCATCTGGGAGAGAAGAGGGCAGACAAATCAGAAGGACAGTGCACATAAAGCCACATCCAGAAATTCGATGGTATGAAAATGCAAAAAACCTCGTAAAGGCTAATTAATAATGGTTTAAAGAAAACTGGCAAAAGCAGGGCCAGTGGCGCAATGGATAACGCGTCTGACTACGGATCAGAAGGTTCCAGGTTCGACTCCTGGCTGGCTCGGTGCTATTGTTCCCTGTTCTCGGGGAAGGTGTGTACTGAGTTATTTACAAACCACTGCAGGCTGTTTTATTATGAGGAGGTCCTTATAAAACCTGTGATGTTATTCTTCAATTACCACACAACTGAGAAGAATGGAGGGAAGATGGCACTGTGGCGGGGCAGGACTAGAAAAGATATACAAAAGAATAGGACAAGAATCTTGCACAAATCTTCTGTACCCACCCGTCTTGCATGAAAAACTCTCCCTTTTCAGAACACTTGCCTCTTGAGAACACAGTACTCTCTTGAGAGTTAGTGTGAATAGAATCCTCCACGAATCCTGCTAAAGTTTCTCCAGTGTTCAGCTGTCCAAGTTCACACCGAAACAAACTACAGCGATACAGTCATAAACAACAGAGAGAAACGTTAAGTAAGGAGGGAATCAGCAGTCAGGTGTTAAAGGAACCACGAGTGAGGAGAAGCAGCTCGTAAGAGATGAGACCTTCACAGAGTAAACGAGAACGATGTGGATCTTGTGTCTATGAAGTGACTGAGATGGGTTTGGGATCTGCTGGGAAGAGCTAGCAGCAAGTTTACCTGCCCCGCAGGTATCTGCAGAACATCAATCCAACGCCGCGCATAGCGTGCATCAAGCGCAGCCCAAGCTTCGCGGCTCAAAGGTGAGGAGTCCCTGTGGTCTCTGCCCTCGAGAAGAACCTTCTCGTGAAGGTCAAGGATGCACAGCATCCGGGTCCGCTGACAGAAGAAGGGCAGTAAATGGAAGAGTTTTTCCATCCTTGTCTACTGAGACCCACGTTGAAAGAGCGCGGGAGGCGGCTGATGGAATTCGGGCGACAAGCAAAGAAAAGAAAGAAGAGAAAAGAAGGAGAGCAGCTCCTTTCATCCCTGCTGAGTTGTGGCCTTTTAGGATAATCCAGCTCAAACCTTTTCTTTAAAAGCTTGGAATAGGAGATACAATTCTGGAGTCAAAAGGCAGACGCCACCAATACCACTGCCCGGGTTGCTGAGCCAATGACAACCACTATTAATAGCAATTGTGTGTGCCGTGTAGGAGACAAGTCTTTACGAATTTGCATTCTCATTCCCTTCCTACTTTCAAACTCATTGGTACTGACACCGCCCCCCCCCACACACACACCTTGTAGTTATGCTTCACTCTATTTCGGGGATTTCTAACAAGGTAATGGCTATTTAGGTTATCCAGATTACTGACAAGGTAATGGCTGTTAACCGCAGGCTTGTAACCAACAGAACCATAAGTAAACGAACACCCTAATCAGATCTCTCAAGTGTTTCCCAGAAAAGTGAATAATAAACCACGTTCCAGTATTTTCCCCCCTTCAAATTCATTAGGAAGATTGGAAGACTTTATCATCTTTTTATTATCAACTTGAAACCTTGGTCACTATGAAACTTTACAGCTGGAAAGTTCAGATGTCATCTGCTCAGTGTGATGAGCAGGGGTTAGGGTAAAAGAGCCTAAATGATGATAAGGTTTCCACATTTCACTTGAATTATAAAACATTTATTCTAAATACACTGTGAAAATTTAAGTGTTTATATGGAAATCCCTAGAGCAAGTATTTGGACACTTTCTGCAAGCAAAGTTTGCTGGTAAATGAATTTAGGCTGGGCGGTAACTAAATTTGCATTTCAGTACCATTCCAACAGGGTACAGAATTGAAGGAGGAGGAAAATAGAAGAATGAAAAGAGAGGAAACAAACAGAAAACAAATTATAAAATGGTAGACCTCTATTCAAAAATCGCAATAATTACCTTAAAGGTAAATGGTCTAAATACATCAATTAAAAATCACAAATTGTCAGAATGGATTAAATATAAACAGTGGCCATAAGAAACTCACTTCAAATGTAATGATAGAGGTAGGTTTAAAATGAGAGAATAGGAAAAGATACAACATGAAATCACTAATCAAAAGAAAGCTTAAGTGAATGTATTGGTATCAGCCAAAGTAGACTTCAAAGCAAAGAAATTTACCAGCAGTAATGAAGAATGTTACACAATTATAAAGGGTCAATTGACCAAGAAGACACAACAATCCTAAAAATTCCTGGCCATAGAGCTTCAAAACCATTCTCTTTCAATAATTAATAGATCTAGTAGACAAAAAAAATCATCAAAGAGATTGAAGAACTGAACAATGCCATCAACCAATGGATCTAATTGATCAAGATCACAATGCAAGTAGAAACAAGGATCAGTGATTGAGAGAGAGACAAGATCATATTAGAATTAAGGAATCAAGAATGGTTAGAGAATAAAAGAATGGTATCATGAAACTCATATTTTAGAAAGAGTTTCTTAGCTGTAAATACCTGGAGATTCAATTGGAGAATCTGGAAGTTGAGCATCCCACATCCACGTTTTTTTTTCTGCTATCTCTTGAGGTCAGGGTAGTATGATCCCTTCAGAACCCCAGAATCTACTGCAGTGTCTGACAAAGTGCAGCTCCGCAGTGAATTATGTACCAAATGAATGGAAAGGAAGTGCCAGGTTCAAAAGAGCTGCACAAGAATAACATTCAATATTTGGCAAGTCATTGGATATGGGTTTGAAGGAGGAGAATGAGTCAAAGTTGACTTGGAAGCCTAAGCCCAAAAGGCCAGTACAGAGGAGATTGGGAATTGAATAGCTGGTGTGTGGATGAATGGACTACTGTGGAGAAGAACGGACAGAGATATCGTGAGCTGGAGTAGAGAAAGAGCTCATGTTTTGCAATCTAATAATCTGGTTCTCAATTCAGGCTTTGCCATTTAGCAGCTCTAGAACCTTAAGAACATAACTTCTCTGAGCTTCCATTATATCTGGAAAGTGCAAATTATTGAAACCGAACAGGACCCTGCAGGGTCTTCCCGGGGACAGATTTCCCCCCACCCCCATCCCCCGTATCCCCTGCCTGCCTCTTGTTTGTAGAAAAGCTTTAGCATCCTAGGCCTTCCCCCAGTTCAAAGAGCAAATTTAATCAGAGAAGTGAGAAAATGAAGACACAAAGAAAAGCAGTCAAACAAGACAAATAATAATCTTGATAGTTTAGCCATAAAACAAACTCAAGAGCATTTAGTTCCTCCTTAAGGGCTATGGATAATATTCTGAGCCATATCCTTCAGTTATTTTGCAGATACTAAAACTCCCACCAGATGGAAAAAGTTGACTGCATGCTGACCAGTAGTGTGTAGATCCCAGACTTGTCGGAGCCAGAAAATTGATAATTGGGTTTCCCGAAATACCACCCTGTTACCTCACCATCAGTTAATCAGGGAGTTTCGCATTGGCTGATTATATATCCTGTGAATGTCTCCCTCAGACTGTGTTTAAAAACCCTTCTCTGAAAGCTTTTGGGACGTTTGCGTCTTTTGAGCCAGTTCTGCTTGCTTGGCACCCTGCAATAAATGCTGTACTTTCCTTCACCACAACCTGATGTCAGCAGACTGGCTGTGCTGCACTGGGGCCATTGGCCCCAAGTTTGGTTTGGTAACATTATGATAATAGTTTTGTTTCCAAAATTCAATTAGACTACATGAAATAATCTCCATAAATCTCTTAGCGTGATGAATGGCACATACGGCTGAAAAAAAAAAAAAAAGCAGGGAGACTTTTCATTAAGTTCAGTTTAAGTTTTTGTAGGGAAGAATGTCTCCAGTCATGTAGATGCAAGTGGAGATGTAGACTAAGACAGAGAAGTATGGACTGTAGACAAATTTGAGGGCTATTGATTCATTCAGTCAGTGAACTAATGTTAACTGGGCACCTCCTACTTTTGTTTCAACAAAGGAGATCATGAAAGGTGTAAGATCCACTGAGATCTCTGAGGGCAGGAAATACGATGTCATTCCAACACAAGACCAGCAAAAGACAGACACAATGAAGTGTCCCTAGTGCTGAGGTCCAGATGGTCCTATCTTAGGGTGAATATCGGAAAGACATGGACTCCACCTTTCATAGGTGTGGAATCTTACCCTGGTAACATTGGTTTAAACGGAGTGATTTTCAAGTAACATTGAGTACATACACTCTTTAAAAGCTGGAAACAGATAAAGCAGATGTTCTTGGTAAATACTATTTCATATTTTACTTTCAAAACGAAAACCGTGGGGTACCTGCCCTCTTAGCGCAGTGGGCAGCGCGTCAGTCTCATAATCTGAAGGTCCTGAGTTCAAGCCTCAGAGAGGGCAGCGTTAAGTGTTTTCACAGTCCGCCTGGCAAAGCATGTGTCATCTGTGCTTAAAGAAATCAACACAAAAGAAAATTTGCAAATGCTGCCAGATAAGCATTTGATAAATGTTTCAATATTCTATATTTGCTCAAGAGGATGAAATCAGCTTTCTGGTTTGTTGCACCTCTCAGTGGTTTGAGTGAAATAGACAAGAAATTTAGATTACACCAGAAGACAAAATCTATACCATATTTTTGGTCTTCCTCTCCACCCGATGGAAGAAGCAGGGGAATTTTCTTTCCTAAATTCGTGCTCTAAATGTCATCCAACCACAAATCATTTATTCTTTTAATTATGTAACAAATATTTCTTGTTAATGCACTGTTCTGGGTGCAGTTAGAAATTTGGAGCTCTTCCACACATCGTGTATTTCTCTATAAAAACAGCTGTGGTTGTTACGAGATTTTGGAAATATGCCACATAGGAGGAGGAAGTGGGGTAACTTCTGTAGACCTCACATCTGCAACACATTCTAGAAATTGTACTAAAAGTTTATTAATTTTATGCAAATCATTTGATTTAGCCTTGCAGCTAACCCAAATATCATTATTTCTATTTGAAAGATGAAATTGAATTTCAGAGGAGTTGAACCATTTTTCTCAGGTCTAATAGCCCCAAGGAGCAAAACCAGACATGAAAAGTTGTTTTTTTCTGTATGAAAATATGTGAGGTTCTCTTTTAATTTAAGGTATAGTCTCATAAGCAGTTTTTCTCCATACCACTTCCTTTCTTCCTTCATACATTCATAGAACAAATATTTTTAAATGAGTGGATTCATTTTTCCATTCATCATTTTTCCATTAATTCAAAATCACTTCTGTATCTGACACCCAGGTTCAAGACTTCTAATTGTCCTTGACTCCTTCTTCTCCCTCAAATCTCTACATCCAGTGTCTTGAGACATTGTCAAATACTGTAGATCTTTCCTGCAAAACCTCTCCAGAGTCTTTCTCTTTCTTCTCATTCATCTATGCCTTCATCCATTCTATAATGTTTATGGAGAATGTATTCTGTGCCAGACAGTGTACTGGGCTGGAGATGCAGAAAGACTCATGCTATTGCTAATCTCAGGAGCTAAAAAAATAAACCTCACTCAATCCCTTAATATCTTATAACTCCTTTTTCATTCTCTTCAGTTCTGGTTTCCCTATTTCCTACCTATTTGGCATTCAAAATTAAAAACCTTTCATAAAATGTTACCTTGATCATATAAGCCATCTGCGTGGAATTTTTTCAAGGGTTCTTAAGCCTCCACAATGTTTTCTCCAATGTATCTTCATGTGTCCAGGCTTTTCAATCACTGTTTCCCTCCATGTCTATTTTACACACACGCACACGCACGTACACCCCCTCCAACCGAACCGGTATATTTCTGAACACAGGATCCCTACCTCCATGCCTGTTCCTTCCATCCTGTGTTCACTCTTCATCTGTACACTTCAATGTCCATATATTTTTCCTTCGCTCTGATACGCCTCGCCTCTAAATTCCTACGGCTCTTGTATGTAACAGTATGTATTTTTGTTCTTGCATATAGTGTAAATATGTAACTTCTCAAGACCCAACTCAGCAAGAATCCAATAACTATCTCAGAAACAATGCTAAGCGGAGGTTTCCGTGGTGTAGTGGTTATCACGCTCGCCTGACACGCGAGAGGTCCTTGGCTCGAAAGCGAGCGGAAACAAGTGCTGCCTTTTGCTTTCCACCATCGGGAAAATTCAGCCCACCGCCTCCCCTAAAAGGAACCAGTGATCCTCCCACTTATGTTCCTTTGCTGCTTTAGTTTCGTGCTTAAGAGACAGGTAATCAACCTGAGATATTCCTCCCGCATTAGCCTGGTGTTCTGCGTGAGTCCTCTCAACTGGGACGTGATCTCTTCCGTCCCGGAAAATCTGAAACCTGTACTTTTGCGGCCAGACTTTTCCCAAGGCGACTTTCTCCCTTCCTTACCAGAGGAATAGGTACCAACCGCGCGCTTGCCTCAGAGTATCTTTGAGAGGATGTGCCCTTACTCCAGCCTAATGGCCTTGACTTTTCCTGACCTTCTGGCCGCCCCCAAAAGAAGGAATGACGTGGATGGAGATGGTCCCCTGAAAAATGGGAGGAAAGGAAGAAGATTGGAGGTGGGTAATTAGCTCAAGTGGTAGAGCGCTCGCTTAGCATGTGAGAGGTAGTGGGATCGATGCCCACATTCTCCAGCTTTTTATCAGTTCAACTGAGGAGCTCTTGTTGATAACCGCAAATCTTCCAAAGTACAGAAAGAAATGAAAAAACGATACACTTTGGACCCTTCTCTGGGCAAGGACAAAACGGGGCAATGCTGGCTCTACTGGCCTTTGGTATGTACATGTCTCATTAATGATAAATCAAGTAGATTAAAAAAATCAAAAAACACATTGAAAATGTAACACCATGCACCAATGGGTGGAATTGATCTTATAAAGGAAAATCACAATGAGATTCTACCAAAGAGTTGAAAGAAAAGCAAGATCATATCAAAACTTAAGAAATCAAAAATGGTCAGAGTGAAGCAGAGGGACATTATGAAAACAAATATTTTCAAAAGCATTATTTAGCTGCAAATGCCAGCGAGACTGAAAGTAGTGAAACTGGAAGAGGATCATTCCTTGTCCATATTTATCCTTCTGGCTCCAGAGATCTGTGTGGTCAGATTCGTTCTGAATCACCTGAGCCTACTGCCCAGCACAGAGCAGCTCCCCAATGAATATGTACTGACTGAATGGAAAGGAAGGGATAGATTCAAGAGGGCGTCACAAGAATAATGTTCAGTATTTGGCAGGGCAGTGGATGTGGACTTTGAAGGAGGAGGATGAGCCAAAATTGACTTGCAAGTCTAAGCCCAAAAGGCCAGCACAGAGGAGGTTGGGAATTAGATAGAGTGTGGATGAATGAGCTATTGTGGAGAAGAACAGACAGTGAGATCACGAGCTAGAGCAGGAAAAAAGATCCCAATTTGGAATCTAAAAGTCTGTTTCTCAATTCATACTTTGCTGCTTAGCAGCTCTGGGACCTTTGAAACATTACTTAACTTTTCTGAGCCTCCATTATATCTGAGAAATGCAAATCATGATACATACTTTTGTTACCAAAATTCAATTTGAATATATGAAATCATCTCCATAAATTTCTTAGTATAATTGTAAGGCTGAAACAAACGAGGAGATTTTTTTGTGGCATGTGGGATCCTCCGGGACCAGGGCACGATTCCGTGTCCCCTGCATCGGCAGGCGGACTCTCAACCACTGCGCCACCAGGGAAGCCCAACAAGGAGGTTTTTTATTAAGTTCAGTTTGTGTTTTTTGTAAGGATAATGTCTCCAGTCATGTATATCCAAGTGGAGATTTAGAGTGAGACAGAGAAATATGGACTGTAGACAAATGTGAGGAGGATTCATTCACTCAGTCAGTGAACTAATATTAACTGGGCACTGTTCAAAAGTTTCTTTTGAACATAAGGTACCAAGGAAAGTATAAGAGTGACTGAGATCTCTGAAGGTGGGAAGAGGCAGATCACTGGAACACAAGAGGGAAAAAGAGCTGCAAAAGACCTGTACAATTCTTGGGTACTGCAAGCCAGAGTGTCCAATTTCTGGGTGTATACTGGAAAGGTGTGGACTCCACAATTCCTGGATGTGGAACACTTCAGGTGCAGCTTTGGTTTAAATGGAACGATTCACAAGTAACATTGATTACATTCTTCAAAAGCTGGAAACTGATGGACATACCTGGAAAATAAAATTTCATATTTTATTTTCAAAGCAAAAAACAAGAGACATCTGCCCTCTTAGCGCAGTAGGCAGCGCGTCAGTCTCATAATCTGAAGGTCCTGAGTTCGAGCCTCAGAGAGGGCAGGTGTTTTCACTTTTACCAAGCAACAACAGCAAATATCTCCTGTTAGTCCCTTCCTCGTGGAGCTACACCCCAGTCGGGAGGAGTGGGAAAAACTGAACAAGAAGCAAGTAAGAAAAAAATGCATCATAAGCACATGAGGAAATGTGTGCTGGGGTGCAATCATTAGGCAGTAAATGGGCTCGGGATTATGGAGGTGGCACGTTCAGCTTTCAGCGGAAGAGTCGGGAAAGATATTGTGTTGAAGATGCATTTTTGTCTCTCCTTTCACGCTTGCTGAAATCCTTGTGCCCGAAGTTTTTCTAATTCAGCTCAGTTTCAGTCTTCAGGGAATGAATCCTCCGTGTCATTGGTTTATAGACAAGGAAGGAAAACCTGAAAAAAAGTTGTGAGGGAGTGAACATGGTCTGTACTGGACAGTGCTGGCCTTTCCATCTCAACATTCATGGTTTTTGGCTAGCGGAGGGTGGACCTCTCACCTCTGTTTCCGAACAGAGAGATTCTGGTGAAAACAAGGTCTTTACACTATTTTGTACTTGAATTTTATGGGGCAGTTGGCCTGAGGAAAGAAGGAAGGCTGTTGAGGGGCACCTAGAGAGACAAGGCATACGGCAGAATTTGTCCTTCTGAAGTCTGGGTAGCCTGGGTCTGCGAGAGAATCAGAAAGACCCAGACGGTCAAACAACAAAAACAGCAACAACAAGAAAAAAAAAATTTGTGAAACCAGAGGAATTCTTGGGAAAACTCATGAAAGAAGAATAGGAGTAGGATCTTTGGATAGCTCTTCCTTAAGAAGGTTTCTTACCCATCTGTCCCAACCCAACCATCACAGTCCAAATCAACACCTTCAGAAATATCTCCAAAAAAAAAATGAAACAATCAGGTTGTATTTAATTTCCACAAAAACAACCCCAGATAGAATTTTTCCTCTTTGCACAGGCAGCTTAAGTATGGTTTAAAATGTGTGTGTGTGAGGGGGGGCGGATCCCAGGAGGTAATGCAGGAAATATATTAATCAGCATTAGTGATCAGATCCTGATGAGGTCCAAAAAAACTGAGAAAAGAGAGGATCATGATTCTGCCATGCTGAGCTGTGAACAGCCCTTGCACTTTGCTTTTCACTGAGAGACTTCCCTTTCCCTCAACTTGAGCTTAAGCTTCTTCAGACACAAAGAATCCTTTGGGTGAAGTTCTTCGAGAACTTCTGTGAATAGGTGGGCCTTCAGCAAACCCAACATTTGCTTAAGTCAGTGGCACACAGTCTTGCAATAAGATAGAAAATGTCTTACATTTTGACTCTGTTGTAGGTATTTGGTAACCAGGCTCTGTCTGGGCTAGTTTCCCAGTTGCCCACAGAGGACCTTTCTTCACCTCTCAGCTCCTGACTAATACATCTTCTCATTTTGAATCAGACTTAGTAATAAGGTACCTACTTCTAGGTACTCAGTCCCTGAATCACATGTCACTTTACTACTGACAGCACCCCCCATAGCTAATGACTCTTATTGTGATTTCAATCTATTACATCAACTTATGCCACCTTCCTCACAAAGTGTCTTATGAAGTGCTTTAGAAAGTGTCTTATGAAGTTTTAGAAAGTGTCTTATGAAGTTTTTCTTTTTAAATTTCTTGTCTCTCCTCTAGAATATAAGGATCTTTAGGCTCAAATCACTCCAGTGCCTGGAGTTAAGGCATAAATATGGCATCTGTCTTGAAATGGAAGTAATAGGTAAATGGAGTTAATAGGCAGATCAAATACAAGTTAATAATTTAATAAATCATTTTATTAACTTCCAAAATGTTAATCCCTGCATCTTTCAATTCATTTTGCTCTTTCTTTATGACTTATTTGATGTTTTGAATTTTATTGATGAATAGCAGTTTATTTATAATGCATAATTTTAATTTTTCCCGGACAGAATTTTCTACCTTCTAATTAGTGAATAACAAATAAAGGTGTAAGGGACCACAGATGTTTAAGACTCCTGTTATAAAACAGTCACAACTGATAACAGCTTGAAGTTGGGTGAAAACTAGAACCGAATTTAAAGCCTATTTCCTTTTGCATGTATTTCCTCCAAACATTTTCTTCTACACAGGTTCTTAATTTCCACTTTCTTTCTCTCTTCAACAGTGAAGCCCAAAAATGTTCCCTCGTCTCTTCTTCTAGGTGTCAGGATGAAGACAGCTTGAGGATTTGGAGGCTTGTGAGAATTCTTATACAGGTAGACCACAAATCTTTGACATTGCGCAGCTTAGAGGCTGCAGGGAAGAAGAGGAGACGGTAGTCATGTTCGGAATGATGACAATGTAGACAGTGTAGCAGACTTTTCAGGGTAATCAAGGTCTTGAAAACACTTTATTTTTTGTGGGACCAATGACAAAATGATGACATATATGATTATAGTTTGTAGGATCCCAACTATTTCTCCGTGATTTTCTCTTAGGGAGTGGGAACTTGGGATACAGGTGAAGAAAGATTAAAAAGGAATGAAATAAATCCTCTTTCAGAACCATGTGCTAGAAATTGCACTAAAATTTTATTAATTTATGCAACTTGTTTGATTTAGCATTGCAGCTAACCCATGCATCTATGCCTTTATCCATTCTATGTTTATGGAGGATGGATTCTGTGCCAGACACTGTACTGGGCTGGAGATGCAGAAAGACTCATGCTACTGCTAATCCCAGGAGCTGAAAGAATAAACCTCAATCCCTTAATATTTTATAACTTCTTTTTCGTTCTCTTCAATTCTGGTTTTCCCCACCCTTCATAAAATGTTACCTTGATTATGTAAGCCTTGTGCCTGGATTTTTTTCAAAGGTTTTTAAGCCTCCACAGTTTTCTCCCCAGTGTATCTTCATGTGTACAGGCTTTTCGATCACTTTCCCTCCATGTCTATTTTACACACACACACACACACACACACACACACACACACACACACACAAGCACTCCAATTGAACAGGTATATTTCTGAACACAGGAATTCCTCCAAGCCTGTTTCTTCCACCCTGTGCACGCTGTTCCCTCCATCTTCACCCCTAAATGTCCGTATTTTTTCCTTCACTATGATATGCTCTCGCGTCTTATTTCCGATGGCTCTTGTCTGTAATATCTTGTATTTTTTATTGTTCTATCCTACGGTGTAGATATGTAAATCCTCATGACCTGCCTCAGTAACAACAGAGAAATATCTTAAGATGGCACGAAATGTGAGTTTCCGTAGTGTAGTGGTCATCACACTCGCCTAACACGCGAGAGGTCCTCGGTTCGAAACCGAGCGGAAACAACTGATGCTTTTTTTGCCTTCCACCATGCGGGGAAAATCAGCCCTCCGCCTCCCTTAAAGGGAACCAGTGGTCATCCCACTCCTGTTGGTTTGTCGTTTTCATTTCGTTTTTAAGAAACAGATAAACATCCTGAGATAGACCTGTTGAGTTAGCCGGCCGTTCTGGGTGACTCCTCCCAACTGGGAAGTTTTCCCTTC
Organism: Delphinus delphis; assembly: GCF_949987515.2. NCBI lineage: Eukaryota > Metazoa > Chordata > Mammalia > Artiodactyla > Delphinidae > Delphinus > Delphinus delphis. Next base: position 21,204,979 of record NC_082692.2, on the reverse strand, counting down.
TATCTCGGAAAATCTGAAACGTGAAATTTTGGGACGCCAAGCTTTTCCCATGGGTACTCACCGCCTCCTTTTCCTTGGAAGAGGAATGGGTACCAACCGTGTTCTTGCCTCAGGGCATCTTTGAGAAGACTTGCCCTTAGCAGAGTCAGGGTTTCAAGTGAATGATGGGGATGGGACTCTGAAAAACTCGGGGGAAAACACAAATGAAGCATGGGGGATTAGCTCAAGTGGTAGAGCGCTCGCATAGCATATGAGAGGTAGTGGGATCGATGCCCACATTCTCCAGCTTTTGCTCTCAGTCGAGGAGCTCTGGCTGATAACTGCAGATCTTCTAACCTGTAAAAAGAAATGAGAAAATTAGACACGTTGCACCCAGCTCTGGGCAAGGACATGACAGAGCAGCGCTGGCTCACTGGCGTTTGGTATGTACCTTTACTATCAGCCTATAATTTATTCTCTGTTTTTTCAGAATAGCTGGTCATCTCAAGGTATATGCCCAATTCCTTTTTATTCCTGTTTCTTCCTGCTACTTAGAAGCAAGGTGGTACAGTCCTGAGAAGCACAGGGCAGAGCTGGGTCAATAAAGCCCCAGCTTTCTTGTCAGGGACTGAAACCGAGTACCCCAAGTGACCAGAAAATATCAGGAAAGACACCGTAGAAAGCAAACACGTGAAGTTATTAGTGAACTTCTGGTTGCACCTGCGAGCTGTGACTAAGAGGCTCTGATCCTAAACAACCTACCATGGACTTTGAGAACTGAAGTGATAGCGCACTGCCCAAGTCCACACTGGTCACTGGATTGCACACACTCCAGAGATCTCCAAATAGCATCAGAAAGGCTTTGGGAATGGATTAGACTATGAAACCACAACACACAGAAGGCTGTTCGGTACCTGGAATTTGAGCACAAGGCAGTCAGGTGCCTGCAAAAGCAAGATCGGCAGTATTGCCCATAAGCTTTGAACAAGACATAAAGCCTTATAATGTAATACAAAAATGGCCAAGTTATAATCCAAAATTATTCAGCATATGAAGAACCAAGAAAAATCTTAATTCGCTTGAAAAGAGAATCAACAGATACCAATACTGGGATGACACAAATATTGGAATCCTCTGACAAATATTTTCAATGCTGTGAGAACTAGGGATGAGAACTCTTTGAAATGAATGTAATGTTAGGAAGTCTTAGCAAAAGATAGGAAGATATACATCCAAATTGCAACTTCAGAACTGAAAAAATATATTAACCAAAATTATAAAGGACATCTCACTGGATTGTCTCAATAGGAGAAGGAGATGACTGGAAAAAGTCAGTGAATGTATACATAGAACAATAGTAACTACTCAATCAAAATGACATAGAGAAAAGTGTATTTTAAAAGATGGACGGAGCCTTAGGGACAAATAGGAAAATAGCAAAGTTCTTACATTCACATCATTGGAAACCCAACAGAGGAAGGGAAAGAGGTCTTTGAAAAGAGGCGGTGGGGGGAACACTGGAAATATTAATGGTTGAAAACTCCCCAAATTTGGCAAAAGATATAAACCAGAATAAAAACATTCAGCAACGCTATAGCAGCATAAAACCAAATAAATCTACACCCAGACATATGACAATTAAACTGCTGGAAACAAAAGAGGAAAAAAATGCTTGAAAGCACCAGAAGAAAATGAAAGGGAAACTGCAATCTGAATGATTGTGGATTTCTCATCAGAAACCATAAGAACCGTAAAGAAATGACATGACTTTTATTAAATGCTGAAAGAAAAGACCTGTCACTCCAGTAGCTAAATATAACAAAAATACCCTTCAGACATAAAGGTGAAAGACATTCTCATTTGAGGTAAACTGAGAGAATTCATTGCTAACAGAAGTGCTAGAAAAGAGTAATGTCGTGAGACAAGAAAAAAATGATACCAGAAGGAAACAGAAGAGCATAAATGAAGGAAAACGTTAACAAAAATTTCAGAAACAGAAACCTGTTTGAAATAAAATGATGTTTATTGGGACTGCAGCCTGGGAGACACAGATTCAAGAAGCACATGAGTCGTGTTCCACTGGACTACAAAATGAAGGAAGCTTATTAAAGGGAAAAACTGCGAGGCCACACAGTTAGTTACCTAAGTTGTTTGTCCATAATTATAATTGGAACTGACAAGAAGCAAGACTGCTTATTAAGCAAGAATTGGTTAGGGTCTACAATGGTTACATAGTTACAAGTGGACCTTGAGACTGTAAGTTTGCAGCTTGTGGAAGTTGCTCCAGATATGGCTGCTGGTGTCCTTGGGTTTGGTACAGTTCAAAGTTCAAATTCTCGGTGATGTAGGGACTGGTCTAAGACCACATCCTCAGTGGCCATCACCCTATTTTTATATGCCTGAACTATGATTACTCCATTATGATTTCAGTTTGTCATCAGAACCATAACAAAGAAGCAAATAACTGGGTAAATATAATAGACTCTTATGTTACTCTTCAGTTCCTTAAAGTATATTTGATGCTTGAAAGTGAAAATTATTACATTATCTGGTGGAGTTTTCATTGTATCTATATGTATTATATACATAACATAAAGGGGTTATGGTAAAGGGACTAAATGGTGGTGAGGTTTCTATACTCAACTTGAATGGTAATTTATTGATTCTAAGTATACTGTGAAATATTAAGGATGTGTATGGTAATCACTAGACCAGTTACTAACAATGTTTAAATAAGTCAAGTGAAGGTAGGAAGGAAGAGGAACAAAGAAATATGAAAAACAAAGGGAACAAACCATTAATAAATTATTAAATAGTAAATGCAAACTTATTAATAATAATATGATGTGAGTTTCTTATAGTCAGCATATTTATTTTTAATATATTCTGGCAATCCAGATATATCAATTAAAAATCACAGTTTGTCAGTGTATTAAAAATAAATATGCTGATTATAAGAAACCCATTTCAAATATAGTTAAATGTGAGATTAAAAGCTATATTCAAGAGTACAGGAGATATAGGAGATTAAAAGAAAAGAATGGGAAAAGAGACCCCACACAAGCATTAATCAAAAAAGATAAAGTGGATATATTAATATAAGACAAAGTGGATTTTGAAAGCAAAGAAAATTGCCAGGTATTACTTGAGAAGGTATGCAATTATAAGATGTCAGCTCACTAACAAAATAACTATCCTAAAAGTGTATGCCTCTGACCACAGAGCTTCAAAACCCATAAACAATAGCTAATGAAACTGAAAAGAAAAGTAGAAAAATCCACAATTATTGCTGCAGATGTCAACAATCCTGTCTCTTTCACTGATGGGCCTAGTAGATAACAAATCAGGGAATACATCAAGGGACAAAACACTAACCACCACTGGATCTAAATCACCTTATTAAGTAAAATTGCAATGTGGGTAGAAGAAGTTGAGAGAAAAGCAAAATCATATCCAAATTAGGAAATCAAAAATGGTCAGCGTGAAGCAGAAAACTAGTATTTCAGAAAGAGTTACTTAGCTACCAATGCCAGGGAGACTGAAAGTGGTGAAACCGGAAGTGGATCATTCCTTGTCCATATTTATCCTCCCTGCTCCTGAGGTATGGGTGGTCAGATTCATTCTCAGTGGCTTGAGCCTACTGCAGTGCCTGGCACAGAGCAGCTTCCCAACGAATATGCACTGAATGAATGGAAAGGAGGTGATGGAGTCAAAAAAGCTGCACAAGAATAATGTTCAGTATTTGGCAAGTCATTTGATGTAGGTTTTGAAGGAGGAGAATAAGCCAAAGTTGACTTGGAAGTCTAAGCCCAGAAGTCCAGCACAGAGATTGGGAATTAGACAGGTGGTGTGTGGATGAATGGGCTACTGTGGAGAAGAACAGACAGAGAGATCGTGAGCTGGAGCTGAGAAAGAGCTCACAGTTTGGAATCTAATAATTTTTCTCCGTTCATACTTTGCTGTTTAGCAGCTCTGGGACCTTAGAAAAACTACCTAACTTCTCTGAGCCTCCATTTTATCTGGAAAGTGCAAAATACGATACAGAGTTTTGTTGCCAAAATTCAACTGGACTACATGAAATAATCTCCATAAATCTCTCAGTACGATTCAGCACATAAGGTTGAAACAACAAGGTGGCTTTTTGTTAAGATCAGTTTGTGGTTTTTGTAGGGAGAATGTCTCCAGTCATATAGCTACAAATGGAGATGTAGAGTAAGACAGAGAAGTACAGACTGTAGACAAATTTGAGGACTATTGATTCACTCAGTGAAATAATATTAACTGGGCAGCTCCTATGTTTCTTTCAACAAGGAGGTGATGAAAGGTGTAAGATTGAGTGAGATCCCTGAGGGCAGGAAAAAGCGCATAACTGGAACACAAGACTAACAAAAGACAGCACATTGTCTCCAGTCAAGAAACCCAGATGATCTTATCTGTAGGTGAATTCCAGAAAGGCATAGACTGCATCATTCCTGATTTGGGACATTGGCTTATTGGAATGATTTTCAAGTACCATTGATTGTATTTATTAAAAGCTAACAGCTGATAAAATAGTGGTGGTTGGAAAGTACTGTCTCCTATTTTATTCTCAATGAGTAAAACTCGAGCTATCTGCCCTCGCATCAGTCTCATAATCTGAAGGTCCTGAGTTCGAGCCTCAGAGAGGGCAGGCAGGTCATTATCTTTCCATAGTCTTTTGAAAAATGAGCCAGCCTTTGCTTAAAAGGGTGAAATTAGATTTCGAGTTTGTTGCACTTCCCAGTAACTTCAGTAAAATCATTGGTGAAAACACTTCGATTATACCAGAAAACACAAGTTATATCACACTTTTGATCTTCCTCTCCATCTGATGGAAGAAGCAGGGGAGAGTTCTCTTCCAAATTTGGGCCCGGAAGGTCAGCCATTGGCAGTTAAGGAATGGGGAGGTGTAAAATCATTTATTCTCTTAATCATGCAACAAATATTTCTTATTAGTGGACCCCTCTAGGTGCAGTGATTCAAGAGTGAATAAAACCTCAAACTTGCCTCCCTTATAGAGCTACATCCCAGTTAAGAGGCGTAGGAGACACAGACAAGACGCAAATAAGAAAACTGCATAATAAGCTAGGTGAGAAGATGTCTGCTGCGGGGTAATCATTAGGCCATCAGGGGGCTGGGAGAGTGGAGGTTCAGCTTTCAGGAAAGTTGTCACCTTGAGATACGTTTTAGTCTCTTCTTCCTTCTTGCTTGCTGAAATCCTTGCGCCCCAATTTTTCTAACCCTGTCAGTAGAGTCAGTTTTACCTGTCCAGGCAAGCGGGGGTTACAAGAGCTTTTTGCACATAAGGCAGGTGGACTTCGCTGGATAAATAGTGGTACCTGATACATCCTTCACATGTTTCTTCACGTGGAAAATGAGACCTCCAGAATTCTCTAGGTGGTTCACAGCAACTGGTGCAGGGTCAGAACAATAGGAAATGATTAGCAAGCGTTAGCTACCGCTTTTGCCTGTGGAGTGCTGTCCTTACTCACTGAGTTTGTACTATGGGCGCTCATTGGAGGCTTGAAGAATGGATTTGCAGATTGAGATTAAAACCCACTAACGTTCTCTTCTTGGAAAGAACAGGCTAAGGTTTCCCTTAGTCCCTGGGTAAGGAAAGAGCCCTAAATGAGTTTGAAAAAATGAATGTTCCCTGGGAAAAGCAGGATGCTTTTCAGTCTGATCGCAAGCTGGGTCTCAGCATACTGGTGACGGCTCAGGATGTCCGGATACTTAAGCAGCCGATCTGAGCAGAATGTCCACGGTGGAGAGAAACAATCTTGGTTTCATATCCGCAATTTGAAAGGCAAATGCAACAGACCTGTTGTCTACTGACCTTAGGAATGAAACAAACAAAAGAAACTTTGTTTCTTTCATGATGAAAAAAAAACAAAATCAAACCCCAAAATCTTTACCATTATATCTGACTAAAATTGTCACTGGAAAACTCAAAATATCTGACAGATATTTAGGATGAGAAGGGATTCTGACCTGTGGAGCATCCGTGTTTTTTGTTGAACTTTTCTTGTTTGAGCAGTTTTTTCTTGATTTTGTGTTGATATTTCCTGACCATTCCTTCATTTCTTTCAAATTAAAGACTGAGTAAAAGCCCTGATTTCCAGTTTCCAATGTTCTCTTGAAAATTCTTCCTCTTCCCTCTGCTACCTCATCCTTGTCCAGGATCCTAGTGTCTTACTATGCCAATCCTATCTTTCTCTGGAAGACAGGAGGAGGGATGAAGCCCTACCCAGCAACCTGGGCCACGTTGGGAGGGCTTAATTGTGCAGGTGAGAGGGCTGCAGAAGCCACCCCTCCTCTCCTCCTCCTAGGTGGCCATATTTCCAAAATCTCTAACAATCACAACTCTGTTTTATAGAGAAATACATGACATGTGAGACAGCCCCGCAATTCCAGCTGGGCACCCTACCCAGCTGGGACCTTCACTTGCTTTCTGGCAATTCAAAAGAGTGAAATGGTTTCAGAGCTAGATCATTCCCATGATGAAATACTATAGATCTCACTCCCCCCACCCCACTCCTTAATAGAAACAGTAGTTTTTCATTGTGCTTTTGCTGAAGTCATATTTTCTCTCAGGTCCTCTTTGGTGGCAATGAAATAACCTTGTGGCAGCAGGTTAGACCCATACAACTGGTTAGGGCACATGTCTAGAATGACCCCAGGTCAACAAGAGGGTTAGAGCATGGGAATTAGGTTGAATGTTACAAAGCCTTCTTGGCACTGGGAGCTAGTGAGAAAGATATTCTATTTTCCCCAGTTTTGCTCCTTCATTCCTTCTCCACAGGCACCTGAGTCCTCAGAGCTTCTCCCCTGAACCCAACTCCAGGAAATATTGGATTGCCTTTAAAAATGACAATTTATACGTTTATATTTCACACAGAAGACAGCACAGACTCAGTCTTTGACCAATACTCTTTGTCATTGTATTACAACAAGGAAGGAAAACCTGCTGTGGAGGGAGTGAACATGATCTGTACTGGACTGTGCTGGCCTTTCCATCTCAACATTCATGGTTTTGGGCTAGTGGGAGGGTGGACCTCCCACCCCTGTTTTCCAAACAGAGAGATCCTGGTGAAAAGAAGGTCTTTCCACTATTTGTAATTGACATTTATGGGGTCTATTGACCTGGGAGAAGAGGGAAGGATGTTGAGGGACACCTAGAGAGACAAGATGTACAAAAGAATTTGTGGGTGTGAGGTCTGAGCTTCCTGGGTCTGGAAGGGGACGAAAAAGACCCAGATGGTCAAAAACAAAAAACAAAACAAACAAGAAAATATGAAATTAGGGGAATTCTTAGAGAAAACTCATAAAGAATAGGAGTAGGATCTTTAGGTAGTTCTTCCTTAAGGAGGTTCCTTACCCACCTGTCTCAACCCAAACGTTGTAGTACCTGCAATGACAGTTCAAATCAACACCTTCAGAAATATCTCTCAAATTATGAAACAGTCAGGCGGTATTTACTTTCCACACATAGAATCCAAAATAAATTTTTTCCTCTTTGCACAGGCAGCTGAAATATGATTTAAAAAGGGGGTGGGGGGATCCCAACAGGTAATGCAGGAAATATATTTATCAACATTAGCGATCAGAACCAGATGAGGTCCAAAGACAGGAAGGAAAGATAAAGCGGGTCATGATTCTGCCATGCTGAGCTGTGAACAGCCCTTGCCCTTTGCTTTTCACTGAAAGACTTCCCTCAACTTGATATTAAACGTCTTCAGGCACAGAGAATCCTGTGGGTGCTGCTCTTGGAGACTCTGTGAATGGGTGCTCCTTCAGCACACCCAACATTTGCTTAGGCCAGAGTCACACAGTCTTCAAATGAGATGGAAAATTTCTCACATTTTGGCTCTGCTGTGGGTATTTGGTAACCGGGCTCTGTCTGGGCTAGTTTCCCAGTTGTCCACAGAGGGCCTTTCTTCACCTCTCAGCTCCTGACTAATACGTCTTTTCATTTTGAATCAGACCTAGTAAGGTGCCTACTTCTTGGCATTCAGCCGCTAAATCAAATGTTACTTTGCTACTGAGACCACCCCCCCGCCCATAGCTAATGTCTCTTATCGTGATTTCAGTCTATCACATCAATTTATGCCACCTTCCTCACAAACACTCTCTGGTTCAGAAAGTGTCTTATGAAGTTTTTCTTCTTAAATTTCCTGTTTCTCCTCTAGAATATAAGGACCTTTAGGCTCAAATCACTGTTTTGCCCTCACTGTGTCCTCAGTGCCTGAAGTTAAGGCATAAATATGGCTTCTGTCTTGAAATGAAAATATTAGGTAAGGCTAAGGAATAGGTAGATCAAATATTGAACAGTTAATAATTTAATAAATGATTTCATTAACTTCCAAAATGTTAATCTCTGCACCTGTCGATTTATTTTACTCTTTCTTTATGCCTTATTCGATGTTTTGAATTTTATTGATGAATGACAACTTATTTATACTGTATAATTTAAATTTTTCCCAGATAGAATCTTCTACTTCTATTGTAATTAGTGAATAACAAATAAAGATGTAAGGGAACACAGATGTTTAGGACTCCCGTTATAAAACAGTCACAACTGATAACAGTTTAAATTTGGGTGAAAACTGGAACAGAATTAAAACCCTATTTCCTTTTGCATGTATTTTCTTCTACACAGGTTCTTAATTTCCAGTTTCTCTTCAACAGTGAAGTCCAAAAATGTTCCCTCTGTCTCTTCTTCTTTTTCCCACGGCCACTCTCTCCTCCCTTCCTTAGCAGAGGAATAGGTACCAATCATGCTCTTGCCTCAGGGCATCTTTGGGTAGCTGTGCCCTGAGTCCAGTCCTGGTTTCACGATAAGGACCTTGAAATTTTCTGAAGTTTGGGTCACCCAGAAGAGTGAATAATGAAGTGGAGATATTACTCTAAAATATTTGAGGAAAGGGGCCAGAGAGATAAGTGGGGGATTAGCTCAAGTGGTAGAGCGCTCGCTTAGCATGTGAGAGGTAGTGGGATCGATACCCACATTCTCCAGCTTTTACTCTTTCAACCACGGAGCTCCAGCTGACAACTGCAAATCTTCCAACCTGTAGAAAGAAATGAGAAAATCAGACACTTTGGATCCTTCTCCAGGCAAGGACAAGACAGGACAGCACTGGTTCTACTGGCCTTTTTTATGTACCTCTACTATCAACCTGTAATTTATTTTCTGTTTCTTCAGAATAGCTGGTCATCTCAAGGGATATGCCCAATTCCTCTTTTTATTCCTGTTTCTTCCAGCTACTTGGCAGCAAGGCAGCAGAGTCCTGAGAAGTGCAGGGCAGAGCGGGGGTCAATAAGACCCCAGCTTTCCTGTCACTGATTGAAACCAGGAACCTCAAGTAACCAGAAAATATCAGGAAAGCAAACACAAGAAGTTATTAGTGAACATCTGGATGCACCTGTGAGTTGTGAATAAATGGCTCTGATCCTAAACAACATACCATAGGCTTTGAGAACTGGCTAAGCAAGGTTTTGTTGGGGTCTGCAATGGTTACATAGTTACAAGGGGGAACCTTGAGACCATAAAGTTGCAGCTGGTTATGTTGTTCTCAACAGGGCAAATGGCATCCTTGGGTTTGGCAAAGTTCAAAGAAAATTCAAGTTCTCACTGATGTAAGGAGGTGTCTGAGACCAGATTCTCAATGGCAGACGTCTCCATTTTTATATGCCTGAACTATGATGACTCCATTCTCATCAGAACAACAGCAGAGAAGGAAATATCTGGGTGAATAGGATAGACTATTATGTTTCTCTTGAGTTCTTTGAAGTATGTTTAATGTTTGAAAGTGAAAAGTACAGCATTGTCCCATGGAGTTTTCATTGTATCTACATGTACTATATACATGACATAAAATGATTATGGTAAAGGGACTGAATGGCAGTGAGTTTTCTATATTCAACTTGAATAGTAATTTATTGATTCTAAATATACTGTGAAATATTAAGGATGTATAGAGTAATCACTAGAGCAGCTACAGATAATGTTTAAATAAGCTGAAAGAAGGTAGGAAAAGAAACAAAGAATAAAAAATAAGGGAACAAACCATTAATAAACTATTAAATAGTAAATCTATATGCAAATTTATCAATAATAACATTAAATATACATTATCTAGACACACCCATAAAAATCAGAGCTCGTCAGAATATACTAAAAATAAATATGCTGACCTTAAGAAACTCTTTTCAAAGGTGTTAATATATGAGATTAAATGTTATAAACAAGATTAAAGTTACACAGGAGATTGATAGTAAAGAATGGGAAAAGAGACACCACACAAGCATTAATCAAAAAGAGCCGAAGTGGATATATTCATATCAGACAAAGTGGACTTTAAATTTCCAGTTATTAAGTGAGAAGTTACATAATGATAAGGTGTTCTTTGACATTCTGTGAGCTTGGAAGCTGGAAGGAGAAAGCGGAGACAGTGGTCACATCTGGAATGCTGACAGTGTAGACAGTGTAGTAGCCTTTTCAGGATAATAAAATATCTTGAAACCACTTTATTCTTTGGGGAACCAGTGACAGTATGGTGACATATATGATTATGGGTTGTAGGATTCCAACTTTGCCCAGTTGATTTTCTTTTAAAATGTGAAAGAGAAGTGATGTTCTGTTTTACTTCTTATACACATGTTACCAAAATGACACCCAGAGATGGATTTCTGAAGGTTAGCTTGTCTAGAGATTGCTTCCTGAAGATCAGACCGTGCTGTTTCTTCCCCTTAAGGGCTCAAGGAAGGGAGGCACCTTCAGGCTGGAGAAAGCACCACAGTGGTTACGAGGGGATTACCTCTTTCCATTTGCTGCCTCTCTGAGCCTTTGAGAGAAGGATGACCACCACTGGGGACTTGGAATACAGGCTACGAAAGAATGAAAAAAAAATCCTTTTTCAGCACCATATGCTGAAAATTGTACTAAATGTTTATTAATTTTATGCAAGTTGTTTGATTTAGGCTTTGCAGTTCATCCAAATATCATTATTCCCACTTTACTGATAAAACTGAAGCTCAGAGTAGTTGAACCATTTTTTTCTCAGTTTGAATGGATGTGTGGAGCAAAACCGGAAGTGGAAAACTGATTTTTTTTTTCCTATATTAAAATGTAGGCTTTTCCTTTAGCCCTGTGCATAGTCTTATCACTTTTTATCCAGACCAATTCATTCATTAATTCATTATTAAAACAAATACTTATAAATCAGTGGATTTAATCTTCCATGCATCAGATATTAATTCAAAATCACTTGTGTCTACCACCCAGGTTCAAGTATTCTATACATGGCTTTGACACTTTCTTCTCCCTCAAAATCTCTACATCCAGTGTCTTGACATATACTCAAATACTGTAGATCCTTCCTGGACAACCTCTCCAGAATCTTTCTCTTTCTTCTCATGCATCTATGCCTTTATCCATTCTATGTTTATGGAAAATGTATTCTGTCCCAGACAGTGTACTGGGCTGGAGATGCAGAAAGACTCATGCTACTGCTAATCCCAGGAGCTAAAAGAATAAACCTCGATTCTTTAATATCTTATAACTTCTTTTTCTCTCTCTCTAATTCTAGTTTCTCCGTTTCCTACCTATTTGGCATTCAAAATAAAAACGTTTCATAAAATGTTTTGATTTTAAAGCCATGTGCCTGGATTTTTTTTCAAAGGTTCTTAAGCCTCCACAATTTTCTCCCCAATGTATCTTCATGTGTCCAGGCTTTTCAATCACTGTTTCCCTCCATGTCTATTTTACATACACACACGCACGCACACACTCCACTCCACTCCAACTAAACAGGTAATTGCTGAACACAGGAATTCCTACCTCCATGCCTGTTCCTTCCACCCTGTTCACTCTTCATCTTCACCCCTCAGTGTCCATATTTTATTTCTTCTCTCTGATATGATCTCGCTTCTTATTTCCGATGGGTCCTGCTTGTAATAGTTTGTAGTTTTTGGTTATTCTCTCACACGGTGTAGATGTGAAACCTTTCATAACCCACCTCAGCAAGAATTGAATAAATATGCCGGGAAAAAACCACAACGCGAGTTTCCGTAGTGTAGCGGTTATCACGCTCGCCTAACACGCGAGAGGTCCTCGGTTCGAAACCGAGCGGAAACAACAGCTGATTCTTTTGCCTTCCACCATCTGGGAAAAATCAGTGTACCACCTGCCCTAAAAGGAACAAGTGATCATCCAACTTCTTTTGGTTTCTTGTTTCGGTCTCCTTTTCAAGACACAGATAATCATCCTGAGGTAGTCTTGTCGCATTAGCCAACTGTTCTGGGTGACTCCTCCCAAGTGAGACGTGTTCTCTTCTGTCCCAGAAAATCTGAAACGTGAACTTTTGGGGTATCAAACTTTTCCCATGGCTACTTTCTTTTCTTAGCGGAGGAATAGGTACCAACCGCGCTCTTGCTTTGGGGCATCTTTGAGAAGATGTGCCCTTAGTCTAAATTCTGGTTTCGCATTAATGGCCTTGACATTTCCTGAAGTTTGGGCCTTCCAAAAGAGCGAATAATGAAGTACTCTGAAAAGCTGAAGGAGGAAGGGGGGACGGGGGGAAAAAAGAGAGAGTGAGTTTGGTGTAGGGGAGTTAGCCCAAGTGGTAGAGCGCTCGCTTGGCATGCGAGAGGTAGGGGGATCGATATCCACATTCTCTAAGTTTTACTCGTTCTACCGAGGAGCGCCAATCTTCCAGCCTGTAGTAAGAAATGAGAAAATTAGACACTTTGGACACTTCTTCGGGCAAGGACAAGGCAGGGCAGCGCTGGCTCTACTGGCTTTCGGTATGTACAGATATTTTCAACCTATAATTTGTTTTCTGTTTCTTCAGAATAGCTGGTCATCTAAAGGGATATGCCCAATTCGTCTTTTTATTCCTGTTTCTTCCTGCAACTTAGCCACAAGGCGGCACAGTCCTGAGAAGCTCAGGACAGAGCGGGGTTCAATAAGTCCGCAGCTTTCTCATCAGGGACTGAAACCGAGTGCCCCAAGTAACCAGAAAATATCGAGAAAGACACTGTGGAAAGCAAACACGTGAAGTTATTAGTGAACTTCTGGATGAACCCATGATCTATGTATAAGTGACTCAGGTCCTAAACAACAAAAACTTTGAGAACTGAAGTGATAGCGCACTGCCCAAGTCCACACTGGTCACTGGACTGCACACACTCCAGAGATCTCCAAATAGCATCAGAAAGGCTTTGGAAATGGATTGGACTATGAACACACAGAAGGCTGGTTGGTACTTGGAACTTTGACACAAGGCAGTCAATTGACTGCAAAAACAAAAGTAGCAATATTCTCCATAAAATCTGAACAAGACACAAAGTCTGATGCAAAAATGGCCAGGTTATAATCCAACATTATTCAGCAAATGAAGAACCAGGAAAATTGGTTAACTGACTTGGAAAAGAGAATCAACAGATATCAATACTGAGATGATACAGATGTTGAAATCTTCTAATAAATACTTTGAAGTAGTGGTTATTCAGTGCTCTGAGAATTAGGGGTGAGAACTGAAATGAATTGAATGTTAGAAAGTCTTAGCAAAAAAATGGGACATATAAGTCCAAATTGAAACTTCAGAACTGAAAATGTATTAACCAAAATTATAAACAACAATGCCTCAATGGACTGTCCTAATAGCAGACAATGACTGAGAAAAAGTCAGTGAATGTGAAGATAGATGATAGTAACTGTCCAGTCTAAATGACAGAGTGAAAAGTATATTTTAAAAGATGGCTGGTGCTTCAGGGACAAATTGGAAAATACCAAAGATCTTATATTCACATCATTGGAGACACAAAACAAGAGGAGAAAGAGGACCTTGAAAAAGGGGGAAATTTATTTTGAATTTCCAAATTTGAAAACTTTCCAAATTTGGCAAAAGACCTAAACCAGATTCAAAATGTTCAGTAAACTTGAAGCAGGATATACTCCTATAAAGCCACACCCAGACATATTACTATTAAACTGCTGAAAACCAAAGGAAAAAAATAAAAACTTCTTGAAAGCAACCTGAGGAAAACTAAAGGGAAACTTTGATCTGTTCTCATCAGAACCACAGAGGCCATAAAGAAATGACATGACTTTTTTAAATGTTGGAAGAATAGACCAGAATGCTGATATAGCAAAAATATCGTTCAAAGAGGTGAAAAATACATTTTGATTTGAAGGTAAACTGAGATAATCCATTGCCAGCAGAAGTGCTAGAAAAAAGTAAAGTGTGAGACAAGAAAAATGATACCAGCAGGACACTTGGAACAGCATGATTGAACAATAGCAAAGCTAGGAAAGATGTGGGTAAAAATGACAGACCTATTCTCTTGAGTTCTTTAAAGTATGTTTGATGATTGAAAGTGAAAATTACAACATTGTCTTATAGAGTTTAATTATATCTACATGTACTATATACATATCATAAAGGGCTTATGGCAAAGGTACATAATGGTGGTATAGGTTTCTATACTCAATTTGAATGGTAATTTATTGATTCCAAGTATGCTGTGAGATGTTAAGGATGTATAGGGTAATCACTAGACCACCTACTAACAATGTTTAAATAAGTCAAATGAAGGTAGGAAGGAAGAGGAACAAAGAAATATGAAAAAGAAAGGGGCGGTGGCTTCCCTGGTGGCGCAGTGGTTGAGAGTCCGCCTGTCGATGCAGCAAACACGGGTTCTGTGCCCCGGTCCGCGAAGATCGCACATGCCGCGGAGCGGCTGGGCCCGTGAGCTATGGCCGCTGAGCCTGCACGTCTGGAGCCTGTGTTCCGCAACAGTGAGAGGCCCGCGTACCGCAAAAAAAAAAAAAAAAAAAAAAAAAAAAAGGGAACAAGCAATTAATAAATTATTAAATAGTAAATCTGTATGCAAACTTATTAGTAACTATATTACGTGAGTTTCTTATAGACAGTATATTTTTTTATTAGTTACCCATTTTATACATATTAGTGTATATATGTCAGTCCCAATCTCCCAATTCATCCCACCACCACCCCCAGTATGTTTATTTTTTAATAATTCTGACAATCTAGACATGTCAGACTGTATTAAAAATAAATATCCTGATGGAATTGCTTCTCAGTATTTTCTGCTGTGAAGTTTTTGCATATCTGTCTATCTCCAGGAACCTCTAAAACAAAAGAGGAAAAACTATCCAGGTTTTGCGTGTAGCACATGAGAATGGCCTCTTTGTTTCCTTTAATGATTTTGAAGGGTTTCTAAAGTTATTGCTCAGGACCGGCGTTACGGTTGAAATACACAGGCAGGGACGGTAATCATGGGGTCCTAGGCAGATGGGTAAGCATCTCGTTAAGGACAGACTTCCCAACACTCTCTTTCTTCCTCCTCTTCCTGCGTGAATTCATTTTCTAAAATTCCACTGGGCGTCAGAACCTTCCTTTGCCCGACTCTCTGGCTCTTTGCCATCCCCTCCCCAACCGGCATCTACTAGGAGACCTTAGACGCGCAAGTCCTCTCGTAATCTAGCTTCTTTAGGTCCCCGTCATTGGCCATTTAATTAACTTTTCACCATTAAAATTAACTTCTCTCGGCTTCTATAACACGGGGTTAAGGACCCACCCGACATACAGCACCGCGCATTGCTGTGATGGAAAATGACCAGCCCAGCCTCCCACAGACCTTCTTCCTCTTTGAGCATCTATCTCTGCCTGCTCCGAGATCCCCCATCTCTCTTCCACTGTTTTTCTCCACCGGCTACAAAGTTGGAGTGTCAGTTAAGACATCGCCAGCCCTGTCATGTGTGGAACCATACGAGGAAAAAAATCAGAAAGATCCGATTTACTACACTTCCAATATTTCAATGTCCAATATTTCCCTGTCTTCTACGGACTCATAAAAAATTTTTTTAAGACACCGCCCCCCCCCCCCCCAAAAAGTCAATGTTTTCTATATCCGTATTGAGCTGTAGTCATCTGGGAAGTTGCTGTTACCGACCAAGAGGGCAAGGAGATGCACAGCCGAAGACCTCGGGCGTAGACCCTGCAGGCACCAGCCAGCGAAGTTAGTGAAGTACAATTTCTGCGCTATTGGCTATTTTGAGCACGTGGTTATTTCGGCACTAGAAGTTTTATGCCCCGCGTGGTTTTTCAGGGCTAGTCTGGAGTTCCAAGCGTCACCGCCCTCAAGGCAGAGCGTCTCCAGAACCCCTCGGGAAACAGCAGTTGCGCGGAGCGGCTAGCGCATGTCTGCTGGGGACCCGAACGGTTATTGTAGGAAGACTCTGGCTCTGATACAATCTCATACAATCTCACTTCTTGATACTTCACAGCAGAAGAAACTACGTCCCAGAGGTAAATGAGTGCAAAAACAAAGAAAACGAACACGCCGAAGAAAAGACAGCTGCCTTCTCTGAGGCTCGAACTCAGGACCTTCAGATTATGAGACTGACGCGCTGCCCACTGCGCTAAGAAGGCGCTCGGGTACCTATCGGGTACCCACCTTAGCCAGGCTGTAAATGAATTATCTAATTTCTTTCCGTCGAAACGGATTACTTTCTGGATTTTCAGTTTTCTTCGTCCAGAGTTACTGGTTATCCCAGATATTTCCAAATATCCAGGGTCCTTTCTAGCTCCGCGCTCAAAAGAGCTTCATACCTGGAAACTAGTGTATCCACTGAACAATTGTGCCTGACCTCTGGTTGATGCTGTCCTTATTTTCTAATCATCTGGATTGTCGTTCCCTCAATTATCAGTCGATTTTTTACCATCCATAGTCTCCTTTGTTGGAATAGTAGACTCTCACCAAATAGTAGCTGGACGAATGCATAGCTCCCAAACATATCTGCAGTCTACACTTACGTGTCTTAATTTAAATCTACATTTCCACCGATGTTGCCTGAGATGTTCCCCTCAGTATATCACAAACTGACTTTGTAAGTCTGCATGTTTTCTTCACTTCTATGTACCAAAAATCCTATTAAAGATTCTATTCATTCAATTTCATTTAGTCCAGTTTAGTTTTTTGCCATAAATCTATATATCATTATCCACATTTTACTGATGAAACTGAGGCTCCGTAGAATCAGATTCACAGCTGCTAAATGGCAAAGCCAGATGTTGAAAGCAGATTTTGCTGATTCCAAAAAGTGTGCTTTCTTCACTCTAGATTATGTTCTTCCCCACATCACCACATTCACTCGTTACACAAATATTTATAGAACTGTGAACTCTTCAGTCCATTCAACAGACATTAATTCACAGCCTGCCATGTGCCTGGCACCTGAGTTCAAAACTTCCAAGAAAGCCTTGACCTTTCGTCCCTCAAATCCTGACAAATACTTTAGACTATCAGTTCTCAAAGTGTGGTGTCCAGACCCATGGGGGTTCTGAGACACTTCAGGGTATCTGTGAGGCCAACAATTTTTTCATAATTATCAAGACTTTATTTGCTATGAAAAAAAAATCCGATGGTGCAAAAACAGCAGCGCATAAATCTTCTGGTGCCTGCTATGAATCAAGGCAGTGACATTAAGCTGTGCCAGCAGCCACTGTGTCTATCCACCACACACTCAGAAAAAAAAAAAAGTATTTTACTTAAGAATATCCTGATGGAGCAGTAAAAAATATTTACTAACTCTCACCCTTAAGTACATGTTTTTTTAATAATTTGTGTGAATAAATGAGAAGTGCAGAAAAAGCCTTTCAGCTGTGCACCACAGTAGAATGATTATCTCTGAGAAAAGCACTTGGGTGACTTTTGAGTTGTGAACTGTTCTAGTTATGGGTTTTGTTTTGTTTTGTTTTTCAGGGAACACCACTTTTATTTGAAAGAAGTAACAGACAAAACTATGACACATTCAGGCATTTTCTCAAGAATAAAAAAATTCAGCCTGTCACTTCAAAGAAAATAACTGACAGAATTTGTTTGCAATGATAAAATATTAGCCTGCAAGTGAAAATTAGCATCTAGGAAACTTCATGAATTTGCAGCTTCCCAATATTTAGAGATGTTTCTGATGAGATTGGTGATGGTATCAATGAATGTTCTTTTCTGTTTGTTTGATATTGTATACTGAAACGTTTCAACATTTGGAAGAACTACATATCTCAGTGGACCAATATAACCAAGTTGTTACCAAATCACATATGGGTGAAAGATCCATTCAAAGTTAGCAATAAGGCGTCAGATTCTACTTTACGACCAACCCTAAAGAAGGTACTGCCTGTCAAGTATTGGTGTAAAATCAAAGAAAGATGTCCACAATTACCTGAAAAGGCTATTGAAATACTCTTTCCTTTTCTAATAGCATATCTGTATGAAGCCAAACTTTCTTCATATGCTTGAAACAAAACATTATATCTCAAGATTTTGAATGTGGAAGCAGATATAAAAATCTGTCTTCTATTAAGCCAGTCATTAAAGAGTTTAAAATTAAAGAGTTATTTTCCATAAAATTATATTACTTATGATGACATCTGATAGGTTGATCATGTTATTTTAAAAATCAAATAAACATTTTAAATCTTAACATAATAAATATTGACAGATAAAATTCACAAAGGTCTTTGGGTTTCATTATAAAGTTTTTAAGAGTGTGATGAGTCCTGACACCAGAAAGCCTGAGAACTACTACACTAGATTATTTTTTACAGAACCTCTCTTGAATCTCCCTCTTCCTTTTCATTCCATCATTCATTCTACTCATAATTATTGAGGACGTGTTCTGTGCCAGGTTTGGGGAGTCAGAGGCAATTGGGCAACCCCGACCTCAGGAGCTGACAGGATAAACAAAGGCCCCGTTCCCATACTCTCAAACTTCCTCATTCTCTCAGCTAAAAACAGCCTCTTAAATATTTCATTTTGATAATGTAACCCTTCTGCTCTGTATTAATTTGTTAGAGATGCCATAACAAAATACCACAGACTGGGTGGCTTAAACAACAGAAATTTTTCTCACAGTTCGGGAGGCTACAAGTTCAAAATCAAGGCGTCGGCAGGTCTGGTTTCTTCTCAGGCCCCTTGACTTGCAGATGGTCACCTTCTTGCTGTGTCCTCACATGGTCTTTCCTCTGGGCACATGTCCGGTATCTCTCTCTTTGTGCCCTAATTGTCCCTTCTTATAAGGACACCAGTCAGTTTGGATTAGGGCCCACTCTAATGACCTCATTGTAACCTAACCACCTCCTTAAAGGCCCTGTCTCCAAATACAGTCATGTTCTGAGGTACCGCGTGCTAGGCTTTCAACATATGAATTTGGAGGGACAAAATTCAGCCCATAACACGCTCAGATTTTTTATATTTTCAACTCCAAATTTTCAGCCTTTGCTGTCACTACTTCCCTTCATGAGTATTTTAAAGCCCCCTCAATTAGAAAGGCCATACACTTTTTCTCATAGAGGAATTCCCACTTCCATGCCTGGTTCACACATCCGTGATTTCTCTTCTTCTTCATTCTCTAAGGCCCATTCTTGATACTTCCATTCTTATATGATCTTGACTTTTTTTTCTGGAATCCATGACTCCTTTTCAGTAACCATCTTATGGTTTTTGCTGTTACAGTATTCAGTATGGATGTGCCCCATCTTTCATTAATATCTTCCATCTAGCGGTCACTGTATCTGTAAGGAAGTGCTGCCAGTGGAGCTACACTCCAAAACCTGACATATGCATAGACTAATTATTGAGTTGGCCAAATATTTCCTTCAGTCTTTAAGTAAAAATAAAAGACACATTTTTCATTTTCACCAAGAACTTTATTGAACAACGTATTCACCGTTTTGTCCCACTACCTTCTGCCATTTTCCAGGCAACTTCATAATTCCATCTTCCCAAAATTTTTTATCTTTTTGAGCAAAGAACTGTTCCAGGTGCCTTTTACAGTCTTCCAGGGAATTGAAATTTTTTCCCTTAAGAAAATTTTGTGAAGGAATAAATGGAAATCCAAAGGTGTAATGTCTGGTGGATATGAGGATGAATCAGAACTTCCCAGCCAAGCTGTAACAGTTTTTGCCTGGTCATCAAAGAAACATGCAGTCTTGTGTTATCCTGATGGAAGATTATGCATTTTCTATTGACTAATACTGGATGCTTTTCATCGAATGTCTCTTTCAGTTGGTCTAACTGGGAGCAGTACTTTTTGGAATTAATCATTTGGTTTTCTGGAAGGAGCTCATAATAGAAGACTCCCTTCCAATCCCACCATATACACAACATCACCTCCTTTGGATGAAGACTGGCCTTTGGTGTGGTTGGTGGTGGTTCATTTCGCTTGCCCCACGATCTCTTCCGTTCCACATTATTGTACAGTATCCACTTTTCATCACCTGTGACAATTTGTTTTAAAAACAGAACGTTTTTATTACGTTTAAGTAGAGACTTGCATGTGGAAATATGGTCAAGAAGGTTTTTTTGCTTAACTTATGTGGAACCCAAACATCAAAGCGATGGACATAACCAAGCTGGTGCAAATGATTTTCAACACTTGATTTGGATATTTTGAGTATGTCGGCTATCTCCTGCGTGGTGTAATGTTGATTGTTCTCAATTAATGTCTCAATTTGACTGCTATCAACTTCAACTGGTCTACCCGACTGTGGAGCATCATCCAGTGAGAAATCTCCAGCACGAAACTTCGCAAACCACTTTTGACATGCTCGATCAGTCACAGCACCTTCTCCATACACTGCACAAATCTTTTTCGCGTGTTTCAGTTGCGTTTTTAACCTTTCTTGAAATAATAAAGCATAATATGCCAAAAATGTTGCTTTTCTTCTTCCATCTTCAATATTAAAATGGCTACACAAAAATTCACCAGTTTTGATAAGTTTTTCTTTAAATACAAATACACGCTGACAGCTGTCACAATACAATCTAACAAAATTGTTTCGAATGAAGCTAAAGACAACTAAGCGCTACTAGAGACATCTTAGGGAAAACCAAATGAACTTTTTGGCCAACCCAATATTTATATTGCCTAAAGAAATTCCTGACTCTCCTGATCCTGAAGGTAGCCATTTGTTGTCTTCTTATTCACTCAGGTTCTTGCCAAGCTTACAGGATCCAATGCAGGTCCCAGGAAAAGAGGGAGGAAAGTAATGCTAACCCTGCTTCTGTTTCTACCTACCTGGTTCCTTTAGCTGGAAGCTCTGTAGCATCCATGTCATGGGATGGTTTATGCCATAGTCTCAGGAGTTTTTCTAATGTTAAGAGTATCTTTTCTAATGAACTCTTTCGTTGGTGAACTCTTGTCATTTGTCTTGGTCAATGCCAGTAACGGGTCTGCATGTCAAAATGCCTGTAGGTACTTGGGATGTTCCTCTCTTCCTCCATATTTGGGTGAATCATTTTCTCTTAATTAGGGAAGTTCTTTCACTCTTGTTTCAAAGTCTAGTCCAATATGCTTCTTTTACAAAACCTCTTCCTCCATGCTACATTTCTCTTCAGATCCTTTTCAGACCCTCTTAGATCTTTGGGGTGATGGTTGTGGGGATCCTGGCTATAACTACTTTCTACATTGCTACACATCTCTATTTAAATTTGAATAGGGACATAAAATGAGAAAAAAATACACATCCGTGTCTCAAAATATATAGCACAAATGCAAATAGGGAACAGCTGACAATAGACCAGGAAGTATCTACTTTCTGCTCTAGTTTTAAACAGTTTTTATGTTGTTAAAGACAGTTTGTTGTTTTAACTGTTGTTAAAAACAGTTTATGTATGTTAAAGACAAATAAGTGGGAGTTATTGGCTAGAACAAGATATTATTCCAAAAGTGCAAGTAATTGGGACACGTGAAATTCGTGGCTTTTTATTTTATTTGCCATCTCTAAACAGAAATTATATTTACACCAATACTCAGAAATTGAAAATGTCAAGTAGCTTTACATTATAAACATTGTTGTATCTGCCATGTGTTTGGAATAACGCAAATGGAGCACTGCCTCTTAGATATCTGAGATGTCATTTTTTGGTATGATAGTAATAATAACAAAACTGATTAACGGATAGCCATATAACGTTATCAATTGGACCTCTCCAAATTCTGTGACATGAAAATGACCAATCTCTGGGATAGAATAATACAGAAGATATATTTAAGTCTTCCGTTATCATTTTATTTTTATTCACTGGATGCATTCTTTTCCTACCTCCATATGAAGTTTTATGACTTATCCTGACTAATACCATCTCAGTCCCAAAATTAAAGTGCTAAGCTCCATGTAACACTCTAAAATGCAAACTTGACATAAAGATAAAACTTCTCCCTTCACCCACTGGGGATGTTGAGTCATGGCTACTTGAATAAATGCTAGGGAAAATATTTCATCTCTCTTTGCTTCCCTGAACTCTTACCCTCCCCCTGCCATCTTGTTAACTAAGGCTTTGACCCTTCCAAGTTTGAGTGTAGTGGAGGGATGAATTAAGGCAGAGCGAGGTGAGATTAAGGGGACGGGGGTACAATAAAATTCTTACTTAAATGGTGATGTCATTAGTGTGACCCTTTCTGGTTGTTCAGGTTTTAAATATGAATAATTCTTCTTTGAACAACACACAAGATTGTGGGTTCTCTTTTGCATTTCCCCTGATGATGACGTATTCTCTTCCACTTCCTTCCTTGTGACTTTCTTTTCAGCAGCTCTGAAACTCAAATTTTCCTCCTGCTTCTTTTTTCCTAAGCTGCTTTCTTTTCTCCACTCAGCCCACTTGAACCGGCTTTAAGTTGATCCCCTGACATTGCTCCCTCTCTCCTGCTTCCCGCACATGTTTTGTGGGAAATGCTGATGCCTGGTTGTCCCTGATAAGCTCTGGAGCCACAGGCCAATCCCAAGAAAAGAGCAACTTTAGGCAGTCAAGCTGCCCATCTCTTGCCTTTATATGGCCCATGCCCCTCTCCACCGTGTCTCCCATATTTTGATGCCATTGCCTGGCCTTGCTGGCACCTCTCTTGTGCAGATTTAGTAAAAGGGCAGAGACAACGCAATCTGCATCCTGTGTAGGGAATGTGCAGAAATAACAGCATACCAACAGCTCACTCCAAAATCCTCTTCATAAATTCTTTTCCATTGCCATCTCTTTGTACTATATGGATGTTCTCCTCACCCTGCTCAGGATCTGACGCCACTGGCTGGGCTCCTGCTTCCACAGACACATCCCTCCTGCTGATTAGGCTTCAACACCTCATGCTGAGCTACCCTCTTCATCTCACTGGGGCTCCGACACTGTGCTTGCAGCCCCCTTCTTAATTAAGTGGATGCCTTCTGCACTACACTCGGGTTGAACAACCAGCAATAGGCAGTTCTCCTTGATACTTGTCTATGCGTTTTCTCACCATGATTTGCATTGCAAGTCTAATAGAATGTAAATTCTTTGTCATTTTTGTTTACTGATTGGTCCAAAAAGTCCAGAACAGTGTCTCTGAAAATATTTGCTGAAGAATATATCTGTGAAAATTTCCTTCTTTCTATAGTATATTCTTGAGCTCTCCTTTATTGAGGATCACTTGTGGGATAAACTCTCAAATTTTCTTTTGTCTTCTGGTATCTTTATGTCACTAATGGTCTTCAAAAATAGATACACTAAATAAAATTTTAGTTGAAGAGTAATTTTATTTCTTCAATTTGAAAATTCTAATAAGCTATTTTGTAGCTAACAGTGTCACTTTTGCAGGCAATCTCTTTTCTATGTTTTGAGGATTGTCATTAGTCTCTAACCCATTGTGATCCTTTCTTTTTTCCCCCTCCCCCTCCCCCCTCCTCCTCTCCCCCCTCCTCCTTCTCCTTCTTCTTGCTCTCCTCTTTTTCTTTTAGAGTTTCGCTATGATGTAACTGGCTATGGATTTCTTTTTATATTTCCAGCTTTTGATGAATTGGACTTCTTGAATCTTTTCTTTCCTATAAATCTTGAAGTAATAGGTAAAAAATTCTCATGTATTATGCGTTCAGTTTTTCATTGTGGATCTCACACCCAACCTTCCTCTCCTGTAGATAGAAGTTATCACAATTGTCAGTGAACATGCCAGTGTTCAGTCAGATGACCATCCCTGATAATCAGCAGAAAGGAACTGATGGAGGCATAGCCAAGAGTTAGAAATGTTTGAATACTAAGGAGCATTAACTTATTGCTTAAAATGAAATCCATATAGAAGAAAGTAACAAAACCTCCCCAGATTATGTTACCATCAGAAGTAGCCTCCTCAAATGAATAGCAAGTATAAATTCTAGAGCTTTAAATTAATTATAATGCTGGCAAGGGGTGACATCAGCAAGATGGCAAAATAGAAAGTCTTGTTTCCTGACAGAGACACAAACTTAACATCAATATATGGTCCAAAAAGCTTTTCTGAGAGCTCCAACCAGTTGAGAAGTTGCAGTACCCCAAGTACTGCAAAGCCAAGAATGGCTACGTTGAAACGAATAAATAAAACCATTGCATTCTACCCACTGTAGACTTTCCTCCAAGCTGACAGAGCCCAGCAAGATCAGGAGAAAATGCCCAACTTATTGTTTCCCTCTTGGGAAGGAAAGGAAAGAATGGAACACAGGCCCAACATTTTGGTTTTCGGGGATTGCAGGGGAGGCTGCCCAAGGGACTAGTTTCTGTCTCACGTGATTACGAGCACTGACACAGAACCATCATACTTCGGAGGCCTGGGGCCACAGGGATCACCGGAGAGTTTGGCAACTTGTTGCAGCTCCACAGAACCTGCAGCACCACAGATGAACACCAGAGGGAGCAAGAGACTATGAGCTCCAGGAAAAGAATCGGCTGTGGAATGCCTCTAGTGTATTTTTCGGTTCCGTTATTGTATTCTTCAGCTCTATGACTTCTGTTTGGTGCTTTCTTATATTTTCTATGTCTTTGTTGAGGTTTTCATTGTGTTCATCCATTCTTCTCCCAAGTTTGCTGATCATCTTTATGACTATTACTTTAAACTCAGGTAAATTACTTATCTCCTTTTTACTGGGTCTGCCCGCCACCCCCCGAGGTTTTAGCTTGTTTTCTCCTTTAGCACATATTCCTCTGTTTCCTCATTTTTCTACTCTGTGTTTTTTCTATACATTAAATAAAACAGCCCTTTCCTAGTCTTGAAGGAGCGCCTCACATAGGAGATGAACCTTATCTTCAACCTTGCCCTAGCTCTTATTTTCACACATAAAGACATTTATTTCTTGGAATTATTCTTGTGGTTGTGGACTGGCAGGTTCGAATTCTGTAGGGTTTACTTTTGCTTTTTTTTTTTTTTTTTTGCTCGTGTTTTAGGTGTCATACCTAGACTCATTCTTTGACCTCTTCAGCTGGTTCAGCCCTGGCATTTGAGGTTCCTAGTTGAGGACCAGGCTCCAGGGAGGACTGGTCATACTCCTGGGTGTAGTTCTCTTAGTGAACCTGGTAAAGTGCTCTCTCGAAAGGACAGAAAGTCTCTTCCAGTGAACTGCATCTGCACAGGTTGTTCAGGGAACCCACTGGACCCAGTTATGCTTCCAAATTTGTGGTAGACTAGGGTGCTACCGGATTTGACATGCTTTATCTATTGTTTCAGTAGATTTGGGGTGGATTCTTGAGAAAGGCAGTCTCGTGTGCACAGTCTTTCAGCCCCTGCTTGGTCAGATAAGAATGGGCCTTGTGCCTGGAACACATCCTTACCAAGAAATAAAGAGCCCACACAGTCTGTGCCAGGCTTATTGCCTTATGTGGGAATCTATTTCCCTGTTTCATAATGTGTATTCCTTTGTTCTGCTTAAGCACATGCATCAGTGACCCTCAGGCATGCTCCCAACTTCCAGTATTTCAGACCCCACGGGAAAGGGGTTGTGGTCCTCCTACTGTGGCATGAGAGGGGTGTGCATAGCTGCTGTGGGGACCTGCTAGACATGGGGGACTGACACTCATATTAAAGCTGACCTTGCTCTGTCTCTTCGCTATGTAAGTAAAGTGTTGCTCCACCCTGTGCTTGACTGTGTTGTGTTTTCCCTGGTGACTCTGATAGCAAGATGCAGTGAGCAGACTTGTCTAGACTTCTATTTCTGGTGGTTGGCAATAACGATGATCTTTGCTACCCGCCAAGTCGTTAGAGTCCTCCCCTGACATGAGCAATCAGTACAGGAGGAACCTGTGAATATATTACCATGATGGCAAAAAGGACTGTGCAGATGTGATCAAGTTTACAACCTTGAGATGGGGAGATCATCCGGGTGAGCCCAATCTAATCACATGAGTCCTTAAGAGTGGAGACTCTGACTCTGGCTGTATCAGAGTTTTGCAATGACAGAAGGCTTGGAGAGATGTGACATAAGAAGAAATTGGTCCTTCACTGCAGGCTTTGGAGATGGAAGAAGAAGGCTATGAGCCCAAAGCTGCAGGAAACCTAGAAGCTGGAAAGAGCGAGGAAGCAGATTCTCCAGAAAGGACCGCAGCACTGCAAACAACTTGATTTTAACCCAGTGTGCCCTGAATTAGACTTCTGAACTACAGAACTGTAAGATAAGAAATTTGTATTGTTTAATCCACTAAGTACACAGTAATTTGTTACAGGAGCCATAAAGAACTGACTCACACCTCTTTCAGGGAATACAAAGGATTCTACAGTCATGTCTTTCTTGAGAACTGCCACCTCTTTCATTCAGAGCAATTTTGGGGCATGATGTCCGTCACATGCGTAACCCCTCGGTTAGTGTCTGATACATATTAGCTGAATGAGTAAATTAAAACTGTTTGCCCCAATTGTGTTCAGGCTGGGTACCTAGATTATTAGCTAGGCTGATGTTGAGTTAATACATAATTGTTCTCTAAAAAGAAGAGCCATGTGTTAGCTTACAAAACAATCTGTTGAGCCCTAACTTATTTCTCTACTATGTTTTACCTGATTTTTCTTTTTCTTTTTTCTTCCTTTATCCCCCAAATTCCAAAGGTTCTTCGATATTTGTTTTGAAGGTTTCTGTTGTCTTAAACACATCAGCAAACATCAATATCAACAACACATCAACAAAAGCACAAAAGTTTTTATTAACCTAAAGATATTGTCCCTCAGCCTGCAGAAGGGGAAGGATTCTTCAGTTATGTTCACGTGTTTTGTGAATTAATATTGTAGAATTTCTTTGGAAGAGTTTGAGATGCTCTATAAAAACATTTGGGGCAAGAAAGCAGAGCAGGCAGCTCTAAGTTCCTGTCCCTTGACAAAAACATTTAGAAACAAGCAGAAAATGTGAAAGCTAATTTCATGAGAATTCTGGAAGGTAGTCCAAAGTTTACAGCAACCAATGAAAGCTGACTCAAGAAAAAGTCAACCAAAAAATGGTAGGAATCTCTGTGGCATGTTTACTTGCTCTTGCCCCACTCCCCCTCTGGCTCAGCAGCAGACTTAAAGACAGAAGTGTGTGTTCCCAGTGTGGGAACCTGGTGCCTGATTCCAAAGAAAGCAGAACAGTCCTTGTTCTCAAATTATCGTATAGGTCTGTTCTAACCTGTCTGGGGGCTACCTGGAGTACCGATGCGAGGTGCTCATCTCGGTTTTGTTTTGTTTTGTTTAACTCAAAACTCATGCCAGAAAAAAGGGGGGGGGCAGCCATTTCTTGAAAAAATTTTAAGTTAGAAAAACAACCTGAAGACACTTGAGGCAGAAGATTGTACTTGAGATTTACGATAGACGTCCTCAAGTATAGGAGGAGAACTTTTTTTTTTGAAAATTAGGGCAATCAAAGCATCTGTGTATATAGGCTTGAGTCAGTAATACCCACCTAATAAAGACCTAGCCTGCGACAAAGTAACCACTCTCTCTCTAGCCATCCTGGCTGGGAAGGGTAAGTGATCCTGCTTACCAGGGGAAAGCCAAAGATCGTGTTCAAAACAGACGTCCCAGACACTGCTGAATGTCAGTGTCTAAGAACAAGATTTGTACTCAGTAAGGGGAGATAGAAGTCTATTTCAGCAAGAGGGGAGCCACGAGGTTGAGGGCCAAGACAGAAACTCGACTTAGTTCCTTGAGTTTTCCTTGGGAGAGAAACATGTTCTGGTAAGGAAGGAACGGAGCCACTAACAGGATAAAACAAGACACACTCAGAAATTTCCCTCTGCTATTTCTCCCCTCCAGACTTGAGCTAGCCCCCTCACTTGAGCTCTTTTAAAAGGAGACTTCAGATATGGCCAAATCCCTGGTGGTTTTTCATCAGATTTCCCAAATGAAGTTCTGCCCTCTTCACATAATTCACTCCCTCTTTACCTACTGGGCCCTCCATACTACCAACTTCATTTTTTGCTTCTTCAAGCTGATTCTCTCCAGATTTCCTTACCTTTGTTACCCTTCTTATTTAGCGACTATCATTGTCTCATTATGCTCTGTAGCTGCAAAGGAGTTAATTTTTATTCTGCAGTCCATATGCTTTCCAAAAATGTTGGGTTCTATTCCTATGGAAGAAGATGCACATGCATATTATGGGGGAGGGGTGTTATAGCTACAAGAGTGATGCAGAAAATGAAAAATAGACCACTTGATTTAATCCAGTATTTAACAAAGCAACTTCCCTTCTTCCTTCCCCCATCCCAGATTCCCATGTAATATCCATATTCACTTTCATCCATAGGATTAGTACTTGCTACTCCATGTGACAGTGTGACTGAGGTCTGGCCAATGAGATGCAGGTGGAATGATTGTGTGGCAGCTTCTTGGAAACTTCCTTTACTAAAAGCTGGCACATGCCCTTTGCCTTTTCTTCTTTATCTCTTTCTCCATCTTTCTGTCTAAAATGTGAATGTGATGGTTGGAATTCTACCTACCAGATAAAAGCAACATTCCAACGAACAGGGGACAATGAACTGGAAGAAACCCGGCTTTCTGAAGAGTTGTGGAACAAAGCAATCATAACAGCCGTAGACTGCCTATCTTTTTTCGTAAAGTCTCCTCTGATCCCTCCAGACAGAATAACCCACTTCCTTCAACATTCTTATGGTACTTTGTACAGATCTTTCCTCTAGTTCATATGCTATTGAATTAAACTTTTCTCGTGCACAGGGGTAGCAAAGCAAAATCCATCCTGATTGACTGACAGTGGATATTGTATTGAGAAGGTACCTGAGCTTAAGTTTTTGTAAAATGGAAAAGAAAATTCACAACTGATTGGTGTTAGTGCCACGGATATGGGGGAAGAGCTAGTAATTTACTACATAGATTTGCCACCTCTAAACTAGGCAAATATCTATTTCATTTTTCAACTATGATTTATTAATGATAGGAACCAATTTTTTTAATTTTCTATTTCCAGTGCCCAACTAGATCACAGGGTAGAATGCAAATTGCATGAGTTTTAAAGATAAAATGAGACACCCAAATTAACTTTCCAACTGTGAGAAGCCACTTTGAGGTACTTGTTCATTCTCCTCTATGCTTGGTTATACTTCAGTGGGAAAATCTGAGATACCTGGGAAATCAGGAGGTAAAGAACAGCAATGCTATCCTACTGGAATTGCTGAAACATGAACATGGTGATTTATTTTCAAACATGTATTACTGATTTTTTTTTTTTTAAGAAGATGTTGGGGGTAGGAGTTTTTTAATTAATTAATTAATTTTTGCTGTGTTGGGTCTTCGTTTCTGTGCAAGGGCTTTCTCTAGTTGTGGCAAGCGGGGGCCACTCTTCATCGCAGTGCACAGGCCTCTCACTATCATGGCCTCTCTTGCTGCGGAGCACAGGCTCCAGACGCGCAGGCTCAGTAGTTGTGGCTCACGGGCCTAGTTGTTCTGCGGCATGTGGGATCCTCCCAGACCAGGGCTCGGACCTGTGTCCCCTGCATCAGCAGGCAGATTCTCAACCACTGCGCCACCAGGGAAGCCCTACATATTACTGCTTTTTATCTTTGGATTCAATCAAACAGAAGATTATTTCTTGTGAGAAAAATTCCTCTGAATCAGGGTTCTGGCGAATGACTAATAGAATAGATGGGAGCCTGATGAATAGAGTATCTATGTTGAGTTGAGGTTCCTCCCTCCAAATTCTAAAAGTAGGGGTTTCTGAACAAGACCAAAGCAACACAGATATATTTTCCTGCTCTGATCTCTGAAGGAATGGGAGATTCCTTCTCCCATTCAAGGCTAGTTCCTCTTCGTACTGCAGACCTCAGCCTCTCCTGTTTCCTAAGCGGCCTCTCTACACCAAATACCCCTTTCCTGAATCCTCATCCTTTCTATGAACTTGTTTCCTTTAGCAACATATTAAAATCTCCCCCACCCTGAAGCCCTAGGCCCTGCTCACTGTTTAAGACCTGTGTTCCATGCTAGAGATGGCCTTTCTTTGTTCTTCTTCATAGCCAAGCTTCTGAAAGAAAAGATGCTACCTGCATTCCCTACTTCCCTTTCCACCACAGTCCACAGAAGCTGCCCTTACTAAAGAAAAAAAACCTCTTTTTTTCCTAAACTCCGCAGAGCCTCTTTAGAGAGGCAGGATAGGGTAGTGGTAACAAGCACAGACTCAGAAGCCAGACTCCCAGTGTTTAAATCCCCATTCTGCCTCTTAACAGCTGCATGATTTTGCCCAAATTACTTATCCTCCTTGTACCTCATCTTCCTCATCTATAATATGGGGTTATTGTGAGAATTAAAGCACACAGTGTTGTTGGATGATTAAGTGAGCTAATACTATAAAGTGCCTATAACAGCACTTAGAACATAGTAATTCTCATGTAAACTTTATCCGATGTTCTTTGGTGCTATCTCATCTGATCTCGTTATTTGACATTGCTCTCAATAAACTTTTAATTGAACCTCTCCTCCCTTGGTTGCCATGACCCATTTTTTTCATTTTCCTAATTTTCTGGCTACTCTACCTTATTCTTTATCCTTGTCTCCAGGCTTCCTGTTTTGCTTCTCTCTATATGTAAAACTAAAATAAAATCATCCTTCTAAAGATTTTAAGGTTGGGGATAATTGAGCTACCCCATGAATGGATTCCCAGTTCTTACAAGATAAAGTCCATTAACTGAAATCACATTAAAACATCTCTGACCTATTTCCCATCTTCCATTCCAGTCCCATCTTCAACTCCTTGCTTCCATTCCTTCAAGCCTCACCTCATGCCCCACGTTCTACAGTCATTTCTGACCCTTTCTCAAACAAGTGCTCCTTCTCTCTGCTCCCACACTACCTTATGTAACTTCTACCTCCATCACACCACTTGCTCTCTCCATAGTAGGCTGTGAACCGTTAGAGGAATGGGACTGAGTCTTTCCTGCCTTTAAATTCCTAATACTCAGTATCGTGTCAGGTGAACTGGAAGTGCTCAATAAACATGTGTTGAGTGAATGAAACAATGAATAAAATGAGCTCTTTGCTTGGGTCAATGTATCTTTAAAGAAAAAGCTGAAGAGTTCAATTCAACAATTATTGAGACCTTCCTATACACAGTGTAGGAATCAGAACTCAGTACTTTTCCACTATACAGTCACCACTATTGATACAGCCCTATAAGTACAATGATGGCAACCACAGGCTCTGGTATGAATGTTCATATTTCAGCTTCACTAGTTACTAAATGTGTGATCTTGGGCAAGGTACTCAATCTCTTCCTGCACCAGTTTTCTCCTAAGATAAAAATAATAATAAATATCTCATAGAATTTTTTTAATTTAATTTTATTTTTTTATATATCAGGTTCTTATGAGTTATCCATTTTATACATATTAGTGCATATATGTCAATCCCAATCACCCAATTCATCACTCATAGAATTTTTGTTACAAGTTAAAGGGATAATATGTGTAAAATGATGAGAACAATGTCTGGAACATATCACATACTCTAAAGTTATTAAAAATTATTTCAAATATTAAGAAGGCTCTGGATAGAATATTTGGGCCTTACTTGGAAGTTTTCATTAAAAACAAACATGAAACTAAGCTGCAACTCCTCTGGGGAAGAATTCCAGAGTTAGGAACATGATTAGTGAATCTTGAATAAACGACTGTTATGACCCTGATGATGCTCTCACCACTCTCTAAACTCAGTATTTTTCTCCCAATCCAAGTTCTTAGTCTCATTACCCAGCCCTTTGTCCTCTATATTCCTAGTACTAATCTTTCTCCTTTGATGTCTGAGGGATTTTAGGAAACTTTTTTTTCACTGAACAATTGAGCAAGGGGAGATGTAGATATAGGTATATTTACTTCTCTCTGAAGGAAATCTCATTTCTGCTCCAACCCAAACATAGGTGATTACTTAAGTTGATTCCAGCCCATAAACAATCAGGAAGGCCTGGGAAACCTCCTACAATCAGAGCAGTCCTATCCTCCTCTGCAGTTTTCTCTACCCACACAAAGCCAACACTACCCCCCCTTTAAAGCATTTCATTCATCTCTCTGGCCACATCTTGGGTGGCGGAGCGCTTCCACCGTGTTTTGGTATCCACCATTTCTTCCAGCTCCTTTGGGGTGTTTTCCACAGGGTCGGTGGCATCCATCTCTTCTGACGCTACTCCTGCCTCGAGTCCTCTTTTAACAGCCTTCAGGAAAGAGAACATAAGTCGGAAACGGTAAGATAAACAGGGTTGCTTCTTCTTAGACAAGGTGGTAGTGGGGTCCTCTCGTCACCCCCAGACGTCAGTAGCATCGGAAAGGATCCCTAAATAAAGTCCTCGACCGCTCCGCCCCGAAACACCAAGGGCCCCGGAGCGCAGGCGCCCCAGAGCCCCGCCCCCGGTCCAGAGGCTCGGCCCCTATTGGCCCAGAGGCCGGGGGTGGACTGCCCCAGTGGCTGAACAGGGGGTGATCATGTGATTCTCGGGGGCGGGGCTGCGCCGGCCGCTTCCCAGCCAGGCTGAAAGGGCTCGGGTAGCCGGCCTTGTCGGCCCTTAAAGAGCCCCCTGGATGGCCTGGCCTCAACTGCCCTCGCCGAGCCACGCAAAGGGGTCTGCTTCTGGTTCTCGTCGGCCTCCCAGGTTGGCTTTCCTTCTTTTCCCGAAGGTGGGCCCTTAGGTTTACCGCCAGGAGCCTGCGGCCGCCGGGAAACCCAAACCCGAGTGTCCGGAGAGTAACCGGAAGTGCCGTCCCAGGCGGAGGGGCGGCGCCGGCTGCTGCCGTGGTAAGCGCGGCCCGCGGGGCCTGGGAGGGGCATGGCCTGCGGGGCCCAGGGATCGGGGGAGGGGTTCTGCGGGACCCGAGAACCCCTCGGCCTCCGCCTGGTAGGAGCAGCCTCTGGTCCTCGCAACAGAGCAGGGTCTGGGACCCCCCCCCCCCCCCCGTGACGGCGACTGAAAGGAGGTCAATGAAAAGTTGAAGGAAGAGAAGCTTAGTACTATCGTTCCTGGAGATAATAGTAAACACTGCCAGGCACTTTTCTAAGTGATCTAAGTGTATCTTTCACTTTGGGGGGAAAAAAAAAAACAAGGACGTTGAATGTTCTCCACCCACCGCCCACCCCTATCTTTAAGGCAGAGATTGGTCATGTTGCATCGAATCTGTATGCAGAAAAATCTGGTTTATTTAATCATTCCATAACCATTTTTGGAAACCGGCATTATATATAGCTTTGTATCATATGCACTTATCAACTGCATCTTGAGGTTTATAGTGGTAGAAGAATGGGTCATTGATCTCAGAAGTTGAGGTAAAAATTGAAACAAGTAGAACAGGACTCAGGGCTTTATTATGAAGTTAAGGTTAGTCATTACCCAGAAGGATTCTCGGTGTTTTGTCTAGAGCTGTTTGGGAAGGAACTGATGGCTACCAGTGGCAGGTGCTTCTTGCAGGAGAAAATAGAATGTAAGGAAAGGTGGGAAGAGGTAAGTTACGGTTGAAAGATACTGACCAGACTGGGGAGTAAATGGAACCAATTTTTAGATGTTCAAGCCTCAGAAAAGTTATAAATTTCACAAAAATTATAAATTTCTACATTATTGATTTTTTTTCCTCTAGGAGAGGGAAGAATTGAGTGTTGTGAATAGTTATGGACTAGAGACCTTTTGGAGCCAAAAGGAAGATAGTCTTGAGTCTTTGTTGTTATGGTAAGTAACATACCAGGCTGTATGTTTCTATATAAACAGTGGATTTTTGAGGCCGGAGGAGAGGGAAACTGGGGGAGACGAGGAGCAATGGGAGAAGATACATGGAAAGAAGATACATGACCCTTTCTTAGCTCCTGAGATAGCAGAGTGCTAAAACCAGTGCTGTCCTACCAATTTAAGTGTATTTTCTACTCCTTTTCAACAGGCTTATTCACAATAGGCTTTTAGTAATTCCTTTGTGATTGGTTTGCAGCCCCCAAAAGGCAGTATGCCCAATGCTTAAGCAGGCCCTGGAGTCAGAAGATAGAGGTTTAGATACTGGCTCTGCTGCTTACTAGCTGTGAGCTCTTTAGTTAGTTAACTGCCCTGAGCATGAGGTTTTCTATCTGTAAGGCACAAACATTGGTATTCATACCTATTTTACAATCTTGGGAAGATTAAATGAGATAATCCATGTAATTAATGAAAAATAAATGAGGTAATCCCTAGCCTGGGACCTGATACAGTAAGCATTATCTAGTTTTTTAGATAACACCTTATCAACTTTATCTGCCTGTCACGTACATACTTTAACTATAAGGGTAGCCTTGAGCTTTGAAGTTCTGTACTCAGCCTGTCTGCCTATTCTGTGCACTCTGACCCTAGCCATGGAAGAGAGAACCAGTCTTTTCCTAGGAAGAGGTAAGAGAAACCTCTTAGCGAAGGGTACCCTGAAGCTAAGACTTGAAGTATATATTTGGGTTTGCCAGATGCACCAGCCAGGGCTACTAGCCTAGCCTGTTATATTGATGCTGAGGCTTAGAGGATGATGGCTCTTTTTTGGTTCTGATATTCATTCATATTTTTCATTCATTCAACAAATGTATTCTAGACGCTAGGAATATTGCAGTGAACAAAAGACTAAGTCCTAACCCTAATGGAAGTTATATTCTAGTAGGAGAGAGAAACAAGTTAACAAATATAAGATATGTACCACAAAGTTGGATGATGATAAGTGCTATGAAGAGAAATATTGTAAAACAGGCTAAGGGGACATAGCTATTTTAGATGAAGTAGTCAGGGTGTGCCTCTTTTTAAGGAAATAATTTTCAGTCAGAGACTTGATCAAATAAAGGAGCAAGCTACTTGGGGGAAGGGCATTCTAGGCAGAAGGAGCAAGTGTAAAGATTCTGATGTATTGTGTGAGGCTGAAGGTAGGGGGAGGTACCGCATTATGTAGCGCAGTGAAAACTTTAGGTTTTATTCTTAGAGTGGTAGGAAGCAGTTATAGTATTTTGAACTGGGGAAGTGTCATGGACTACTTTAAATTTTGACAGCCAGACTGTATTTTATTTTCTAGGTGCTGACCTCTAAAAGTCTTCCTTATTTTTAATTTTTTCCTTATTTTTAATTTTTTTCCTTGGTGCCCTACAGTTGATTGGCTATTTAGGGCAAATATGATACCCTCGGCTGATAAAATTAGGGAATATTTTAATTCATTTAACAGGCTATGACCATGCTCAGAATCATTTATTTCCACTCTACTCTCTCTCCTTTTGACCTTAACAGTAATACGCATTTTAAAAGACAAAACTCCCATACAGCCACCATCTTAGAGTAGCTATTTGTCTGTATGGATGCATATCTTTACTTAGTTGTGATTCTAAAGTTTTCCTTTTCCTCCTAGCATTTCTCCATAAATGTTTTTCTGTTTTTTGCTTAATCTTCGTATTAATCATTAACTGATTATTATTTATTATTTAGTTAACTATTTTAAATGGTTTTGAACAAGGCTTTGCATAAGAGACAGGCACAGAGGATGAGCTCAAGAAATGTTAGTGTTTTTGTGACTGTGAAGATGGAATTAAGAAAATAATAGAACCTACCATTTATTGAGCATCTGTTGAGATCCAGGCATCGAGCCATGTCCTTTATTGACAGTGTCTCAGTTCCCATGGCAACTCTTTAAGACATGTAATGATATCTTACTTATTTTATCGAAATTGAAGTTTGAAGCTGAAGAAAGTAACTTACCCAAGTTCTCATAGCTACAAAAAGCACAGTGGGAATTTGAGCCAAAATCTGATTCCAGAGTTTGAACATTCAGCTTTAACTATCACAATATACTAACTCTCAGCTCCCATGTTCTTTTTTTTTTTAATATATATATATTTTTTTAATTTATTTATTTTTGGCTGCATCGGGTCTTCGTTGCTGCACGCTGGCCTTCTCCAGCTGCAGCGAGCGTGGTCTGCTCTTCATTGTGGTGCGCAGACTTCTCATTGCGG
This sequence comes from Delphinus delphis, assembly GCF_949987515.2. Classification (NCBI taxonomy): domain Eukaryota; kingdom Metazoa; phylum Chordata; class Mammalia; order Artiodactyla; family Delphinidae; genus Delphinus; species Delphinus delphis. Next base: position 21,168,747 of record NC_082692.2, on the reverse strand, counting down.
TGGCTTCTCCTGTTGCGGAGCACAGGCTCTAGGCGTGCAGGCTTCAGTGGTTGTGGCACGTGGGCTCAGTAGTTGTGGCTCGCAGGCTCTAGAGCACAGGCTCAGTAGTGGCGCACGGACCCATGTCCCCTGCATTGGCAGGCGGACTGTTAACCACTGCGCCACCAGGGAAGCCCTCAGCTCCCATGTTCTTAAAAAACAAAATAAGATACATTTAAATTTTGAAGTAATTTCAGATTTACAAAAAAGTTGTAAAATAATATAAAGAATACCCATACACCTTTCACCTGCAGTCCCTAAATGTTTACATTTTACTATGTTTGTTTTATGAGTCTGTCTATACTAATTTCTCTATACATACATGTACCTATATGTACATTTTTTCTGAACCTTTTGAGAGTAAGTTATAGACAGAATACCTCATCTCAAACTACGAGAGAATTAAGCCCTAAAGTCCTAAGACATGGTAAGCCCTGAAGTAATAGGTATGCAATGGATTAACTTCTCTCCCATGTGTGTTCAGTGCTACTAGCTACATGCCATTCTTGGGAGAATTTAAAAAATAGTTACTCAAGTCATTTTCTGTAGGGCTTTGTTCTTTGCCAGAACTCTAGTTGAGAAAGCCTGTCCTAAATACTCAATTGTTTATTCCCTGAAGACAAGGCTATTCTCTTATATTATCATTACAGTTACCACAGTCAAAAAATTAACATTCATATAATACTATTATCTGATCGCCAGACATTATTGGAGTTTAGCCAATTGTTCTACTAACGTCCTTTGTAGGAAAAGAAAAATAAGTTTTTTTTGTTGTCCAGGATCCATTCCACCATCACCCATTTCATTTAATTGTCATGTCTTTATTGTGGAACATATCCTCAGACTTTGTCTTTAGACTTTTTTTTTTTTTTTAAGTTTAGGCCATTTATTTGGCAGAATTTTCCTCAATTTGGGTTTGTCTGATGTTTCCTCATGATTAGATTCAGGTTATACATTTTTGGCAAGATAGCACAGAAGTGATGTTCTGTTCTTTGCATCATATTAGGAGGCAACTATATATCTTGTTACTGGTGGTGTTAACTCTGATCATTTGGTTAAGGTGGTGTCTTCCAGGTTTCTAAACTTTGAAGTTACTTTTTTTGTCTTTCTAATTATTAAATATCTAGTGGGGAGATATATTCAGATTGTGTAAATATCCTGATTCTCATAAAACTTTCATCCACTATATTTTTGTATTTTCGCCTGAAACAGTTGTTACTCTTCATTGGACATGTGATGTTTTTAATTCCATCATTTATTCTACATTTAATTGTTGGCTTTTTTAATATAAGAAAAAACTATCCCTTCTCAGTCACTATTTATTCACTTTTTTTTTGATAAATAAAACCAAACGTTTATTTACACCAAAGAATTCCAACACTGGATCTTTCACATATGAAGGACAAAGTATTATATATATACAGACAGCAAGGGGTGGCAGGGCTGTAACAGGAGAGTTTAGTTTTCTCACAATTACAGTTCTACCATTTCAGTTTCACTGAAGATAGTGGCTCTGCTCCTACCTCTCAGGTACATTTACAAGACTGAGGGGCAGGTCTTCTCAATGGATGGCATGTGAGGGAAGGGGAAGGTAGGAAAAGAAGGTAGAAAGCTTAAAATAAAATGCAGTGGCCACATCTCTCATTAGCTCTTCAAGAGCTGCTAGCATGAAACCAACATAGACAATGTTTTTTTCTTTTGTAAAACGCAGTAATTATACCCAGTAACTAACTGAATTCAAAAGGGCCAAGTCAAAGAAAACTGAAAAAGATTTTGCCTTCCCCCTCCTACCAGCTATAGAGCATGTTGGGAGATGAAAGGGGAGAGGACCGAGGTAAGGAGCCTGGGAGGGACGGTATTAAAGTTTTAAACTGAACTGAAACTAAATTATAAGTGAGTTGCATTTAGGTTAGGTCAGTAAGACATGATTCATACTGAACAGACGTTTTCAGGACCTGTCTGCACTTTGGGTAGATTTTCAGCATCTCGGTGTAACTAAGACATATTTCCACTAGATTTACCAGTATAACCCCACTGAAGCACTTTTGGAGTAAAGTGATATAAGTGACTAGCAGTACACTGCTCTTATAGGTTGGGTCCTTCCTTCTTCCTTCCTTCCCACCTCCCTTCAAGAAGCTACATTTTTGTAAACTCTGGAGGAGAGCATGGAATACAAACCCCTCAAAGTGTGAGATGGTAGGGGAGCAATGGTGGGCATGGGAAGAGATCTCCACCCAAACGCAGCAGGCAGAATTGAGGCTGGTTTATCGTTGTTCTTTAGTGGTGAGGAACTGAATTTGGAAGGGGAGAAAAAAATTTGTCCGTGAAATATTCCACCTGCAGAGAATTTTTCAGGGAATCCCCTGAGTTATGAAAAGTTCGAGTTAAAAAAAAAGAAAGAAAGAAAAAAAGGAATACAGCCTATTATAATTTTTTTTTTATGACTGAACTGCTATAAATCCACAAGCAACGGTTCAGACACGGTGCTTCTGAAGCCTTTCACTCCTCCCCGCCAGGCGCAAGCTGCATCGAGGGAGTGAGTGGACTCCCCAGCCTCTGCTCAGGCATCAGGAGACAGAAGGGGCCATTACTGCTGAGCGCCAGCGGCAGCTGGAACGGGCATCCCAAGGGGGTTGGCAGCAGCAATCACTGGTGAGCCTGCCTGAGGTCTAAGGGCTGAAGGGGTTGGCACTGAAGAAATCCCTGACATCATATTGGTGCTGCTGACAGGCATACTGCCCCCTGGCATGCTAGATGAGCCCATTCGAGTCTGGTCCTTCACAACAGTGTAGAAATAGGGGTGCTCCACGGCCTCTCTTGTGGTGAGCCATGACTGTTGGTCGTACCGCAGCAGCTTGTCCAGGAAATCCAAGGCCTCAGGACTGACAAGGTACTGGTTTTCACTGTGGACAAAGCATTCCCATCGCTTATGGGAATGTCTGCCCAAGATATCGTTAAAACGTGATCTAATTGAATGTTGTATTTGTCAATATAGTCATATAAATCTCTGTCCCCAGAACCTTGGCTGTTCTCACCAACTGATCATAATTGTCATGTTCATGGAAAAATGGCTCCTTCCGGAAGATCACACTTGCCAGCATACAACCCAAGCTCCACATATCCAAACTATAATCATACATCTGATAGTCTACAAGTAGCTCAGGACCTTTAAAATATTGGAAAGCAACTCGGACGTTATGTTCTTGGCCAGGATGGTAAAACTCAGCCAAACCCCAGTCTATTAGCCGTAGCTTCTGTGCTCATGATTAATGATGACATTATGGGGCTTTACATCTCTGTGCATAATCCCCATGCTGTGACAATAATCCAGGGCCTTCAGAATCTCATACATGTAAAATCGAATATCATAGTCTGTTGACCTCTGGTACAATTGCTTGAAGTCTGTGTTGTTTACGTGTTCAAAAACCAAGGCAGGAGTTCGTGACACGGGGTCTTTTACAATGTCTGCCAGTGTGATGATGTTGGGACCACCTTGCAAATTCTCCAAAATCTTTATTTCATGCTTGATTTTCTTCTTCTTTACTGGCTTGAGAATTTTAACAACAACTTTTTCATTATTTGTGATGTTGATGGCTTCAAATACTTCACTGTATTTACCTCGGCCTAGTTTTCTAACCAGCTGGTAGTCATCTTGATTTCCCCATTCCACCACATGTGACTTGTAATCCCAGTACTTTTGGGCTCTGTGCGTATTAACATCTGTGTAAACTCTGGCCCTGTTTGGCACGGGTCCTGACATGTCAGACAGGTTGGCGGACAAAGCTGGACTTGACGTTTGGAGAGATGGCAGTCACTGTGTTGAGAGGCAAGTGGGGGTAAGAGCTTGTTTCAGAACTTTTTTCTTCAAACTGTGGTGGAAGCTGCAGTGGCGGCGGACGCTCTCCCCTCTCTTCACACAGACAATATGGCGGCGGCGGACTATTTATTCACTTTTTAAATGAGTATGGATTCATGGATTCTTATTGTGTTACTAATTTATCACTATCATTATTTATTTTGATGTTGTTTGTTCCTGATTTGTATAGTGGCAGCCCCTTCAGCCTGGCTCCTGGGTCCTCTTGGCATATTGTCACCACTTTTTGAGCACTTCCTTATTTTCTGACACAAACAAGGTGTTCCAGGTTCATCTTGTACTTTCTAAGCCCTGGAATTAGACATTTCTCCAGTGAGCCTTGATTCCTTTCAGTGGGAAATGGTGTTTAGAAACCATGCTCTAAGTGCTTGGTGTGCTCATTACTACTGGGATTTCATCGTTTGTGACCTCATAGCCAGACATTAGTAAAAAAAAAAAAAAAAAGTACACACTTTCACACATACACACATTTCTATTTTTTCTGTGTATACTTAAAAACCTTGACCTCGGGCTCTCCTGGTGGCGCAGTGGTTGAGAGTCCGCCTGCCGATGCAGGGGACGCGGGTTCGTGCCCCGGTCTGGGAAGATCCCACGTGCCGCGGAGCGGCTGGGCCCGTGAGCCATGGCCACTGAGCCTGCGCGTCCAGAGCCTGTGCTCCGACAGGAGAGACCACAACAGTGAGAGGCCTGTGTACCGCCAAAAAAACCAAAAACCTTGACCTCATACTGATACTTCTAATTCCAGTTAAACACTACATATGCAGAGTTCATTCTAGCCTTTCCCTTTTCTGTGTTTGTAACCCCTTTCGCTGACAGGGAAGCATCTGGGTGCCGTTATATTTATTTATTTGTTCATTCCTAGGCTATACATTAAGTAGTGAACCTTTTCTACTCTGGAGGAAAACTCCTACTAATTAGAGTTCAGTAATTGTTTATAGTCCTTTTTATCTTTAGTTTGAGTTTATATAATCCTAATACTGTATTATAAAGTTATTTGAGTTATTTTTCCCCCTCCTGGGTGGTTTTGTTATTAATTTGAAATACAGACTTGTTTGTTTTTATTTGTATTCCATTTTAATTTTTTTCTCCCTCAGCTTTTCTATTTATTTATGTATTTGTTGAATATGTGAAATGTAACAGTTTAAAAAGTAAAAATGTGTGTTTTACAAAAATGTATATACTAACAGAAGTATGACTCTCTTTCCATCCACCCTTTGGTACCAATTTCATTTTCCTGTCCTTTTGATCCCATTTACACCTACCTTTTGATGATAACCAAACTCATTAGTTTCTTCTTTTCTGAGTTTCTTTTTGGCCAAATGAATAGATACATGTGTAGTTTCTTATTTCTACTTAATTCACAACTGCTTTCTAAAATTTACGGTTTATCCTAGAAATTGCTCCACATCAATTCATAAAGGTTATCTTCATCCTGTTTTACAGTTACATAGTACCTCATTATATGTGAACATACCTTCTCTGTGCCAGGCACTGTCCCAGGTGCTAGGGAAACAGCAGCAAATGAAATGAACTAAAATCCTTGTCCTTTAGGGGCTTACATTCTATGGAGAAAAATAAAACAGGAAGGGAGAGAAGGAGTGTTGTATGTGTGGGTCAGCTGAGGTGGAGGTGTGTCATAATTTAAAATAGGATGGTCAGTCAGGCCTTACTGAGACTATGACAGTTTACCAAGGATTTGAGTGAGGTGAGAGAGGGAGCTTTGAAGATCTAAAGGAAGAGCACTTTAGCAGGGAGAGACTACAAGCACAAAGACCTTGAAATGGGAATGGACCTGGCTTGTTTGAACAACAGCAAGGAGGCCAAGGTGACTAGCGTGCAGTACACACGAGAAGAGCAGAGAAGTGTGTCAGAGTGGTAACTAGGAATCAGATTTCCTAGGGACTCCTAGGTTCTAATAGGAGCAGTTTTGGTGGAGTGGTGAGGGTATTTGATTGGAGTATGTTCCAGAAACCTTGGAAGATAAGAATTAAAGACAATAAACAGATTGATTTCTTTTGAGGAATTTTGCTGTAAAGAGAAGCAGAAGTGAGACAATAGCTCGAGCGTGAGGTGGTTGAGAGAAGTTTCTTGTTAGTGCTTTGGTTTTAGGAGAGACATAACAGCTAGTTTGCTGATTAGTGTGATCCAGTAGGAAAGAACAAATTGATATTGCAGGAGAGAGAGGATAGAATTGCAGGAGTGATGTCTTTGTGGCAAAAAGGGGTGGAATCCAGTACACCAATGGACAGGTTGTCCTTAGATTGGGCAGGGGAAGTTTGTTATCCGTGGTAACAGAAGGAAAGATGGAGAGTGCATGACCGCCTTGGAAGAGGTTGGTTGATGTGGTGGGAGCATGTGGAAGTGTTTTTTTTATGTTTTTGGTTTTTGGCTTCCTTAGATTTTCTCAGTAAAATAGGAAGCAAAGTCATCCTATTTTTTTTTATCAGCAGTAAGTTGGGATTTTTCTTTTTGAGCAAGGTTTGTGTTCATACAGCCATATCAAAGCAGACTCTTAGGCCCCTTTACCATAATAATAGTTATTATAATAGCTAACACAGAGTACTTACCATGAGATAGATCGTGATTAATTTATTACTCAACTCAATGATGTGAGATAATTTCCATCATTAATCGATTTTATAGATGAGGAAACTATGTACAGAGTGATTAAGTAACTTGCCTGACATCACACAGCTAGGATGATAGTCATAGAAACTTACTTTCTCTCTCTTTGCACTGGGAATTCTAATGATCATTAACCATTTTCTTCCAAACCTTACTATAGAAAGGACTGCACAGATATTCATAGCCCCTTTTGGATTGTTTTCTTCATGAGCAGGCGTACTAATTATTAGGCATCTTGATTATTCATTTGAACCAAGGGAAGAGGAGGAATTCTGGTTTTGAGATCACCTGAGTTCATTAAAGAAACAGTTCTTTCTGGTACTTGCCCTGTATGTGTTGCTGATTGGTTTTATACTAGCAAAGAGGAAAAGTAACTGCTTTCAACCCCTGTAAAACCTAGAGCACTTGTGGACTTTGATACAGAAATTCTGCCTTTTCTGCAGCAATTTTAATTTTGAGCATTTTTTCTTAGTTAAAGGAATATAAATAATACTTCTTCTTTGTCTCACAGGGTTGGAAATACCAAGTAAAGAATTAGTATATATGATGCTGGAAACTTGCAGAGAGGAGCTGCTCATGACTGAAAGGCCTAAAACAGATGTATCTTTCAAGTTCTCATCGAGAAAATGACTGTGAAGAAAATGATGGGTCAGGAAGACCAGTGGAAAACTCCCTAGGAGAGAGCCATAGAAAATGTACACTTCAGAAGAGAGGTATAATCAGAGAACTCAGAAAAGGAAAATATATCATGTATACCCTCAGAAGGGTAAAAAGATTTTTATTCATGTGCATGAGATTACTCAAATAGATGATCATATATACCAGTGCCTTGAACGTGAGCAAAACTTCTGTGAAAACTTAGCTCTTATTATGTGTGAGAGAACCCATACAGGGGAGAAACCTTATAGATGTGATATGTGTGAGAAAACCTTCATCCAAAGCTCAGATCTTATTTCACACCAGAGGATCCACCATTATGAGAAACCTTATAAATGTAGCAAATGTGAGAAGAGCTTCTGGCACCACTTAGCCCTTTCAGGACACCAGAGAACACATGCAGGTAAAAAATTCTATACATGTGACATTTGTGGCAAGAATTTTGGTCAGAGCTCTGATCTGCTTGTCCACCAGCGAAGCCATACAGGCGAGAAACCGTATCTATGTAGTGAGTGTGACAAATGCTTCAGCCGAAGTACAAACCTCATAAGACACCGAAGAACTCACACAGGTGAGAAACCATTTAAGTGTCTGGAGTGTGAAAAAGCTTTTAGTGGGAAATCAGATCTTATTAGCCACCAGAGAACTCATACTGGTGAAAGGCCCTACAAATGTAATAAGTGTGAGAAAAGTTACCGACACCGTTCAGCCTTCATTGTTCATAAAAGAGTTCATACTGGGGAGAAGCCCTATAAGTGTGGTGCCTGTGAGAAATGCTTTGGCCAGAAATCAGACCTTATTGTACACCAGAGAGTCCACACAGGTGAGAAGCCGTATAAATGTTTAGAATGTATGCGAAGTTTTACTCGGAGCGCCAACCTAATCAGGCACCAGGCAACTCACACTCACACTTTTAAATGCCTGGAATATGAGAAAAGTTTCAACTGTAGTTCAGACCTTATTGTGCATCAAAGAATTCACATGGAAGAGAAACCACATCAGTGGTCTGCATGTGAGAGTGGCTTCCTCCTGGGCATGGACTTTGTTGCCCAACAGAAAATGAGAACTCAGACAGAGGAGCTGCATTATAAATACGGTGTCTGTGATAAAAGCTTTCACCAGAGCTCAGCACTTCTTCAACATCAGACAATCCACATCGGTGAAAAACCATATATCTGTGATGTGGGTGAAAAAGGTCTTGAGCTCAGCCCTCCCCATGCATCAGAAGCCTCACAAATGTCTTGACCAGACAAGAAGTTATAATGCCATAAAAAATGTATTTGCAATGTAAGAGAACTCCTTAAGATGAAGAACTCTAAGCAAATCTCAGACTTTCCTCAGAGCTCAGATTTCACTGGGGACCAGAGAATCTGCAATTGTAGGAAGTTGAGAAATGGTTTGCCCAGAGAGCTGTCCTTACAGAAGCTTATCAACCACTCCAATGAGAAACCTTACAAATGCTCTGAGTTTGGGAAAACCTTTAGTCCAAGCTTGTATCTGATCACCCACAAAAGGATTCTTACAGGTGGGAAACCTTACAAATTTGGTGAATGTGAGAAAGCTTTGTAGCAATGGTCACCTCTTCTCATTCCAAGAGAATTCACATTGGTGGACAGCATTTTTAATACCCTGTGTCAACAGTGCTTCAGAGAGTGTGCACGTTTCATTGGACGTCAGAACGCCCCACTGGGAGGAGACCCCCACAAGTGTGAAGAAAGCTTCTAACAGAACTATGACTTTCTTACCTATCAGAGAAGCCATACAGGTGAAAATTTCTATATTTGCCTTGAAGGTGGCAAAAGCATTAGGTGGAGAGCCTTCTTGGGTTTGCACCCCCTCCAAAAAAAAAAAAATCTGAGGAAAGACCTTATGAATTCTCTGAGTGAGAAAAGCTTCTGTCAGTGATCGGTTTTTGTGTTATACTGGGGAACTCACATAAGTGAAAAACCCTATAAATAACCTTGAGTCTAAAAAAAAGCCTTGCAGGAAATCCCTACCTTATTGCGCCCCAAAGAGCCTACTCTGCAGATAATTTTGTTCTAGTAAGAGATCTAACTGTGGACTGTGTACATTTAATAGGTATGAGAAGAACTGTTCTCATAGTTAGTTGACTCATACAGTAGAGATGACTTTTAATGAGTCAATATGTAAACTGTTTTTTTTTAGATACCCAGAAACAACTTCTGGAAGGAGCTAGGGCAGGTCAGAGTAGGCCTGATGGGAAACTCAGGTAAAGATGCTTTTCTTTTATCTGAACCACTTAATGATTGCTTTACTTTCAGTTTTTAAAGTTTGGAACTCCAATAAAGGAAAGGACTGTAACCTTGAGATAGAAGGTGTGGCATGTGTTACTGTTGGGGGAAAGAAGTACATTTACTTTGCCTCTGTCGATTTTGTAAGTCTTGGCTGGAATGGGGACTAGTGTGTTGATAGCAGCATGGGAACCTTTTGCTGGTTGTGAAAAGAACTAAGCAGCTAGGGAGTAGTTATCATAGATCAAAACTCTTCCCAAGGCTTCCCCTTTGGAGGGCCAACCTCATAACGAGGTAGAATACTCAGCTTTTTACTTGTGAGTTGAGGCATACCCTTACAAGTTTCCTTTCCCTAAAATCTTTCAGATTATTACTGGTATTTGCAGTTTCAGCTTTAGAGATTCATTTCTTCTCAACTCAGAGATGCACGTTCCAGGATAATAGTTATGATTTTTGCTAGTACCCATACTTTTGTGACTTCATTTATCATGTTTCTTTCAATGGTAAGATATCCTCTTCAGCTCCTTGCAAAATAATTAAAGCTGAAAGAAAGATTTAAGCCTGAGTAGGCACAGAGTAAAACACATAATGATGCATTATTAATGGAGAAGCTAGACTTTGATTTTGAGAATCGTGACTCAAAAGCTGGTGTTTTGTGTTTTTTTTCCACTCCATCATCCTGCTGTTTATAGCAAATCAAGCCGCATAATGACATGCCTTTCATTTACTTCGATTCTGCCAAGGAAAGAGAATACTTTTTATTCCCAGGGAAAAGACTGCAGTCACCACAATATAAGGTATATATTTCGCTTGTAATGTAGGATTCTAAATGCTAGAAGGGAAAAGTAGTTGGCAGATTCATCAGAGGTTTAAGGATAAGCAGTTATCTCCAACTTAACAGGATAATTATGATTACCTTTAATATTCTCCAGAAATACTCTAATTAATCCAGGGATCTGTACGTGGACACTTCTGAGGTTTTTTTTCTTCCCTCCGATTAAACGACATTTAATATAAATACTTAAAACTTCTACAGTATTTGGGACTGTAGGCTTGGTGAATAAGTTTTGAGTCCTCTGGTTTATCTTAGCAAATCCTGAACTCCAGAGAGCGTTGGTGTTCGGACTCATGGCGGTGGCCAACTATTGCACTGCCACCTTGTGTATGGCTCTAAGCTTTGATCCTGATGACTGGTTGTTGACCTTGATAATCTTAGGGTCAGAGGATATAGCTCATAGTGATAATAAGGAATCTGATTCTACGGTGTTTTTTTCTTTCTTCTTTTAGAAAACATGTCCTGGAAGTTTATTTGGTCTGATGTATTTTAGTAATTTTCATAAATAGCTCTTATACCATAAAAAGTTGCTCGGTGTGATAAAACACACAAGATGTATTTGTTTCTCTTTGGTGAAAATCATGTCTATCACTAGTATATGTTTGACAATTGTAATTCTTAAAATAGTATTGGGTGTATGGCTTGGTGGTGATGAAAATTAGTCCTTATGGCTACTTGTTAGTCATTAGAGAGAACTTGGAGAAGGGAACAGAGTTTGTATCTTTGGCAGGGCAGTGACTTGCCCTTTCTTTCAACTAATCTTCCTGGTAATTGTCTCTAGTCTTTAAGTAAATTAAGAATGGACCATCCCTCAGACAGAGAACTTTGGGGGTATGAAACAGGTCTGAGGGCTTTTAACCATGGGGGGAAAACGGTGTTGGTATTACTCATATAGAATAACCTGAGGTTGGAAAGGACCACTTGGGAGCCTGTAACCAAAACTAGAAGGTAACTTCTGGGATGGATGGAGGTTCTCTTGAAACAGTGCCAACCTAAATCTACCTCAGGTAAGTAGTCAGAGTGACTTTTTCTAGGTTTCAGACCAAACGAGACACTTGTATTCAGTCAATGTATTCCTATGCTTTAATGTTTTTGTTTTCCCTTAATTCTTAAATAAAAGCATTGTTCTGAAAACTCCCATTTTTGCCTCCACTGTACTAAGAAAAAGCATTTCCCCTACACTTGCGTTAGAATAAAGCAGATGTTCAGGAATCCTTTCACAGTGTATACGTATATCAAACTGTCATAGTGTACACTTTAAATACCTTAAAATTTTATTTGTCAGTTATATCTCAGTAAAGCTGGGGGGAAAAGGAATAAAGTGGATATTCATGTGACCCTTTGGCCTGGTGGTGATGATAGCCATTGAACCATCTCTAGAATTCCAAGATTTTTTTTTTTTAAGAATTCCAGGAATTTTTGATGCTAAGGCAAATAATGAATGGAAACCTGGAAGGAATCATTGTCTTTGCTCTGCTGTAGACATTGGATCCTTTTGGAGCCTCCCCATTGCATTACATACGGAGTACAGGGAGGAGTAATAGCTTAAACTGACCGTATTTGGGACTAAAATTCAGAAACAACAAAACTGTCTGTCTACACCCTCAAAATAAAGGACAATTTTGAATTTTCAATTCCCAGTGGAATTCATGTATGACTCCAGTTCTACCTCTTGTCACCTTATCATTTGTTGGAGTGGGGCAAAGCAGATGGTGTAAAAATGGTGGCACTGATTTACCTCCCATTATGAAGTTTGCCCCAGTTTACATCTATTTGCTCTGCCACAGAATAGGTCCCAGCGTTTTAAGTGGCTCTCATTGTGGGAAAAGAATAAGAGTTAAGACAATTTGGATGGATGAAAAGGGGAAGGGAAAATGGTACAATTTCAAGTTTTGTTTTTTCTTTTGACATAAAGTGGTGTGGCTAGAACAAGGCCTGTGGCCTTCATGCTTATCCCCCCCGCTTAAAGTGATGCCACATCCCAACGTTTAGCTGGGCTGTGGCGAGAAATACCTCTGGGAAAAACACTAGTCATATCCCTTACAAGTAATTAGAAGAGAAATGGTGCCACACTCGGGTAGAAGAAGGGAAAGGTGCCTCCCAGTACACGTATATGCCACAAGAGTTTCCTGAAAGAGTTCTTCACATTGCTTCCTGACGGGCTGGGGAGCACTTGTATGCAACTGAAGCTTTGTTGTTTCATGCCCAAAATATTAGCTTGTGTCACTACCCAAGCAGAGATTTGGACTTTAAAGTGAGGGAGGCTGAAGGCAGTTAACGCTTGCAGAGAGAATCCTTTTTCCATCTGGCACAGGACACTTTAAAAATAGGGGTATAGGAATCCAACTCTCAGTAGTAACTGATAACATCAAATAATTGGTAATTAGTGAAGAAAAGAGAAGACTTGGAGTAACTCCTGTTATCTTTTATATCCACTTTCAAATTCTCTGCAACCCTCTTGTATCCAGGAATCTTGGTCTTAATTGCCTGGCTCAGAAATTTGCATTAATGTATCTGAAAATGAGAAGTCTTTTATATGGAATTCTAAGTGGACCTCCTCACTATTGAATCCAGCATCTCGTCTAGATGAGGAGCCTCAGTCTTGCAGGTAGAGGAAGTTGGAACTGCTCTGGGAGACATGGGGGCAATTGGTTCGGGGGCAGTAGGGCCATATCATGATTTACCAACAGGCAATTTAAACCACATCGGTTGTTTCTGACTGAGCAGGGGACTGATAAGGGAGTTGTTTGGAACAGTCACTGCTGCAGCGACGTGTCTTCTCTCCTCTGTCAATGTCATAAGCCCACACTCTCAGCCCTCATTCTCCAACCCTATTCAGCCACCACCACCCCACCACCCCTGCATAGGATCATCTACTCCGACAAGAAAAATCTCTAGTAGAGGCCTCCTGACCACTTCAAAACAAATCTCTTTATCCTGCCTTTCTTCTCCCAAAGGAATAAACATCCTGACTCCTTTAACATGCCAAGCACATTCTCTTCAACAACCTCTGAAACCTTCCTCATTTATCTCCAGTTTTTTTCATTTATTTCCTTCATTGAGATTTTCCCTCATGTCTTCAAATATGTATAGATGCCCTTTCATTCCCTTTTTTTTTTAAACTTTAGGTTGCCCTTAATAGGCTAGTGTTTCTCTTAATTTCCCCCCTTCCAGAATTCACCAGCTTAAAATCTATACTGCCTCCGTTTCTAAGTGTTCATTTCCTATCATGCTATAATCTGGCTTTACACAATTTCCTACCTAGGTATTCTCTCAAAGATCATTAGCGACCTTTGAACCAAAGTGGATGATGTGCTCTCCAACACCGCACATCAGTTGCCTGCCTCTTTTTTGTGTCCTTAGCAATACAGTATAGTACTGATACTCACCCTGTCTTTCTGACATTTCTTTCTGTTGACGCCTATGTTGGCTGCTTTTTTCCTAATCTTGTAAAGCATAGGGGCTGATTACCTGCTTTTTCTTAGAAAATGTATTCATCTGTATTGTATGTCTTTTTACTCAGGTGTAAATAACCTCCAAATTCTCATTCCCATAAGAGCTAATTTTAATTTTCCAGCATCCTGAGTCATTTCTCTTAAAGGCTCAAACCATGTAAAATCCAGCTCATTTCCATTTCCAACCACTGACCCATGTCCCAATTTTTCCATTAAGATTGATAGCACCACCTTTGCTGAGCCAGGGTATCATCTTTGACTCTTTCTTTTCTCTCCACTGTCACCAGATCCTGTTATACTTTCTTCATGTCTCTCACCCTTATTGCTTCATTTGCATTCTTATTATAACCACTCTAGTCCAGAAACTTATTAGTTTTGATTTTTACAATAATCTCTATTATCTATCCTGTTTCTCTCCATCCTACTCAGTTCAGTAGGTTTACCTGCCTTTTACACTGTCTTATGCAACCTTAAATAGATTACTTTCCATTATGTATAGCATCAACTGTACGTTTTCTAACCTAGCTTTTAAGGAGCCTAAAATTTGATCCCTTTTTAGATATATTTTCTGAAATTAATCTAGAGCTGACATTTCACCCTCATCCGTTGTGCGGCAGGAGTGTGGTTTGATGAATCGAGGGCAACTTCAGGCATGAAATACCATTTCCTTTGGTTTGTGAGCCCAAGTTTAAGCTAATTTAGCACCTTGCATTATCCTAATTAGCATTATGGGTCTAAGGTGGCCACATAAACTATGTTGGCCCAATTAGACTAAAGGAAAAATCTTATATAAACTCCTCCCCACTCATTCCACAGGCATGGTTGATCCGGCTCTGGGGAAAGCAGAGCTGAGAGAATTGCCAAGAGATGGGTCAAGAACCATGGCTGAAGTGAGCTACTGCCTTCCAATTATATGAGAAAAAAGAAATCCTTTTTGATTACGTCTTATTGAGTTGGGTTTCTATTGGTTATAACTGAAAACATTTTCATATATTCCATAATGTCTTATCTAGTTAGGCAGTTTTCCTTGCTATCCACTGAACATACTTGTTTTTTGTTTACTGTGCTTTCTGTACTTGGACTGTGTTTCATATTGCTTTCTAGATACTCAAATCTAAATATCTGAATATAAATATCTGTACAAAATATGAATTTATATGGAACTCATACTTCCTTGGAAGGCTCTCTGGTATCTGTTCTCTGATGACCGGAAGTGACTATGGAAGATATCCATGGATGAAGGACTCTACTGGGCTTGCACAATTTTATGGATTGTGAGTCAGACAATACTCAATATCTAAAAGGAAGTTCAGGTCACATGGCCCTCCTTTATATCCCATTGTGCAGCATGAAGTCTCTACAAAGCCCAGTAAAGAGTGAGGAGCTTTTTCTCAGGTATTCTTTTCCTGTGAATTGACAGAGGCTCCATAGAGCATCTCTATTTAACACAGACCCTTGATGCACCATTGGATCTGGTATCATAAAGCCCAGTTACACAGCAACTTGCTCAGTACTCTAAATCAGCTACAAAGTAGCTTAGTGGATTTGGGGACTGAGATGAAATAAGGTAGGTAGAGTTTTGGTAAGGCTCCATCTATCCCTCATTTGGCACTTATAGGGAGGAGCTCTCCAACTATTCCTACTCATAGTGTTACTGGGGCTTCTGAGTGTTTACTGGACTTCTCCTCCCATGGGTCCTTCTCATGGAAATGATAGGACTCCACATTTCCCGGTCATCAGAAGAACTAACACATATCCCCAAACTGTCCAACTGTGATAAGTATCAGGCATTTGAATCTGAGCTTTGAAAGATTTCTAATTAGGGTCAGGCAGGAAATTTTAGTGGGAGCCATACAAAGAGAGAACTAAGAACGTAATGACTGTTGCATGAAGGCCCAATATTTGAATCACTCCTGTCATAAGGAAAAAGAGGCCAGTAGTGACTGGTGATGTCTATTTTAAGACAATGTGTGGCCATTATTGAACATTTGAAATATTCCCCCAAAAATCATAAAAAAGTGGTACAGAAGGGAATACCCCTCATCAACTCAGCAATCATCTCAGACTCTGAGTTAGCAAATAATTCTCTTTTTCTTAACCATAGTAAAGTAAAATATCACTGGCAGCAAGCCTATGCATTATATGAAAGCTGTTTAATGAAGAACAAGCATGTTTGAGGCTTATTAGTAGCTTAATCTAAAAGTGTCAACTGACAAAGAAAGTAGGGTGAACGAAAAAAGCTTATTGAACAAGTTTTTCCATGGGATAGAGAACAATGAAATCCAGGGACCAAGATGTCATTGTTAACTTTGGAAGAAGAGAGCCTGCACAATAGAATCAACTGGGAAGATTGTTAACATAGCAATGCCTGGTTTCTTCCGAAGAGATTCTGATTCAGTGAGTCCAGAAAGGTCAGGAACTAGAAAACATTTTTGAATCATCTCCTCAGAAGATTCTAGTAAGTATCTAAGTTTGAGAACCACTCAGGCAGAGGCAGGAGAAATTGTGAAGATGTTAAAGCCAGACATTAGGTGACTATTTCAAGCAGTCTGTGTTATTAATGATGGAAGAAACAGATCATTCTCTACTACCTGGTATCAAAAACAAAGCTTATGCTGGGAACAGAAGCAATTACCTTGATGACCTTGGAAAAAATTGAAGATAACTTCACCAGTGGAATTAAAGGCAAGAGACTAAACCCCTGTGGACTAAGAAATTTAACTAGGGGAAAAAATCCTAGGAATTTAAGCCTTTTTATTTACTCAGTCAGTGCTATTGTTTCTTCTTGGGAAACACCAGAAGGTAAGATTGGAAAAAGAAGTATAAATTTCAAAATTTCTAGCACCTTCATGGTTTCAAGGAGGCAGAAATAGATGACAACCTATACTGTTTTAGATACTTTCAAAGCAGTAGATATATTTTCATCTTAACTTGGCCTACCTTAATTCATCCCATATTTAAAAGTTGAGAAATATTAGTCTTGTCTAGGTCTTGGGTTCTTTTTAAAGAATATTATGTGAATGTAAGGCATTATGATTTGACTGTTCTATAATGTACACAACTTTAAAACTCATTCAGAGAATCTCTTCATGGATCTATTTCATTAAATCTACACTTTTTTTCCCCTAAGAAGCACATATTCAACTCTGTGTAAAGCAAAGTTCTGTTTGATTAAAGTAGTACTTTTTAAAATGACATTATCTTTTAGTGGCCTATACTCTAGTTTAGAGAATAAGTCATTATACAAAATAATAGGAAAAAAATAAAGATGGGAATTAATATATGTTTTATGGATTGAATTATGTCCCTCAAAATTTATATGTTGAAGTCCCAGTACCTCAAAATGTGACCTTATTTGGAGATTTGGTCCTTACAGAGGTAATCAAGTTAAAATAAGGTCAATAGGGTAAGTGTTAATCCAGATGACAAGTGTCCTTATAAAAAGAGGAAATTTGGAAAGAGACACAAAACAGCAAGATTGCCATGCGAAGATGAAGGACACATCAGGGTTATTTTCTACTAGCCAGGGAATGCCAAAGGTTGCCAGCAACCACCAGAAGCTAGGTGAGAGGCATGGAACTGATTCTTCCTTGCAGCACTCAGAAGGAACCAGTCTTGCTGACACCTTGATTTGACACTTCTGGCTTTCAGAACTGTGAGACAGGAAGTTTTGATTGTTTAAGTCCTCCTGGTTTTTGGTACCTTGTTATGGCAGTCTAGCAAACTAATACAATATGATTAAATACCAAAAGTATGGTAACGGTAATAAGATGGTTGAAGTTTATATTTTCTGAGTTCGTATGTTTTGGATTAAGCTTTATGCCGAGTTTTATTATCTTTGCAACAACGCTGAGGGATGATACTGGTCTCACTATAGAATTTTTTTAAAAGAGGATTCTTGAGAATATCACTGTTGGCAGTAGAGCAGTGATTCAATCACAGACCCATCTGATCTCAAAATCCCAGTTCAGCACTCTGCTCCAAGAGCAGTAGAAGAGACCATATGACTGAAGTTAGTGAATGGGGAGCATATGATCTATTAAAATGAAATAGAGTTCATGAGGGTGATGTGGTTGTTCTAGAGCTGGAATGAAGGAATGAACTAAAAATGTTGGGGTGAGTTGGAGAACAAAGCTGCTTCTTCATGAGGGAACTAACCTGAGCCAAGACCTCATATTAGAAAATATTTGGGGATGAAAGGGTAGAATTCTCAGGGTTTGTGTTGAAAAACAATGAGGAGAAACCTCTTGAGATGGTGGGAGTAACCTCTTGTGCAGTATCCTGAACCCCAAAAGAAATAGTTGTCATTTGATTTTCTGACAGTTTGGAGCCTGTGGAGGTCTCTGACAAGGAGAGTGACATAACTCAATGGTACTAAAAAAAAAAAGCAAGCAGAGAATATTGTATCCACGGGAGGGGAAGTAAAGGATTTACTTTATTGAAAGTTTAACAATGTTACTGGGAGAGGCAGAGGAAATTTTCAGAAGTAGCCCTGTGTTTCCAATAGGTACTAGCTTTTCTCTATATGGAATACCATGAGAGGGTCCTCTTCGAAAGCAGGAAGATGGACTACAGCAGTGGTTCTCAAACAGTAGCCAGCATTCAAATCACCTGGAGGCTTGTTAAAACATATTTCTGATTCAGTAGGTCAGAGGTGGTGCCTGGAAATGTGCATTTCCTGCAAGTTCCCAGGGGATGTTGATGCTACTTTGTTGGGGGATCACACTGTGAGAATCACGGCACGAAATGAGTACTTTCCGTCTGTCCTGGGGCAGGCTTTTTACTGTATTCTGCAGGAGGATGCTGTGTTATAACTAAGAGAAAATACAAGTTAGTCTGGCATCCACAGAGGAATTGACCTCTTCATACTTGGTATGCCCTGACCATGTCCAGATTTTTATCTGTCCTCTCCATGTGGTTTCTCCTCTGTCTCTTATCCCTTGCAAGTGTCATTTTTGCTCAAAATTTAAACTAATTCAGTCATCTTCCTCAACAGAGGTTTTTCTCTGTTCCTCCTCTCTCCAGTTTTCCGTTTATGTATATATGTATTTAATTTATACTTGGAAGGTCCTCCTCTTGGAACTAGGAATACAGGTAAGCTCAATCTCATTCTGTACTCTAATGAAGTAATTAGGTATAGCCATATAGTGTTTAATGATACATTGTTTGTAATGATCAATGACACGTGGGCCCTTAATTCAGGATTATATAGCAGAAAGCATTTTGCAAGCATTTGGATGTGGATTTTCTTTTGTGCAAAAGAAAGTAAAATACAAAAGATTGAACTAACACAATTTAAGATTTTAGGTGTATTACTATATAAAACCCTTTGTATTACTATTTGTATAACTAAAGACAGTCTAAGATGTTCTTGAAAATTACTGAACCACAAGTTTTTTGACCACTAGTGTTGCTGCAAGATATAGTTTTGCAGGTGTGACAATACAGAGAAGTTTTAATCAGCTGTTACTTTAAGCTCTCTAACAAATTTTGAAGATTAGTTTTAGATCAGAAATTCTTATCATTGGAAGGGATGAAGAAACACTACATGTTCCCAGGAATAGTGACACACACACACACACACACATAAACACATAGACAAACACAGGTACATTCCCTGTATTAAATAATTCTTGGGAGAGTCTGTTAAACAATGCCTTTGTATGATATTGAAAAGCAATGCCAACTGCCTTTTTGCCTTATTTCAACGTTTCGATACTGTTACTTAACACGTATCAAGAATAGGAAATATGCCGACTGAGTGAGGTACAATATTCCTATGGAAAATTAAACTCTATTTAGTAAGTTGATTACATCTTTGAACACGCTGAATGTTAGGTTGAAGTTTCTGTAGTTTTTTGAAGTACAGTAATGGCCACTAATATATATGTAAAGGATGAGCTGGAAACTTAATGATCTTCAGAAATAAGGGTTAATTAGCTTGTATAGTAACTATCAACATATGAGGATTAGGATTGTGGATTTTGGGTATAAAAACAGATGTACTTGTATGAATGAGAGAGTTAGTTTTAATAACAAATTTGTATGACTGTGTGACTGAGTCTTTGGGAATAGAAAGGAGTGAAGAAACCAAAATTAGCGTTTATGATTATTGAGATGTACAGTTAAAGAATTAAGGGACACTATGGTTATAAATATTTTCAGAAGACAGAATAAAGAAATGGCTATTGAAATATAGTTGATATACAATATTATTAGTTTCAGGTGTACTACATAGTGATTTGACATTTGCATACATTATGAAACGATCACCAAGATGTCTCTAACCATCTGTCCACATAGTTATTACAATATTACTGTCCATATTTCTTATGCTGTATATTGTATCCCCGCGGCTTATTTATTTTGTAAATGGAGGTTTTTACCTCTTATTCCCCTTCACCTATTTCACCCAGTCCCCACGTCCTCCCATCTGGCAGCCATCCATTTTTTTTCTCTGTATCTGTGAGTTTGTTTTCAATTTGTTTTGTTTTCTAGATTCTATATGTAAGTGAAAGCGTGCAATGTTTGTCTTTCACTGTTAATTTCACTTAGCATACTACCCTCAAGATCCATCCATGTTGTTGCAAATGGCAAGGTTTCGGAGTTTTTTTTAAGGCTAACACTCCATTGCATATGTATGCCGCCACATCTTCTTTATCCAGTCATCTGTGGATGGACATTTCAGTTGCTTCCATATCTTTGATACTGTAAATAATGCTGCAGTGAACATCGGGGTCATACAACTTTTTGGATTAGATTCAAATCAATAGAATCAAATGTAATAGAATATGACTGATCATATCGCAGTTCTATTTATAATTTTTTGAGGAACTTCCATACTGCTATCTATAGTGCCTGCACCAACTGACAATCCCAACAACAGTGCACGAGAGTTCCCTTTTCTCCACATCCTGGCCAACAACTGTTACTTGTTGTAAAAGACATAAATTCGTGACTTTCATGTCAAGTCTGACATGAGGAAAAGCGTATTATTATGGCTGTAACCAGCGGGTGAAATAAACAAATTATTAAAAACTGTATACCTGTGGGGAACAAGATATGAGAATTTCCATTTTAAAATGTGCATTTTAATTACAGCCTTTTTAAAAATTAAAGTTAAAACAGATAATATGGGAGAATAGCAGACAACTCTAGAGATAGTTGAAATACCCTGATTAATAAAAGCCAAGAATTTGAAATTTGTATCTTCATTGATTGTATTAAGATGAGAACTCCGTATTTTTGGTAACACTTATAAAACACAAGTTTTATAAACTTGTCTATTTTTCTAATAACTTATTTAGAAAATAATTTTGCACAGATATCTGAAAAGTAAAACTCTTGGTTAGCTAATGCTATCATTAGTAAATAGGGATATTGATTATTTGATGTTTCCAAAATAATTTTCTGAACATGGTAAAAGTTTTATTAAGTATTAGCTGAGTGAATACTGATTGAATTAATTTAATCAAGACATATTAATTTGTGTATTTTTATTGAAATAATCTGCACAGTTGATTTCATTTGAATTTTATTCAGCATAAAATACTACAGTAAAATTGAAGTGTTATTGGGTTAAAAGTAAATATACCATCACGTTATTATCATGAAGGCTCTGGATCTAAAACCTAGTGTATTCCAGAAAAAGCAAAAGGCTAAATATGGATTTGATCAGTGTTCTTAATTAGTACTAGTGTCCAAGTAGACTAGATCAAAGCACATTATAGCCCTCATAGTCTCCTCCCACAAACCACACACACAGATGCTAATTTCACCACAAAATTTGGAGGAAGGGCAGTCTAGAGTGGACATGAATCTCCAGAGCAGGGAGGACGAGAGTAGGAGAAAACAGAAAAGATAACTGTTTGCAAACGATACCCACAGTGCAATAATGGGTCACTTGCCACAGCCCAACATTAAGGCAGGAGATGCAGACAGTCTCTGGATGATAGAATCGCATAGGCCTTCTACCAATGAAGGGATGAGAGCAAGGATAGGCCAACTCTGGCTGGGCTTGAAACTTCTAAGACATTGAGGGGCCCTCTTTAAGAAAAAAAGAAAATACAATGGTGAATAAAAAACTGCTAGGTCCTTCTAATGGACTTAAGCTTCAGTTAAATCCTCCTCTGGGTAGGGAAATCTCAAGAACTGCCCTTTCAGACTGAAATAAATCATAATTTTGATTTTTTTACTTCCTCATCCACAATTAAATCATCTCTTCATGATGTATAAATTACATGCAGTTATTTACCAATTATTCTGAACTGGAAGTTCATCATCTATGTAATTGTATAAGTAGTAGTCCTGGTTAGTCTCTAAGTTTGGTGTACAGATAAGATTACATAAATGCAAAAGTTAGTATCTCTTGGAAACAACAGAATATTAGTTATTTTACTTTACTATATAGGCAATGACATTCAAAATGCTCTCTTCATCTGTTACAGAATTCACTACATACTGACATATGATAAATTTATGGATATAATCCTAATAATAGGTTATGTTTCTTGAGAAGTCAGATGCCCTGTCCAGATGCTGTGGTTTGCATTGATATCTTGTTTAATAATCACAACTTAAAAAGTTATTTCTACTATGTAAAGGAAATAAAATGAAGCACGTAGAAATAACTTGTCAGAGGACATGCACGTTGGTATGGTGGAGCTTGAGTGTGATTAATGCCACCTGACTGCAAAGTCTCTGCTCATCCTTTTCCAGTCCTGACCGTATCGTGTATGTTGGTTTACCAGGGTACCACACAGAGTGGACAGTGAATAAGTAACTGTCCCAGATATTTAACATTTATAACTTATTGTGGTTCTAGATAAAGAAAATATTCATCATGGAAGCTGTTTCAAATACAGGTTAACCCTTTCTCTTGTGGCCAATTTCTTGAGAAAAAGAGATTTTTCTCTTTTGGTATTTTGAGTCTAGTCACCCTGAGGCAGGAGACAGATGGGCCCCCAGGGCAAACGGTTTGAGTTCCTTCCTTCCTTGTGGACGGATACTCCAGCCGGGAATAACAGGACAATTGAGAGAGGAGTCTGGGCTCTGCCCAGATAGACGATAAGAGTCCACATATTCCTCATTCTTGAAGTCAGGAGACCTCCCCGACTACACATGCAGATGGAGTCACCCGTGTCTTCCCATGGCCCCACTCTACCCCTTATACACATCTACCATGATGCCTGTAGTACTTCTGTGCATTTATTTCTTAAACATTTATCTTTTTTTAAGTGGTCTGTAACAGCGGTCCCCAACCTTTCTGGCATCAGGGACTGGTTCCGTGAAAGACAATTTTCCCACGGACAGGGGCCAGGTGGGGTGCGGGAATGGTTCAGGCGGCAATGCGCGTGATGGGGAGCGGCAATGCGCATGATGGGGAGAGCCAGATGAAGCTTTGCTCTCTTGCCCACCGCTTACCTCCTGCTGTGCTGCCAATACCGGTCCGAGGCCCAAGGGTCCGCTCTGTGTCCTCATACAGCGACTTAGTAAATGCTGCATTAGATAACTATTAATAACATGGCCTAAGAAATCGATTAGATACATAGAAAAGGGTCCAGGTTGAATTCGGGGGGAGTGGGAGGGTCTGAGACCAGGAGATGGAGTGAAGGTGAGTGAATGGGACACAGACAGAAGTTGGAACTTATCCAATGACCATCCCCACCCCCCATAAACTATAAAGGCATATAAAATATATATATATATTTTCTTTTCTATAAATACATTTGGAAGGTGGCTCCCAAGCCACTCTAACCCATTAAGCCCTGTCCTTATTAATCTTTTCTAAATAAAAAGGATGTTGCTGATGCCCAGTAATGTGGTGGGTAAACAGCTGTCTGGACTAGCCATTATCAGTCTAGTTCAAAGTAAAGGCTCTTCCTGGGGCCAGAAAGCAGGATTTTCAGAGGCCCCCAGTGGGCAGGAGGCAGGTCGCCAAGAATCAAACAAGGCAAAACAGACATGTGCAGTAGTCATAATCATGCTAGTAAGAATTAAGTGCCTCAGCGAGGCATGTACAGGAATTGGAGGGGGAAGGAGAGGCCTTCAAAACTTTTATGTCTGAGCACTCACTCCTGGTTTGAGAAACACAATAAAATGTCTGCCTGGGTAGTCATTATCAGGTAGATAGGACGCTGGGCTGGGCTAGGAGGTGGAAGGGGCCTCCCTGCCCCTCAAGAGTTCCTGACCAGTGAGGAGTCCTCCATGCTCGCTGAGGGGGTGGAGGATCCAAAGATCTTGGCAAGAAGCCCTCTGTTGGAGCGGGCCTGGTCCTGAGCGTTGGCCAGGCGAGCCCGTTCACGTCCTCCTGGCCGAGCTGCCTTCCGGGCCCTCAGCTCCTGTTCAGTAGGACGCTGGGCAAAGGCCCAGGAGACGTTCGGGCGGGTAGAGTCCCCATCAGCGGCAAGGAAACGCTGTCCGCGCTCCACGCTTCGAAGATAGAAGTCAGTCTCACGCTTGGCCTGGGCAACCTCAGCCCTCAGGCGCTGCCTGCGTACCTGGCGCTCAAAAGCAAGATGCTCGCTGAGGTGGGACCAGGTAAAACGGTGCAGGTACTGCGGAAGGGAAAACAAGAAAAGATCTGAGGAGGGCAGATCTGGGATGGAGAGGAGATGGGGGAGCCGGGGCCAACAAGAGGTGACAGGGGTGCGCCGGCTGGGGCTGGGAAGACGGAATGCGGCAGACAAGCCGATCCCCTCACCCTGAGGTTCCACAGGTCATAACGGAAGGGGCTGCGCCTGCGGGAGCCCATGGGCGTGTTGTGAAGACTGGCCGCCACACGCTTGGCTACTCGCTTGTCCCGGAACTCCACCCAGCCCTCGGTGTAGTCCTTGCTGTACTTGGACCGCTTTTTTCCTCCCGCAGCGTGGGCTGCCGCTGCCTTCTTCTTGCGCCTCACGAACCCGTCTGCGAAGCAAAGACAGAGCAGTGGTCAAGGAGGCCAATACAGCACCCACTCAACTGCACCTCCCATTCGCCGAATTCTCCAAACCTTCCCTCAGGCCAGAGTCCCACCTCAACGTCTTTGCCCGAAAGCGGATAACTGCAAAGTCCACCCTTTTCCCCTTGTCTAACTCAATCCTTTCCTCAAATGTTAACTCCTTTATCAGGTCTGCCCTAAACGCTCTCTTTAAAACCCGCACAGGCCCCCAACCCCAATTCCAATTAGTGTCTGTCTGTATGCGAGCTGGGGACGGCCGATCATAAACCTTCTCTAGACCTGGGCCGCGATGACAAAGAGATACGTTCAGTTTTGTGGGAAAACCACTGAGATTTTAATTCAGGCTGTACCCATTTAACAAACTGGTAAATTCGGCTCAGGAAAGATGGGCGGGCGGAGCCGAAGTTAAAATCCAAAAATTAGCTATCCGAGAACTAAGGCTCAGCGAGGTATATACTGCGCTATCCCCATCCCATCGCCGCCTCCTAAAAGACATGCGCGCTACCGATTTACCAAAGAAGCCGGACGCGGGTCCCCGGCTCCGTCAGCGCCTCGGACCAGGGCAAGCTGAGGCAACAGGACATGCATTGCGTGCTCACTGCCAGCGAGCATCACCCTCCTACCCTCACCGCCAAGGCCTGAGCACTTACCTTCCGGCTGGAAAAAAACGCGCCCGACCTCGCCGTAGGCGCTGAGAAGGTTCCGTACGTGCAAAGGCCTAAAGCGGGGCGGTATGTGGCCCAGGTACACAATACCTGGCACTACCCGTTTCTTGCTGCCGCCAGCCGCCCCTTCGGATTCCTCCTGTTCCTCCTCTGCCTCTGATTTCTGATCACTCTCTTCCAGAGGTTCCAGCTCAGCGGCTGCCTTCTCGGATTTCTCTGCCTCCATGCTTGCGAGTAGGTAAAGCAGGGCAGCCGTAAAGCGCCGCGCCTCTGACGCACACCTTGTGCGACTGCCTGTGTCGAGGGGGCGGGGTCGGTCCGGGTGACGACAAAGGAAAGGACAAGATTGGGCGGTGCCCGCGAGTCTAGGCCTAGAGGAGAGAGCGGAAGTGGGTCCCGGGTCTGCCGGGAGATTCAAAGCGTGAGAGAACTTGAGCTGATGAGGCAGAACCGGAGAGGTAGAGCTCCAAGTATAACTTACCCTATAGCACTCCTCGGTGAGATGCAGAAGGACGGGATGAAGCAGGCTCTTCCGGAAATTTTGGAGAACTATTTTGGGAGTGAGGGGAGGTTTCTTTGTGTTCTAGCGGTCAAAATAGCATTTTACCCAAGGGACTCGGGTGAGACTCAAGGTTGGGGGATGGCTCAACTTCTAAAGGTTACTTAAATTTCAATTTTTTAATTAAGTTTGAAATTTTAATTATTTTTCAAAATTTAACTTAGAGATTTGAATATTTTAAATTTAAGTTTTGAAAATGTAATTTAACTTTGCAAATATAAGTTTTTGAAATTTAGTTGAGATTTAATTTTTGAAAATTTCATCTGTGACCTTTTCATTTAGTTAAAAAAATTTTAGTTTAAAATATTAATTTAAAATTTGATTTTGTGAATAAAATGTCTAAAAAATTTTAATGTTTGACAATTATTTCTTTTAAAAACTTATTTGGCGCCTGTTTTACATTTGTGTTGATGCATGGATTCGTATTTATACTTATGTTACAAATACCTATTGTCAAATGTATACGTGGCCCTGATTTAGGCGACTGCCTGTACCGCGAGCTTTATTCTCTCCAGGACTTGTTTTCACAGTGTTGGGGTCCAGGGTAGGCCACCCAAAATTATGCCTCAATGGCGTACTCGTTATTTTGAGTTAAAGGTACCGAAGAAATGGTCACCACAAGAGGACACTCTGACTCACCTTCTGTCTCGCTGAAGCAACCTTTGTTGACAGGCTCTTAGGCGTACCTGAGGATCGTTTGTGTGTTTATACACTCATTCCTACAAGATCTGAGCACAAATGACTGTTCACTGTTCAATTTTTTTATCGTGTTCAGGCCAGCAGTGTCAATGACAACCTTTCAAAAACGGAATCCTTCGAGCCGGATTCGAACCAGCGACCTAAGGATGACCGAAAGATGAAACACCTACAGTCCTCCGCTCTACCAACTGAGCTATCGAAGGGCCTTTGAGAAAAAAGTCTTAGAATACTTTAAATAATCTTTACTCAATCCTGTAGTTTTGTTTTGACTATAAGTTTACTTCAAAAGTAGAAGCAAACATGAAGGGTGCTAGAAATATTCTAAAACTGATATGGGTAGTGATTATAGGAGTATACTAAAAAATTAATGCCCTTGAACAATAAAGAGTTGTGCTTTAATTCATTATCCTGTGCCCTTGGATACAATACAGATAGGACCATCACCCTTGACACTCCTGCTGTCTCATCAGCTTAGCGCCTCCTCTCTCAATCAGAAGTGAGCCATAAATGAAAGGGTTTTCCTAAATGGGTTGAAGAGGGAGCTATTATCTTGAAGCGGAGTTACTGTCCAGTTATTCTTTTGTTATTCTTTTGGACCGGAAGGAGTTCACTCACTCTATGTGTATGTTTGATTTGTTTCGGTCTACAATTTTCAAAATTCTCATCCTTCGAGCCGGATTCGAACCAGCGACCTGAGGATATCTAAGTGTTGTACCTACAGTCCTCCGCTCTACCAACTGAGCTATCGAAGGACCACTTATGGCCATTATTTTAGAATCTCAATCCTAATGTCTATCCAGATGGTTTCCGCTTTGATCATATTCACTTTTGAAAGTATAATCAAATTTAAGAAGTCTTTTAAGGCACTGAATGGGTTCTATGTCATGATCTGGGTAGTTGGTTTCCTGGGTTTAATAAACATGTAAGATCCATTGAGTTGTACATTTAAGACGTTAGGATATTGTTCTGTGTATATCTCAAAACAAAAACCCTACCGGCATCCCATGCCCTCCTCCCTAAGCATTATATACCTAGGGTGAATTCCCTGGATTACGCCCGATTTCCTGCTGTCCCCTATAATTACTTTCTCCTTTTTCTCTCAAAAGTGTCTAGGTTGGCTCGATAAATGATATAATTACGTAAACACAGACATTTGGGTTGAAGAGGATCGCAAAGTTGTGAACAGAGCATATCCAGTGCATTTTGGTATCATTGTGATTCTCCTTTCTGAAAATCTAATGGGAAATCGTGTGTATTCATAGCTCTAATGATGAAATATGTGGAGTGTGTGTGTGTGTGAATTTTCTTACTTGGATAAATAATTTGGGTGGTTCATATTATATTGCATAATTTTTGTGGAGCAATTAAAGTGAAACAAAAACCCCTAAAATTTAAATGCAAATATATTCTTTTTTCAAAGAAAATCATCAAACATCGAGGTTCAACAGAGATTGCCTTACACTGGTGCCTAAAGCAGAAATATACACAAATGGAGAATACACTAAATTATCTGGAGAGAAAAGGCTTTCTTTGGAAATATGCTTAAGGAAAAGATTAAGTGTATTTCTCTATAAAATATCTGTGCTTATTTCTACAAATTTATACAAAACTATTATTTCTACAAAATGATATTATTAAAAAGAATTCCAAAAATTTTTTTCAAATGGCAATTGCCAATGCATTCTATTAGGGGCACTGAGAGGACGTAGTCGATATTGAACTCAGTAATTAAATCCCTTTCCATGACAAACCAAGAAAATATCATCTAGCAACTTTCAGTGTTCCTGACCTAATAGAGAATTAGCAGCGGGAGAAGAGAGACTGTAGGACGTGGAGTTTCTCTTTCATTGTCAAGTGTCCTCCTATCTGCGCCTTGAATACAAGGTGGAAAATAGCGGAGATGCCAACAAGTGTAAAATTTCAGCATGGTGCTGGATTCAGTTGCTGCTACAGAATTGTCGTCTCTTGGGATGCAGAAGTCTTCCTGGGATGATACTTAGAGGAACAGGAAGCTCTCCAAAAGGAAACAGAAAAGACAAGTCCACCTTTCCTCTTCCTCCTCCAACCTTGCATTCTCCCTCTAGCTTCCTTTTTGGCAAAGCCTAATATGGAGCCGTGTGGTTTACCTCCTTTATCACAAGGCAGATTAAAGAAGGATGAGTGTCTTAGTCTGCCCTGGCTGATGTGACAAAATACCACGGACTAGGTGGCTTAAATAACAGAAATTTATTTTCTCACAGTTCTGGAGGCTGGGATGTCTAAGATCAAGATGACAGCCTTTTAATTCCCAGTGAGAGCTCTCTTCCTGACTTGAGAGAACTCTCTGGTGTTTCCCATTATGAGAATAGTAATCCTATGGGAGCAGGACCCCACCCTAAGGACTGCATTAACCTTAATTACTTTCCAATTTTGAATACAGTCACATTTGGATTTTGGAAGAACACAATGCAGTCCAGAACAGTGAGCTTAAAGTTGAGTCAGTAGTTTAACAATTGGGAAAACTTCCATGTGAATTTTAAGATATTATTTTTGATCTTCATTTTACCTCTATGCAAGCTAAGCTGTTGAAATTTTAATACCTAATCCAATGTATTGGAAACTAGAACTCCCAGCTCATGGTTGAAAGCCCCCAGTTGCTCTCAGTTCACAGTCAGTCATCCCAAAGCTTAATCCATGGATCTGAGCTATGGAATTAGTCCACTTTCTTTCACTCCAGTTCCACACTTGCACCCCTAATAGAATCATGGAAAATAAATGGAGAAAAAAAATGAGTGGAGGCCAAATTGACTTCTGTAGCTGGGTAAATTCTGTCCAAGGAGAAGTGAGGAGAGAATACCCAGATGGTGGAGAGAATCAAGGCAAGGCTGACCTTGAGCCAAGTTTTGAGATGAATGGTGGGTTTCTACACACCCACTTAGAACATCTGAGCTTTGAACTCTTTTGTCTCAAATGGAGGGGGTGCAGGAAGGTGGAGGATTTCTTCCCACAGAAAGTTATTCACTTTATTTGTCAGCCCTGACTGCAATGAAAAAGAAAAGAGAAGAGCAAGCATTAAGGGCATTAAAAGGGTCCTGGAAAGGCCTGCGCAGCGTGCCTGCACAGCATAGGGACATAGAGTCACTTTCTTAAGTAAAATGTTTCATCTCCATTTCATCACTTTGTCCCAATTTCATTGAGACTAGAAAATAACATTAAACCAAAAAGAAAAAATGTTTCTAATGATGGAATTTCAGACAAAGAACCAGTTGACGGGAAGGGTCTTCACATGGCTTTCCTGCAAGTGATGGGTCTCCGGCAATGCTCAAGAGTTCTCCTCTGAAGAACTAGCTCTGTGAAGTACCGAGCACCTAAGCACAGTACCTGGTACCTAGTACTCCACAGGCCCAGAAGAAAGAGAGGCAACTACTACTTTCGGTTTTTTGCAAGGAATCCAGATCTAAGCATGCAGCCATGATTATATTCACTTCTATTAGTGTTTACCTTAGAAAAATAACTTGTACACCCTTGATCGAAATCGGGACTACGAAGCCAGAATGAAGGGAGAAAATAACTGGGACGCACACCCCTTCGTGACCTTGTGTCCACCGACGGTGATTTTTATCTATAAAAAAAGCCAGACAGAAAGCAGATTAGGGGACATTCGTAGGAACTC
Organism: Delphinus delphis; assembly: GCF_949987515.2. Taxonomy (NCBI): domain Eukaryota; kingdom Metazoa; phylum Chordata; class Mammalia; order Artiodactyla; family Delphinidae; genus Delphinus; species Delphinus delphis. The sequence continues at coordinate 21,138,493 of NC_082692.2, read as the reverse complement.
TGGAGAATCTGTTTCTGGTACTAGCTGAATCAATTGGTGGAAAATTTAGGAGTGCGGGGATTGGCAGGAACTATTGGGATGGCCAAAAGCCTAGTCTCATTGCCTGAGAAACTTGATTCGCCCTCCTGGATGTACCTACAATTTCCTTCCGGTCCCCGGTTTCCGTAGATATGATTCCAGTGTTAAACTCTTGCCCAATTTCGAAGACAGGTGTTTCTATGGATTCCACGCCCTGGTCCACCTGCACTCTGCAGTCTTCTCTCAACAGGATCCAGTACCGTAGAACAGACTATAGGTGGCGCCCCAGGGGCTGTTTGATAACCCGTACTTTGTCCTATTGTCTAACGCCAACTAGGTACCAAGGTGGCCACGAGTTCTGAATTACATTCGGATATTAAAGGATGGGAGGCAGAAGCGTCTAGTAGTGAGGGGAATTAGCTCAAGTGGTAGAGCGCTCGCTTAGCATGCGAGAGGTAGCGGGATCGATGCCCGCATTCTCCAGCTTTATGTTCCGCCTACTCTTTGGCCTTTATTTCCATGCTTCTGTAAACAAACACCTTGCTCCAACGTTACCACATAAGGGCCCAATTCCTAATTGATAGCCTCTCCCTTCTCTCCAGTGACAGGATAGGGAAGGTTGGATTCTTTGAGATTTCTCTCGCCTTTCAAAGATTTGAATATTGGTCTCTGTCAGGTGGATTTACAGATCTACACTTCAATTATTTATGCATTAATATTACATTTTTATCCTCAGAATCTATTTCCCACATGTATGACCTATTGAGGGCCACCTCAAGTTCTTACAACTGGAACAAATAATTTCTATTTCTTAATGAAATTTTGAAGAGCCAAAAATATGTAGGTATGTTTGAGATTTGGTTTTTTTACATTCACTCGTCCTCTTTTGGAGTCATCTGGCTGTTTCTACGGGGTGGTGGGGCCGCTACTGCCAATTGATACTGGAATATTGCAGAATATGGTCCAATTATGGGAGGGAAATTGCAGTGGAGAACTTGTTTGGGTTGGAATCTATGGTGCGTTGATGAGACGCTCAGTCCAGGACTATCTAATAAAATTTGCAACCAAGGCCCATGTTATCTTTGAAAATTGGACAATTTTTCTTGTTTACTCTTTTGCCCTCGAGTCGCTTTCAAAGAGCAAGGGAGCTACCAGTTTAGACCAAAGTGGGTAGAAAATTCTATCAATTTTCCCCTTGTCTATTATTTTTAATTCTAAAATTTTTCTCTTCTGCAGTGGTTCTCAAACCTTGCAACACATTAAAATTACCTGGGAGCTGTTAAAACTACCAATGCCTGGGTCCCACCTTCAAAGTGCCGCAACTAAAGGCGCTTTGTACAATAGTCCCAGGTGATTCTGACATCCACCCACTTTTCTGCGCCAGGGTTGAGAACCACTTTTACATAATTCAACGGAGAAGTGGGAGTAGTGCCCCAGGGTCTGTGGGCGACTGCCAGTAGTTGAGCGTCCACCTGGGAAAAAAAACAAACAAAAAAAACCTTCGGAGAGACTCAGCACTCTAATACCACGAGAGGGCGCCCGTGCCCAACCAGTTACTAACCTTTGGTCAGCTATGTTCCTAGCAGGCCGCCCCTCCCCTAGTCTTGGGATGCCGGGTAGGGTGGCGGAGACTTGTCACCGGATCCCTTGCTTAGAGGGCCCACCTCTGATCCGCCTGGTTGGGGCTCGGGACTTTTTTGCGGCACGGGCCCTTTATGAACTATGAGCCTGAAGTTTGATCGCGTATTAGTAATTATTACGGAGAATAATAATTAAACAAATTAGATTCGTTGCACACTGAGATTACTCTTAAAAAGATGCACAGCAAGGATATATATAGCTGAGATAAACCTTTTTAAGGGTAAGGGTGAAAAAAGCAGACGCAAAACGTGAACTCCTTCGAGCCGGATTCGAACCAGCGACCTAAGGATGCCTGGTTAAGGAATATACTCGCTACAGTCCTCCGCTCTACCAACTGAGCTATCGAAGGAATCACGGTAACCGTTCTCCCCGCAGAGCATGCCATCTCTGCACGAGGTTGGAGAGCCATTGGTGCTTATTGTTTGACTCATTAGTGCTGTTGATTAGGTCTGCTCTAGTGGCCTCCACGTTTTTTTTGTAACCCAGCACTCCTTCACAGGACCACTGCCCTGGACCAAGGAGAAAACGCTAGCACCCACTGGTTTGCAAGAAGAAAATAAAATAATGAGATATGAGGAACTGACAAAAATTTAGCAATGAGTGTCTTTTACTGTGATGAATGAATTTAAATAACCAATCTTAGATAGAATTTGAAGTACTTTAATCTGCAATTTTAACAGATAATTAACAGAAGGAGGAGGAGGAAGAAAACAGAAACAGGGTTAAACTCTTCAAAACCATACTAAGACGTTCTTAATTGACATTTAGTCCCTGTAGATAAACCGGACGAACACACTAATTCTAAACTCAGAAAAAAACTGTCGATGGGAAGCTAAAATATTTTTTAAATTATCTTAACAAGGTAGAAAGTAATGTCATTCAAACACTAATTTTACAAAGTTTGAGCCTAGTCTAATTTTCTGTGACAGTCTGAAGCTCAGAATGGCTATTACTCTCATGTAAGTGAAATCCACTTGAGGTGGCAACAGACATCAGGAATCTTTGTTCTTCACGTTCCACTAAAAATCATTACATTGTCATACAGTGGAGCCATACACATAGGACAAACGATCCCCCTTGTGCAAGTGGAACATTGAGACCAGTGTTCACTCCTCTATGGCTCAAGATTGTTTTTTTCTGAATTGGAATTAAAAGCAAGTTGCTAATCACTTAATTTAGCCATTTAGCTCCTCAAGTCTTCATGAAACATCTGTTTTGAGGGGGCTAGTCTGAATAAATTAAATATAAAATTTTATCTCCTCCCCAACCCCAATTGACTGAATAAGTTATCCTATTTTATAAATGTATTTAGTACTATCCATTTTGTAAAAATACGCTTTTACAAAAAGGATCCATTCCTTCCTTTTCTCCCACTCCACATTATAGAAGATTCGGACAGACAGAAAGCTAGACAGGCCTTAAGGAGCCTTGAGAAAAGAACAAGCAGATTTGAGGGATTCTGAGGAGTGTGTGTGTATGTGAATAACTTGAATTCTCGTAGGTCAAGAATCACGTCTGGTTCTTCCATATATATCTAGCCTTCTTTTCCATATATTTACACAATAAAATATAACTGTGAAAATATAAGAAGCAGGAAAGTTTTGGTGTTCCTTTCTTTTTCGCCTTCCTCAGTATTCTTAGATGCAGGTGGGAGATGAATTTCGAATCCCACAATAGGGAAGAACAAATATGACTCTATACTGGATATGTTTCTTTTTCTTTAACCTTTGCATTCTATTAGTTTTGCTATAAATTAATCACTAGAGGGACGTTGCCTAAGGCTTAAAGTATACATAATGGCCCGTCTCAAGGAACCCTGCCTCCCGTGCCTGAGGGGTTAAGCTAAAAATACCTTTGCTTAGCTCCCAGGGAAACATCCTGACCTAGCCTCCCTGTGAATGGCTGCAGGAAAGAAGAAATTAACATATCCCCTCCCGAGTCTGGCCAGAACCAGGAAATATTTGCAACAACTTATCGCCTTTTTTACTTTATCTCCTCACCTCCCCCTCTTTTTTCCATAAAAGAAACTAGCATCCAAAGCCAGGCAAGATGGTTGTTGAGGACGTTTGTCTTCCATCTTCTCGGTCTGCCGGACCTTTGCTTTCCATTGCTTTTGTTCGGTCTATAGCTCTAGGCATACATAATGGCCTGCCTCCGGGAACCCTGCCTCTCTGCCTGAATGTTAAATTAAAGTGCCTTTGTTAAGCCCACAGGGAAACACTCTGCCCCTGCCCACCTGTGAATGGCTGCAGAGAAGCAGAAATTAACGCATCCCCTCCCCGAGGATGGGCCAAAACCGGGAGGTCTTTTGTAAGACTTAAAGCCTTTTTACTTTACTTCCTCATTCCCCTCCCTCTCTCTGTTCTATAAAAGAAACTAGCGTCCAGCCCCTGATAAGATGGTACTCCGGGACGCTAGATCACCATGTTATCTGACGCCTGGCTTTCCGAATAAAGTCACTATTCCGTGCCCCCAAAACTTGTCTCTCAATTTATTGACCTGTCATGCGGCAAGCAGTGCGAACTTGAACTCGGTAACATACACAACAGTGACCTTTAATATTCACAAACATGCATTGAGCACTGACTATTCCAATCACCATGCTAAGTGCTGGGAACACACAGAGGCAAATAAGATAAACTCTGTCCCCAAAAGGTGTCAAATTGAAAAGCTCAAACAGTAAGTTTGAGTCAATCATGGAGGTAAAGATTTTCAGCTTTGAAGGCTCTGACTCAAAACGCTTGGTAGTTAAGTTAGTGGGACCTCTCTTGTTGGTAGTTTAGACCATACTGTATAATAAAAGTGTATTCTGCTGATGTAAACATTTATCTTTTAGAAAAAGTCCTAGGACTCTGAACTCTGGAATCCAGCTGATTATGAAAATATGTTCTGGCATACATATATTTTCCTCTTTATTTCATGTTCAAAAAATAATACTGGCTTGTTTCTGGAATGCCTGAGCTATTGTCACCTTGGGCTGCTGGTGCAGATAATACTCTTGTGTAGAATACTTCCTTTTCCCTTTACCTATGACCCCAGCTTTCCAAGTCTGCTCTGGAACAGGATTAAGGCCCTGACTTCTGTCTCTTGTTTACCCTTCTCAACTACCAAGACTTCCTGAAGCACACCTGACTATACAATTTGCTGTTGATAACCTTCTCTGAACAGACCTGTGTATTCACAAAATTGTAGTTGTGTCTGCCTTTGCTTTTCTTCCAGAGACTGTTCTCCCAAGTTCAGACCTAACTGTAGGCTAACATGTTCTTGTAGGCAGCCTCCAAATTACTGACCTCTGGCTTTTCTTTCATATCTGGCTCAGGCCAGTATCAGTCAAGCTCTAGTTATGAATAGAGAGTCTGTGGACTCTGCTTTCAGATTATCTGTCCTAAGGAAAAGCCACTACGTTTTTTTTTAGTTAATTTGATAAGATTTATTAAACAATGTTATCTATATAAAAGATTAAGTATCCTAAAGGCAATGCAACTAAAGTTATTCTTTCAACAAATATGTGAGAGGTTACTGTGTGTCAAATTCCTGAATTCCAAAATGTCATAGTGTGATTTGCTTTTTTTGTCCCCCCTACTGTAGACTGAATATTGTCCCCCCCAAACATATATGTTGAAACCTTAACACCCACCCCACAGTGTGGCAGTATTTGGAATAAGGAAGTAATTAAGGTTGGATTGGTGTTCTTAAAAGAAAAGACATCTGGAAGCTCACTCCCTCTTTCTTCCACTGAGGACGTGGCAAGAATGCAGCCCTCTACAAGCCAAGAAGAGAGCTCTCACCAGAAATTGAATCAGTTAGTGCCTTAATCATGGATTCCTCAGCCTCTAGAACTGCAAGAAAATAAAAAATTTTCAGTTTAAGCCACCCAGTCTGTGGTATTTTGTTCTGGTAGCCCAAGCAGACTAAGATACCAGCCCCCAACCTGTGCCCTTTTTAACCACCTTTAATCAAGGACTCCTTTGCAGTTGAAGTGTTATGTCTAAGGAGTTAGGTTAGCTTGTGCTCAGGACCAAGCTCAGGATGGCCTTGGCCTTGGAGATGTTGGCACAGGCCTTGAGTTCAGAAATGCAATTTTTAAGTATGTCAACTCAATTTTAACAATATAACCAAAGGGCCATAAGAATGGGAAAAAGCAGTCTCTTCCAAGCAACTCAAAAAATGTTTATAAACAAGAAATCCATTAAGTTAATTGACAACAGGACATGTGGCTTATTAACACCAGCAATACTTGTTCTCTATCTAGGACATCCCTTTATAGTTTTCATCATACCAGGAAACCGAAACATTAAGTTGATGCTGCTGGGTGATCAAGAGTCCAGGCTTTACAATAAGACTTAGGGCTTAATACCCACAACATGGAGTCTGTAAATCTTCAATGATTGTTCTCTCTAGTAAGGAGAATATTCATATGAGTCAGATACAGGGCCTCTGTTCCCTTGATTTTACTGGATAAACGCTGGTAATTTCTTAACTCCGTTTCTGTCACCATCACCTATTTTTTAAAACAGTCACTCTGAGCACCTTCATTTCCTAATGCTAGACAGTTAAAATACAACTGAGAATTTAATTTTCACTTGAGTCAGTTACATTCACCCAGTAAGTAAATGATAGCCTTCTTGAAGGCACGGCCCATGTTATATGCATGTTTTCATTTTAAGTATCCAACAGGGAAAAGGCGCTTAATAAAAATACGTTCATCAATTAATTTGAAAGATGTCTTGAGACCTGGAAAACAGTCAAGGCTCAGTGTACTCTTCTAGGAAAGTTGTTTCTTGTCCATCCATTTTAAGTTGACTCATGATTCTCGGTTTCATCGTGTATATACTGACAATACTTCCAAATTGTAGGGAGTCTACCTAGTTTAAAACATGTGATTCCATGTGCCCAACCATAGGTGCTATTCATCTAAATAGGTAACATACGGAATAGTTTTAAAACGGAATATAACATCACATGGAACAAGGGATATATTAACAATATTCAGGTTCCTGAGTAAAGAAAAAAGGAAGGTTTGGATGGGGGAGGATGGAGAGTGGTAAATTGTCCTGTCTCCAGCATGCTCAGAAGTGGGCATTCTTTCAATACAATATTGATAGTTCTGGGGCTCTTGGTCTCAATGGGTGTAGACAGCATTATCAGGTTTTCAAAGCGACATAAATATTTTTAACATCTAACTCGTTTTGCTCTGATTATACACTAGGCAACCTTTCGTATGAATTTTGCCTTCCCAAATTTGAGGGCCAATAAAAACACACTGGGCCACTTAGGTTTTTTTCTTAGTATAAATTTATAAAGCTGGTATTCTGACTTTAAAGTTATTCTTGACTATATCCTTCACACTCCCATTCAAGAGAGAATGGCAGAAATGCAATTTGGACTATAAAAACCAGGCTTAAGTCTTTAGATTTTATTTTGCAGGCAGTTGCAACCTGTTGTGGGTTGCTTGGTTCTTTTACTTGCCGAAGGAAGGGAAGAAAGGTTGGAAACAGCGCTATCTGAAAGGAGGTCCATTGTGCTGTTTAGGTGTAGTTGATCAGGAACTGAAAGGGTGTATGAAGTAGTGGTAATAGAAAATCTGTCTCCCATTATTACATAATGACACTTGCTTGGGCCAGAAAGTTGTCACCATTCTCAAAACTCTCCATGGACATTGCTGCTTCTGAGCCTCTGCCCATCAAACTGTTTCCTTTGTTTGGATCGTCTCCACCTTCATACTACGTTTTCCAACATCCCTGCATCCTAAACCCTTTTCGGTGGGGATAGTGCTTCAGAATCATCCCAGGAGCCTAAATGCCCTACCAGAGACCATGTTATCTCTAGTTACCCAAACAAAAGCTCTAATAAGCCAGAGAAGTGCGTTGCCGCCAGGGGCCGATGAGGCTTAACGCTGCCGGAGTCATAGAGCTGGCCGGAATAGTTCAACAGAGCCTGTAAACCACAGCTGGTCACCAGGATTCCGCAATTCAATACTTTCTAAAATTTCTCGTTTGACAACGGTGAGGCACTTTGTTTTGGAGATTAGAGGAAGGTGCAGAAATGTAGCTGCGAGCAAAAGGTACAGAGATTACTCGCCCAACGTGGGGCTCGAACCCACGACCCTGAGATTAAGAGTCTCATGCTCTACCGACTGAGCTAGCCGGGCACTCCGCACACGAACTTTCTTCAGTGAATTAAGAGACTATAAAATTCTTCCTGGACTGACAGGGATTAATAGGATTCTAGATATTTTGACTGTTTTTGTTATATAAGATGACGTGAAACGCAAAGAATGTAAGCATTGTCTGAAATTATTGGCATGCATTCCATTCGCTTTCACTACATCTTCCCTCTTCGCCTCATTCTCACCAACATGTCTTGATAGACCACAAGATCCTTCCGGAATCCAAGAGTCGGAATCTCTGAACGCTCTAAGGGTGAGCCCAGCTCTGGCATTCCCAGAGCTCCAGGCCTGGGTGCCAATGTGGCACCAAGCTCAGTCCCAAAGGTCAGGTCCTCGAACCAAAACATTGCACTGGGCCTTCTCCGTAACCCACTGAGACATTCCTCTCCTGTTTCTATCACCTGTCAACTCTGGCCCCTCTTGCCACGCTGTGTAAATGTGGTCCTAAAGGAATTCCCTGCGGTTTTCTCCCTCCTTTTCAGGCCGCTTGTTCTTGTTCATTTGTTGTCCTTCTCCACAATCAGGGCTTGCACACACAAAAAAGGGAGGCGGGAAGGGGTGTTGCAACTGCGTTTTAATATAAAATATTTGACAACCACTGGAATATAGGATCCAGTGATTTTTGTGTATTTTGTTTACCACAGACTGCAAAAGCTCATTGATTATAATAGATGCTAAACAAATATCTGTTTAAAGAGTGTACCAACAGTATGCTCCGGGAAAAGAGAAAAAGTGCCCCTTCTCAATAATGAAGCAGAGCCCCTATTCCTGAATGATGAAAGAATACGCAACGAGGAAAGCCGAAATAACTTGTACAAAGGTTTCCAGCACCCCAACTCTATAGGTCAATATTTGATTTTTCCATTTGAACCCATTTCTTTGATGTGATGAATGAATGATGGGTGACATTGAATTGAGATATGACCATCGTCTTCCTATACTATTTTTTTAATTTTAAAAATATAATGTTTATTACCTGGATTTTTTTAAATTAACTTTTATTGGAGTAGAGTTGCTTTACAATGTTGTTTCCTATACATTTCATATGACCACAACCGTGGAGTCGATTTTCTAGAATAACCAGAAACCTTGGCCTTTGCAAGAGTCAGTTTAGAGCTGATGCAAAACTGAGTAAGAGCCAAAACTGAAAAGTACTTGTCTCTCTTAACTAGAAGAGTTATCTAGTTACTTATTGGAATCAAGTGCATATACAGCCTACATATTTCTACATGAAAATATAGCAGTTTAATTTAACAGCAGATGTGCCAATTTCTTTTGAGTGAGTTTAATAAAAAATTCAATAGCGGGTGTAGGCCGCAAAACTCGGGCTCGTCCGGGATTTGAACCCGGGACCTCTCGCACCCTAAGCGAGAATCATACCCCTAGACCAACGAGCCACTTGCAAAAATGATTTTTCTAAACAGATTAAATATTTACTTCTCCTAAATATTTACTTCTCCGTTTTTCTTTCCTACTTGGATATATAACATTTTTTTCCGTCTCTGTTTCTCTTTGTTTCTGTCTGCCTGCTACCCTCCCTTCCTAGTTTTAAAACCAGATCGACTTGGCTCAGAAGTTTCCTGGATTTCCCCGCAACAGAATCCTTCGAAGATTGGTCTGTATAAAGCCTTATTTCTCAGAGATCGCTGATCCACCCTTTGTAAGAAACAACGGTGGCGTTTATTTAAAATAAAGAAACCTGTAGTCTTCCTCAAATCTACTGAGTCAAAGTCCCTGGGGGTGAGGCCCAATAAGCTGTATTTTTGACAAGCTCCCTAACTCCTCTTGGCTTGATCTCAGTATTTTCCACGGAAAATAGTGAAAATTCATTCAACGGGATATAAAGTTCTGAGGTCGTGAATGAATAAAGAAAATTCGTTGTACAAGGAACAAGGGGATACATAATTAGTGTTCAGAAAGTCGGTTTTGATGGAAAATGAGACTGATTCAAGAGGCGTAACATCGAGAAGTGGACGAAACAGAGGGTCTGCTGGTGTCGGTCAACGTGGACCAACTGGTTGGTGACAGACGGCAAAGTAGATTCTGGAAAAGGGCTTAGTCCTTTCTTACCTAAAAAAATCAAAGTAACAAGAAAACACTTTTCCCAATATGGGAGTCCTCCCTTCATGTGAGGGATGATCTAACCGAATAGAAATCCTCAACTGAGCAATCGGAGATCATGAACACTGCCTTTTCACACTTGCCCCGCATCTCAGTATGTTTTCAGACTATTTCGAGGGCAGTGTTTGGCCACTAAACAAACTGGTGACAGTTTTTCCTTCTAATGAACTTAATAACTCCTAAGGTGTCTTGCTACTTTTCTGCTTCTCTTGGACAAAATTTTGAGCAATCTGTCTTGCTCAAATACGTGTGCTCTGGACTCCCTAGGATGGTTTGGACTTGTGACAAAATGTCTCTTGTGGAGATACCGCAGGTTGTCTCGTAGGACAGTCGTTGGACAGTTTGGCTGGAAAGTAATCAAAACTATTTCACGGTTAAATCACAGTGGTGGTTAAAAGGAGACTGTGGCCCGTACGGGGATCGAACCCGCGACCTTGGCGTTATTAGCACCACGCTCTAACCAACTGAGCTAACCGGCCGTCGGTTTCTCCACTTCTTTGGAAGCCTTTACAAGAAACTTTTCTCGTTCTTGATGTTTTGATAATAGGAACAGTATTGTGTATCTGAGCTGCTGGATTCGCCTACACCAAACAAGCCTTCGTCCTTTTCCCAACATTTGTCCTACTTTTCAGTACCATGACTCAGCAACAATACCTCCTCCTCCCCTTTGAGTGTTTTCAGGCCCGTTACCACAGCTAGCCGTTCACTAATGGATCCTGGGCAAGTTTCCAAGTTGCTCCTCTTCGGCCATCTGTCCATTGGGTGTGCTTTTCTGCGTTTTCAATTTCATTCATTACAGATATCCTAAAAAACTTCAAAGGTATCCTGTTTCCTTCTCTACGTATACAGTTCTATACGCCGTGGCTAAAAGAGTACCGAGAAAATTGGAGGAGGATACAAAGTAAGCATTGATGTTTTTAAAGGGCAATTTCTGATTATGTAGATAAAAGGACCTGGAGATGCCGGGGATCGAACCCGGGGCCTCATACATGCGAAGCATGCGCTCTACCACTGAGCTACATCCCCATCCTGCAGAAAACGCGTTTGTAGCACTTCCCAATTCTTTGAATCTGAATTTTTTTCCCCCTCTGCAACTCTAAGACTTTCTGAATGCTTAAATTAAATTTTCCTTTGCTTATTCAACAAAATCTTGAAATGGTTAATGGGGCAACGTTCATGGGCATTTCGAGTGGAGAAAGCCTTCCAGTCATTGGACCCTTGTCAAGCACTTAACTTAGAGACGGAACGAAATCTGACGAGAAAAAAGAGAGTGGGACTCTCCTTTAAAAGCTTCTTTCCTTTTTTCTTTTTCCTTTTTTTCCCCTCTCCAAAGACAGCTGAGACCCAGCACGAAATCAAATCGCTCCCTCAGTCCCTAGACCTATATTCAGGTATCCAAAGAGCGGCCGAAAGGTGATTTAATTATCCCTTAAAAGCATCAGCATTGGATTGGCTTCCTTTTGAAAGTGTTTGGGCCCAAATGTAGAATATTTGACTTGTTTCTCTGGGAAGCCTAGGAACTAAAGGCCAACCTGCAGTTTTTGACTGCACTGAATTCTATATGGTACTATAGAATATATCTCTATATGCTACATAGAGATACAGTGTTTATATACATATAGTATATATCTAAACTAGAGTGAGCGAGAAAGATACAATTTGGGGAGACATTATAATTAATGTAATATGGTTTTATCGCGGCCTTAAAGACCTTCACTGTGGCTGAGTTTCTATGCCAAGCATTTTCTGAATAGCCAGCTCTGAACCGGAATCACAGGCGAAATGCCTAAAATCGTTCTTCTGAATGTATGCATAAATTGACTATAGTTGATGTGGAAGGCGTTTTTTTTTTTTCTTGTGTGAGCCCGGATAGCTCAGTTGGCAGAGCATCAGACTTTTAATCTGAGGGTCCAGGGTTCAAGTCCCTGTTTGGGCGTTGTCGTTTTCTTTTCCTATTCCTATATATTCATCTCTAAAGAGTAGTAACAGAAAGGAAGGTAAACTCAAATCACAAGCCGATTTCCCTAAAGAAGAAAAGAGGGGACCCTGAGCATGGCATAGTTATCACAACCTAGGACCTTTTCAGAAAATAGAAGGGCCTTTTAGCCGGAAGCCACAGCACAAAACATTTCATCTAGAGCTCGAGTAAAAGTTTCATTAACAATGGTAACAAATTATCAAAGGCCAAACTCTTTCTTGAAAAGCAGCCAATGTGCAGAACTGCTCGCTCTTCTCTACACTGGTGTGCTCCTCTCAGAGCTCAGCTCTGGGGATGCCCAGGTAAACTGGGTAGAGGAGGTGGCACCATACTCAGAATTCGTGGCCTAGGGGCAGTGCTTTCCACTGGCCATGACCAGTTTGTAGTTTAGTTTACATCTGGACCCACACACACATGTGTAACAGGAACAAAAGTTGCCTGAATTACCACTTACCACATGCATTGCATTCTATTTCAGATTCCATGTTATTCTCAAAAATGCTGGGTGATACCCATGCTTAAATTCATTTTATATCTCCCTCACTGAGAAACACTGGGCTGTAGGGTGATCATAAAGATGAAACGTAACACATAGTACAGAACAATGGGTACTGTGCTTGTTGCCGAGTCCAAGCTCAGACCGCTAGCAGAATCACAGGCCAATAAATTGAGAAACGAGTTGCTGGGGCAAGGAATAGCGACATTATTCAGAAAGCCAGCAGAAGGAGAAGATGGTGGACTAGTGTCCCAAAGGACCATCTCCCTGAGTTAGAATTCAGGCTTCTTTTACACTAAAAGGGGAGGGAGCAAAGTCCTGGTTCTAGGATGCGTTAATTTCTTCCTTCCTGCAGCCATTCACAGGTGGGCCTGGTCAGGAGGTTTCCTGTGAACTAAACAAAGGTATTTTAGCTTAACGCTCATTACATGGGAGGAAGGGTTCTCAGAGATGAGCCATAATGTATAAGCTAAGCTTATAGGCAACATCCCTTTAGTGACTAACTTGTAGCAAAAGCAATAGAATACAAAGGTTAAAGTAAATTATTCTTCCCCATTACATGCTGAGTAACCTGCCTATACCACCTTTTCCTCTAAATCCAAGTTCACTCTTCTAGAGGACCCAAAGCCTCAAGTCACCTGAGCACAGGGGCACCAACACCATCTCTGCCCTGCTAGGAACTACTAAAGCAGCATAACTTGGCAGCCCTTGATTGAGACCTCGTTTGGTAACTCCCCAAAGCAGAAATTTCATCCCAATGGATCCAGCAGATAACAGACAAATAAGATTTTACTTTGCTATTAAAAATTATCAAACAAGTTTTAAAACCTCTAGAAAAGAATAACAGAACACTCCTGTCATTTGCCTTGTTGGCATGGTAGGCAGCATATGAGCCTCATAACGTGACAGCCTCGAGGCCAATCCTCAGGGAGTGTAGCATTTTGCAGCAAGAAAATACTGCAGAAGAAGTAACCCAATGTGATCATCATTATTATTGCTGTTAGAGTCACACAAGAAATCTTTTCTTTCAGCGTTTGTCACCTTGTAACTTTGAGAAGGCCACACACCTGTAGATGAAAGATTTTTCTGTCTGTAAGGAAGCCCATTTGGGCTGTGACCCCACAAGTTTTTTTTTCGTTTTGTTTTTTACAATGCTCCGAGCTTTTTGAAAAGAAAAGAAACTTCCTCGAACTTTAATTAAACTTTCCTCTTTCTCACAACATTTTTAAAATAAGCGGTGAGGGGGGGTGATCACAAAATTGAATAATTCCAGATGATTCCGACCTGGTCTCAGAGAGTGTGCCAAGCAGTAAGATCATAAATGTTGAGCTGCTACACTTCTTGAGAAGACGAAGGACTTACCTATATGTCAGTATGTATACTTAGCTGAGAGTCAAAAGATTCTATTCGCAGCCTTTGGGGGAGGTTTGAGATAGAAAGAGAAGACAATCATTTGAGCTTTTACATTTTGCAGCTTGGATCTTAGTGGGTTGAAACACCAGCCTTCCTGAGCTGACTGTTATCTGTGCGCCAACAACAACTGATTGTTATCTGTGTGCAACCTGGATGCGATTGGCTGACTGACAGACTTGCCAAGAATGTTACTCCAATTCCAGGAGTCAAGCAGCTTATATAGTAGGTAGTTTAAAATGGCACTGGATTAAATTAACAGATAAATTATATCCCCATCCTACACTATTCTCTCGATCTCTAAACCTGTCCCCATTAGCCTGGATATCTTCAAACACTTAAAATCAATGAGTTCTGGGTAGGGGATTAAGAGGTGCAAACTACTACGTATAAAATAAATGAGCTACAAGGATATATTGTACAGCACAGGGAATATAACCAATGTTTTATAATAACTATAAATGGAGTATCATCTTTAAAAATTATGAATCACTATGTTGTACACCTGAAACTTACATACTATTGTAAGTCAACTATACCTCCATTTAAAAACAAATTTAAAAAAACTCAACTAATTCTAATAATTTGCTTTACCAATCAAAACCTGCATCCTCCATTCAAGAAGCCTAGGTACCTTGAGGTAGTGCCTAGAGGGAAAAGCTACTAGAAGATTCCATGGGTCATTTACCCTTTTATTAGGCAGGTGACTTTAGATAAACCTTCAGATTCCCAAGCTACACTGTCAACCACACTTCTTTTCTACTGTTTATTAAAATATATATATATATATTAAAAAAAACCAGAAAAAGCATACAAATAACTAATTAGATATCAACAGTTCTGTGGAGGTTCTTTGGAGCTTCTGGTCTGTTAAGGTAAACTGGCCTCACTCTTTTTCACTTTTGAAATCTCACGTACCCTCCACCCAACTCATCTAGTCGTGGAAGACTTTGTTTAAAAAACAAAACTCAGCTAGTGAAAACAACTCATTGTTAGGAGATAATTCATCATGGATCGCTCACATTTCTGCATGTATTGCTAGTGGGGCACTGACTGTCCTTTGTTCTGGATTATGTTTTCAAGGATGCTTATATAGCAAACACCGTTGGAAGACAGAGATAATGTTTCTCTCCAGAGCAACAGGCAGGCATGTTTACTGCTCATTATTAAAGAATTGGGATCCCCAGGTTTAGGGTTTCCGTCCTGTAACACAATCCACTGAATGTACAGATGTCATGTGTTGCCCTCTGGAAATTGGAGGCGGGGAATCAGAGAAAATATGCTGATAATCTGGTTATTGTTATTCCTGGAATAATAAACTGTGCATTGTCTCTGACCCAGGAGTCTCGTGAGTTGAACCAGCATCCATGAAACTGTGCGTGCCAGGCTAACTTAACAAGCTGAGCTCGCAAGTTGGGTAAATTTCAGAACTTTCACATTTCTTTACACTCATCAGTCTCTCCCCTCTCCTCTTCTCTCTCGTATATTCCTTATCTCAGTTAGTTTTACAATTGTCCACATAAATGCCAAAGCTAGGAATTAGGGTCCCTTCTCAGACTCCTTTCCCTCCCTTACCTCACTCTTTCATATCCAATCCCTAACTAAGTCTACCTTTTAAATACTTAAGAGGGAGGATGCAGGGAATTTTGTGAAAAATTTTCCATTTCGGCTCCCAACATACCACCCAAATTCAAGTTCTTGCCATCTCGTGTGAGGAGTATGGCAATTGTCTTATAACTATCTTTTTTAGCAAGGGAGGCATGTGTTCTGCCTCATCCTCCTGAAAGTCCTTTTTTTAGGCCTGAATAAAGCAGTATACTTTACAGGCGGGAAACCTCCACTTCCAATATCCTCCTTCTAATTCAACCATACAAAAGCCAAGGACACAGAGGTTTTTGTAAAATGCAAATCTGATCTGGCTTTTCCCCAGGGCTAAAACTTTCAAGATCAGCAGGATAAAATCTGAACTCCTTTGTAAGAGAAAGACCTTTCTGAACTGCTTTGCCTCTGGTGTTATTTCTCCCCACAACCTACTTCTTTGTTCTTATGCTGCATCTTACCTCAACTTAACCTGTGGCTGCAGGGTTGTGGAAGGATATGGGCACTTTCTAGGTCTTCTTATCAAAGGTCATGCCTAGAGTTAAATCCTTTGGGCAAAGCAGCCTTTGAGTCTTTCCTTGCAAGGATGGATGGTTTAGAAACGATGGAGTCAAACTTTGGAACTGTTCACTTTTGCTTTTTTCTACACTTCCTTCAGATGGGAGAGCTTTTTCTCTGTCTCCAGGAGCTGAGTATCATTGCTCTCTGGTGAAGGCAAGGCCCTTGGGCCTGCCTTGTAGTCTTGGCACATAATTGAAGCTCTAAAAATATTTGCTGGATAAATCAAGGAATTAATCCTTAAAAACATGTCATCCTCTCTTTCTCTTCGAGTTGCCAACCCTCCACTCCCTACAACCACCAAATTCACATTTTCCTTTCCTTTATACCTCAGCAGGAGTGTGCAGACAGCACTCTTTTAGAACTCACATATAAATAACTGAATATATATATATGTATGTATATATATATAAACAGAATGTTATATATATGTAACCCATATATAACATATATTTAGTTATATATGTTATATGTTATTAACTGAAATTAATATAGTTAATAATGCTGCATTACATCTTTGAAAGTTGCTAAGAAAGTAAATCTTAAAAGTTGTCATAAGAAAAATAAATTTTTGTAACTATGTAAGGTGATGGATGTTAACTAGATTTATTGTAGTGATCATTTCACAATGTATACAAACATCGAATCATTATGTTGTACATCTGAAACTAATACAATATTATATGTCAGTTATACCTCAATAAAAAATAATTTTAAAAAAAAGACTGAATTAATGGGTTGAACTCGATTTATCTTTGTGCTCCTTCAAGATTTCATTTGATTAACTTCATCACGGTCACCTAAAAGAAATTTGAACAGATGCGAGAAAAGTTATAATAAAATTACTAATATCTACATGTTAAGAGGGGACTTTGTGCCAGGCACTGTGTTAAGCACTTTTGGAGGTTTTCTTAACTTGGGGACTGGTGAACTTGGATAGGAAAAAGAAATTACATCTTTAATATCTCTAACCTCTAACTGAAATTTAGCATGTCCTTCACGGATGAATGTTGGCAACAAATTACAGTCAGAAGATAAGTACCTGCGGCTTTGTCACTAAGAAAAGTTACATTTTCATACCCCATATTTGAGATATGAGGTATGTTACAAATATCTCATACTTAACTGTTTCGAAGTTACAGTAGTTATAAGACGGGTCTTGATGTTTAATATTTAATATATTAATGAAGAAGCACACGTGTTACTATACCGCAAATTATTTTAATTGATAACTGTTTCTGTAGTATAATTGGTTTTCTTTGTTATCCTATTTTAATGCTTTTCAAAATATAATTTGAGAAGGGCTCCATTGGCTTCGTCACGAAACCAGAGGGCTCCCAGGCACCGAAAAGGTTAAGAAGCCCCGCGCCCGCAGCGACCGCCGGGAGCTGGCAATGACCTTGGCCCAGACTTCACTGAAGGGGACTCGGGGTTGGAGACCGGGACCGGAAGCCCGAGCAAGGTCTGCGAAGGGTCTGAGGAGCAACCCAGGGAAAGAACTTCATGGTCCCAGCCTCCAGCCGGGCCGGCGCAAGGCGACTCCTAGCAGCACGGACTTCGGGGCGACCTAGAAGGGCTCGGAAGTGTGTCCCGGCGCCGTGCGGCCGCAGGGGCGGGGCGTCGGGGTGCGCGTCTGGCCACGTCTGCTGACAGTTTGTAGGTTATTTGCATGACCCCGGGTGGAAGCTATCGCAGGGTCTGCAAGGGTATGACGTACATTTCCCAAGGAGCACAGTGACCACTGTTGAGACTACAACGAAGAGGGGACAAGGGCAGATACGAAAAATGTTTCCCTCCCTCTTCTTTCCAACTCTTAGGGGACCAATGCCTCAATTCTGATGGTCAGAAATTTGATTACTGAAATCTCTGGATCACTCAGGCTGTTTCATGTCAGACACCCAAATTCTCAGAGTATTAATAAACCAGGAATGTTAATTTATAAATTTACAAATAGGAATGTAAATGCCAAATGGATCAGAAGAGTGGGCAAGAGAGATTTAAAGGCTAATTTATAATTTCCTAATTTGTTCTTGTCCACTTCATAAGTATTTGTCTAAAAAATTATCATCCTTGTACAGAAATAATATCCCTTCTAGCTTTATGTTGCCAGAGATACACTAAAATTCTAAATTCCATATGACCACTTTTCCCCTGGAATTCATTTTCCTTGCATTACTAATCTTCTTCACTGGAAATTACAACTGTTTAGCTAGTAGAATATTATTACTTACATTTGACTGTTTCCTAGTGGTATCTTGGGAAATTCCTTAATTTACTCAGAAACACCATATATATTTTTGGATGGATTACCTTTGAGGTTATACCAATGATCTTTTTAACAATGAGGAGCCTTCTTGGCCTTGGAGTTCTAGACATGGGTCTTAATCTGAATTTTACTCTCACTGTATGACCCCAGGGCAAATTATTTAATCTCTGTCTCAGTTTCACTAAATATAAAAATAGGAACAGTAATATGATTCAATTCATAGGGTCATGGAAATAAAATTATGCATGTATTATAAATCACTGAGCAGAACAGTGTTTGGCAAATAAGCACTTAATGAGAAATACCTTATTATTTTAAAAAGCCCAATATAACTTATTTGGTTACACATTTAAACTTTTTTTGATTCAAGAATACTTTATGGAACACCTACTATGCACAATATTCTCTTAACATCTTTGCAAATGTTACTACTCTTACTAGAAGTCTTTTACCCACCCCTTGCTTGACCAACTTCTGTTTTCATTTTGCTGCTTAGGTGTCAATTATGCCTCAGAAAGTGCTTCCTAATACCCTTTCATGCTCTGGCATCAGAGTCAGGGCCTCCTGCAGTATTATCACAACACCAAGCACACAGTGCTGACTTTCCTGAATTTGACTTTGGATTCTTGACAACAGGGAATGTTTATCTTTGATCCTGTTCTGTTGTTTGGCAAAGAGAAACCACAGATAATATTTGTAATTTACCAATTAAAATGAGGTGGGAATAGTTGAGCAGAGGAAGGATGGAAACATAACAGGACAAAGTAGAATTTCCAGCAGTTCAGTTGTGACAGCCATCTAACTGGTCTTTCTCCTTCAACTCCTCCCCCCCTTACACCCTATTGCCCATGCATCAGCCATACACACACACACACACACACACACACACACACACACACACACACACACAGATAACTTAGATTGTGTGGTTTCTCTATTCAAAACTCTAATGGCATCCCATCATTTTCAGAGAAAAGTGACAATGTGGAGAATCTTCCATTTTCTGGCCCCTGGCTATCTCTGCAATCATATCAACTATCACTCTTACTCTCCCTCACGCCAATTCTGCCTCCTTGTTCTTCCTCAGTATGCCAAACATTTTTTTTTTTTTTTCGGTACGCAGGCCTCTCACTGTTGCGGCCTCTCCCGTTGCGGAGCACAGGCTCCGGACGCGCAGGCTCCGGACGCGCAGGCTCAGCGGCCACGGCTCACGGGCCCAGCCGCTCCGTGGCACGTGGGATCCTCCCGGACCGGGGCACGAACCCGTATCCCCTGCATCGGCAGGCGGCCTCTCAACCACTGCGCCACCAGGGAAGCCCTGCCAAACATATTTTTACCTCATCTGTGCATTTGCTTTTTCCTCTGCTGGAATGTTTTCCCCTCAGAGTCAGTCTCTTATTCCTTTACTTCATTAAGAGCTTATTCTTTTACTTCATTAAGAGCTCTGCTCAAATGTCATCTCATCAGAGAGGACTTCTCTAATCACCCTATCTAAATAGCACCCACTTACACTTGTTTATTTAAAGCACCCTGTCACATACATTTGTGCATCTTCTGCACCCTCCCCCACTAGAGTATAAGCTTGGTGAAAGCAGAGACTTTGTTTTGTTCACTGTTGTACCTCCAGCACTTAGACAATGCCTAGACCTAGAAAAAGGAAAAGAAGGTACAATGACTGTGAAGAAACAAAACAAAAAGAATATAGTTATCTATGTAGAAAGCCCCAAAGAATACACAGACATAAGAATTAATGAGTTTTAGCAAGGTTGTTGAATATAAAAATTAGCTGAAAACAGAAAATGTAGCAACTAAAAACATACCATATAAAGTAGCATCCAAAAGTGTACAGTCCCTAAGAAATATTAACAAAAGAAAACGTTTATGGAGAAAATTATAAAACTTTATTGAAAGACATTTAGAAAGCCTAAATAAATGGAGAATTATACCATGTTCATGGATTGGAAGACTCAATATTATAATTAATCTATAAATTTAATACAAATCCAATAAAAATTCCACCTTTTGTTAGTTTGATTTGGAACTTGTCAATCTAATTCTAGAAGTTATATGGAAAAGCAGTTGGCTAAGAATATAGCCAAGATACTCGAACGAAGAAAAGTTTGGTGGTGATGTTAAAGGTGGAGGTGGTATTTGTCCTGAGATATCAAGACCTTTTTCTAAAGTTGTAGTACTCAGGATTGTATAGTATTGCCACAAGGTTGGACAAACTGACCAGTGAGTCAGAATCGAAACCATCAACAGACCTCTCCCAGCTCCCCCCACCCCCGCCCCGTGCGAAAGAAACTTGATTTATGAAAAAAGCCACTATTACAGATCAGTGGGGAAAGGATGAACTTTTCAGAAAAGTTGGGACAACCAAGTGGTTGGGACAACCACTTACCATATGGAAAAAATATTATATTGAATTACTATCTCATATTTTTGCAAAAATCAGTTCAGGGAAGACTAAAGACAAATGTGAAAAGCAAAACTATAAAACTTTTACAAGGCAGTAAAGGATATCTTTATGACTTGGAGTAGGAAATGATCCCTCCCCTCCCATGAAGCCAACTTGTATCCAGCTTTATAAGATACTTTTCAAAAATAGTTACTTCCAGCAGGACATGGGTGACAATCCGTAACATCTTACAACTTTCAAACTCCCCTCTCCAAAAAGTCAGCAAAGTCTGTTGCTGCAATGAACAGGAAAGGTTTTCAGAAAGGGTGAATATTTCACGTGAGGCATATAAGAGCTTTTCACAGGTCACCTCTGACATGGAGGAAAGGAACTAAAAACTCCAGGACTATTAATGAGATGATCCACAAACTACAAACAGGAATCCTGGCTCTTTTGAGCAATACCATCTTGATGTCATCACTAGAAATCCTGAGTGTTGTTACCTGACGCAGCTGATTGTAGGGGTGCCAAGGCCGCATCATGACTCTTGGTTTCAGGAAGTCAAGGATGTGTTTTTGATGGCATCAGGAAAGGAGAAGACATGAAGTTTTGCTTCCCCACACGGTAAGGCTTCTGAGCCATAGTGGCTGTCATGTGTGAATGTCGGAGAATCTCTCCTGGGAACCAAGAACAATCTTCAAATACGATAGAAAATTCTGTTTTCCCCCATTTCAATCCAGCTTCTGAAACATTCTACTAGTGGTTATTTTGCCCTTTCCACAAAAGATAACAACAAAGCGTCTTGTGTGCTAACAACATAACTTAAAAAAAAAAAATCTACGTTTTTACAAAATTTGATTTAAAAAAAATAGTATTTCAAACAGTAGAGTCACTAGAAGTACAGAGCTATCAAAAATGTATACTTCACTTGGCATCCCCGGTGCCTTCTGCTTTCTGTGACTGGACTGTGGAGGCGTCTCGGTTTTTTGCAGGGTTGTTCCCATCTTTGTTGCCTTCTGCTTTCCCCTTTCTCCCTTTGGCCAGCTTCTCTCCCTTCTTTGCAGGGGCCTTTTTTGCCCTGGGCTCTGGTTTTGGAGGGGCAGGTTTAGCAGACAACCGTGCCGATCTCCTCTGTGGCTCATCCTTCACCTTTGCTTTGTCACCTTTAGCATCTCCTTTTGCCTTTCTCTTGGGCATGGTGGCAGTAGTGCCTGGCAGATGGCTTTACCAGCCCAAGTGGTTCTTCTGTCTTTCTCACTGCTCCTAGAAAGATTTCTTTAACAAGACACAAAAAGTGTAAACCGTAAAGGAAAAGTCTGACAAATTTAACTACATTAAAATTCAAATTTGACTATATTAAAATTAGTAATTTTTATATAGCAAAAAGATGCATAAAAGGAAGATAAGTTATAAGCTGGGGAAAAGATATTCATAACACATATAACTGACAAAGGATTAGAGTCCAGAATATGTAAAGAATTCCTACAGATCTATGAGAAAAGGACAAAATGAAAATTTAAAAACAATGGGCAAAAGTGTTAATACGTACTTCTTAGAAAAAGCATGAATGGTGAATAAGCAAAAAAAAAAAAAAAGGTCAACTTCATTAGTAATATGGGAATGAATATAAAAATCACAGGATATAACATTTCACATCCATCAAATTGGTGAAAACTATATTGTCTGACAATATTAAGGGCTCAGCAGATGTGGAACAATTAAAACACATACACTGCTAGGGTGTGTGTTTATATGTGTGTAAATTAGTGTGTGGCATTATTTAAAGCAATTTCACTTCTAGGTGTTTACCTGGAGGAATTCTTGGGGCTGTGCACAGGAGACCCCTACAAGAATGTTTCTAGCAACCCTGTAATTTCAAAAACCTGGAAACCATTCAGTGTCCTGCAATAGAATAGATAAATACATTTTGGTAATATCTATGCAAGGGAATACTATGCAGCAGCAGAAATGAATAGATTACAGCTATATGCAAAACCATGGACGAATCTCAAGAACATAATGTTGAGCAAAAAAGAGCGAGTTACAAGATGGATCTACAGTATGGATCCACAGTATGGATCCATTTATAAATGTAAAACTAAATGACTTGTTTAGGCTACAAGTAGGTAGTCATAAAAGCAAGAAATAAATTTAAAAATCAGGACAGTAGTCACCTCAGGGAGTTAAGAAAAGGATGGTGGTTGGACAGGGCATGGGAGTTCTCTTCCTTAAACTGGAGGCGGGTGGGGAACAACACAGGGGTAATACACCATTATTCTCTATATTTTACAGAGAGTGATTTTATGTGTCTGCTCAAGAATAAAAGCCACTTTAAGAAGGTGCGCAGCCCCGAGCACAGAGTCAAGGCCACACAAATAGACGTGATTTATTTCGATTTTGGGCAATTAGGACCCAGGTCCATGGCTGGCATTCAAACACTGTGGGACTTTTTTAAAGCTCTGGGACAAAACTAGCCACTCACACCTTCTGCCCCACCCCTGAAAATGTTTCCTAGGGAATTCTGTAACCCTATGCCCTGCCCTACTCCACAATGTTTTATTTTAAGAAAAAAAAATTATTATCTTTTCTCTAAATTGCTCCAGAGTTTTGTTTTGTGTTTTTGCTCGACCTCACCATCTAGATAGAATGGGCAAACATGGTCCTTGAGCAAACTTAGATTTTTTTTTTTTTGAGCAAACTTAAAGATTTGATTTTTATGTTCTTTGGATAACAAAGGCAACCACCTGTAAATGGTGCGAAAACATCAAATTATCACTTGGTAATTTGATTATATGATAATTTCGTTATCTATTTTTCTATTTTCTATCTACTTTCATTATCTATTCTTCCCCCATTTTTCCACTATGACTAGAATTTCTGGAAATTTTGCAGTTTTCCTTTCTTCTCATGGAACAGAGGGAGATGTGAGAGTTAGTATAAAGAAGAGGGAAGAAGCCAAAGTGGGAGTGCGCCTTGAATCAGTCATTATTTCCCTTGGTACCTTGTAAGGAACTTCGGGAACAGAGATTAAAAATTGAGAGGAGAAACAGTTCTAATCTCACGTTGAACAGCAGTTCACTGAAAAGCTAATAAGGAATTAGCTGGGCCCTTCTCTTCCCTTACTGTGCTCTTGCCTTGCCTCTAAATATTCTAAATTACTGGTGGGTCCAAAAGTCCCGGTTGCCACAGAGACACCCTGCAATTCTGCTGACCCAGCCAGACCCAACCTGCTCGCTCCCAAGGACATCTTTCCCTAGACATCACATGAATTTATGCCTAGTTTACTTTCTCCCAAATGCACCACTAAAGAAATGTTTGGACAATTCTTAAAGAACAAAAGTGTTGTGTTGTTGTTGTTGTTGTTTTATCCAAAATCGAACACAATGAAGAAAAAAATGTGCAAAGAAAATAATTGAGAAGGATGCCAGAGATCACAAAGGTCAACTCTGGGTATGGTAATGGTGTGCCCAGAAAGGAACAGGGAGGAAAAGACAGCTGTTCTTACCATGAAGAAAGCAATATTGAGAGATTTTTTACGGCATGAAAATCATTTGGTCTAATATTGGGTGACTTGTTTTGCGCCTGTTGCCCTAGTATATTATTAATAATGCTCCCTTTTACTCTCAAAAGTGTGCCAACTTGGACAATAAATAAGGTCACCCTAAATACTCTGCATATATTCTTAAAGGTCTTTTTGTTACCAGAGAATGAGAGAGGAAACCAAAGTGAGAGCTTCTGTTCTACGACACACCTCCCTAAACAATGGACACTCCATACCATTCTCCTTCCATCTCACTCCAAAATTGTGTTTCTTAGCCCATGTCCTGTCCTGGGAATGCTCACAGTCTGTTTCCTAGGCTCAGTCTTCATGTTGGATCCCTTGCAGTCCATCCCAAGCAGGGGAACCACGATCGGCACGTGTCAAAGGCCCAAACACAGCAGGTGACAATAAAGATAAACTCAAGGAAAAGAGGCCACTAGCTGGATTCTGGATCTGAGTATATGAATATAGATTAGTTCCTTGAAACTCACATTTAGGAAGCTTATCAGGAGAACAGGTGGCTGACCTTACAAATATAGGAGACAGATGCACAAATAATGAAAAAGGGCTGGTGGGATAAAAGGTTATTTCATTTTCATGAAGGCCAAGGAGGTCAGGGAGGGAGAGGCTCTCACCACACAGTGGTGTTAATTTAAAAGAAATTATTTGAGATGGAGAACAGGGAAGATTTTTAGGGCAATGAAATTATTCTGTATGCTACTGACTGTAATGGTGGATACATGACATTATGCACTGGACAAAACCCATAGAACTGTATACAGAGCATGGAACCCTAATGTAAATAATAATAAGAATCAGTTAACAATAATAATTTGTTAATAATAATGTATAAATATTGGCTCATCTATTGTAACAAAACTACCACACCAATGCAAGTAGTTAATAATGGAGAAAATGAGGTAGAGGGAGGAGAAATATATGAGAACTCTGTACTTTCTGCTCAATTTTTCTGTAAACCTGAAATTGTTCTAAAAAAATAAAGTCTACTAACTAAAAACAAATAAATACATTTTAAGAATTAAAAAAAGAAAAAATAATGTTAGGTAATAAAATATATAAGTCATAGGATTACAAATATTCCATCATGCATGTGAATAAAAAGAAAAATTATTAACTGGCAGATAAATCTTATTTTTAAAGACTTTTTTTTACTTTAAAAATTTTATAGTTTTTTAAGTTGAAATATAGTTGATGTGCAATATTATTTTAGTTTCAGGAGTGGCAGATAAATCTTTTAAGTAATATAACTTTTGGGAATACAGAGATTTATCAATGAGGCAAGAAATTATCAAGACAGATACTGAGGTTATTTTCCCAAGACATGGCAACAATTTTAAAAGTTGTAGGAATCTAACAATTCCTTTTTGTTAAAATAACACTTTCCAGGGCAAAATTATATTAACAGACAACATAACAAGTTAGTGCAATTTTTGAATAACATGTCTTCATATTGTAAAGAACTGGACTGAAATTCTTGTGAAAGTCTCAGTTTAACTCTTCATTTAATGAACTTGCTGGTTTTAGGATGTGGAAAGGTATCCCTCTTAACAGCCTCAAGGGGAGAGGGAACATCCATTTCTTAGAATCCTTTTCTTACCTATGAAGACTTGAATTTTTTTAATTTTAGAAAAAGACCTATATACTTAAATGTACTGACAGAAATAGCCTAAAAAAAAAGACTAATAGAGAAATAAAAAGCAAACGATGTATTTCTTCTGCAATAAAAATATGCAAATGATTAGTAAGATGAGGAGATGCAGGTATGCTAAAATCTTCTGCAAAGTTAACTTCTGGGAATTCCCCAAACTGTTTCAATAATATACAAAACACACCAATCTCTGTTCCCAGAAATGGGCTGAATTTGTGTCCGTGCCCGCCCCCCCCACAAATTCATAAGTTTAAGTCCTAACCCTCAGTACCTCAGACTGTGACTGTACTGGGAGATGGGGCCTTTAAAGAGGTGATTAATGTAAAATGAGGTCTTATGGGTAGGTCTTAATCCAATATGACTAATGTCATACTGGAGATTAGGACACAGACAATACAAAGAGAGAGAGGACCATGTAAGGATACAGCAAGAAAACCAAACCTGCCACCACCTTGATCTTGGACTTCCAGCCTCCAGGACTGTGAGAATATAAATTTCTGTTATTTATGATATTCAGTCTGTGACATTTTGTTATGGCAGTCCTAGCAAACTAATACAGAAGGAAAGAGTATAAAGATCTCAATGACCTATGATGCATCTCGGATTAGATTAATTTTGATGTTTTGCCCAGCTCTCAGAATATTTTTTCCATGTTTTTTTTTTTCTCTTTCATCATGAGTCTCTCTCCAGTATCCAAGGACCAAATCCCACCTCATCCAATACACACTCCCACGCCATCCCCAGCAGAGGCACATTTTAGCAACGTCCTTTCGCTCCCTTGACCGTTACTGAGCTGGGTTCCAAGGAGTTTGTTCTAACTTGGGGTCTAGTCTCAATCCCACCCCAAAGCCAGAAGGCCACCCTCTTCTCTCTGCCTCTTATTTATGGCAAGATAGTTAGCCTTGGGGCTGGAGAGAAGACTTGGAAGAAGATTACAACATCAAGCTTAGGAAGGAGAGAATAGAGGATATAGTAAAAAAAATAAAATAAATAAAAGACCCTATTCAAGGTGCAGCGCTATACAGGAGCAAGAGGTCACACAGCATCAGCCACTCCCCAGGGCCTATTTGTTCTCCACCTTTCAAAGGAAGTATCAGACAAGGTGAGCAGCCCAGGAGCTTCCATTTGAGGTTAAATGAGGGAGACTGGGGGAGGAAGGGAGGGATAGTGGGAGAAGGTGAGAAAGGGCAGAGTGTCTAAAATGGTAGGGCTGCTGCTTCATCTTGCCAGAACACACCTGGTTTAAAGAGAAGGAGAGAGCCATAAGCTTCAAACAGTCACCCATCTGCAACAGGTTGGCGTGGGGCACACTCAGCTTCCCAGCTAAAGTATTCCTGCCCCTTGGCATCATAGAAAGATGGAGAGGACAAATCCCCATCACCTCCTAGGCCCAAGACCCTTGCTCCTCGCAGGGCACCACATTAACTCACCTGTATTTCTGAGTGGTATAGAGGGAATTTTATTATTTTTTAAAAAATTTTTAACATCTTTATTGGAGTATAATTGCTTTACAATGGTGTGTTAGTTTCTGCTTTATAACAAAGTGAATCAGCTAGACATATACATATGTCTCCATATCTCCTCCCTCTTGCGTCTCCCTATAGAGGGAATTTTAAATGAAAATGTATTAGACAAATTTGCACTGAGCACCTGCCAAACTTATTGTCTTGCTAACAAGGGAAACTACAAGATGATAAAAGCATTGGTGTTTCAGAGAAGCTATGAAAATGGAGGAATAATAGGGCTGGGGAAGGGATGCCTATACAAGTTGCCTGTAAAAAAAAAAAAAAAAAGGAAGGGAGGGAGGGAGGGAGGAAGAGTAAACAGTTTATTCTTGTCTTATGGCCATAAAAACATCACATTCCTGTCAGTCATTTGAGGGAATCTGGAGCGATGCGATCTGAGACACTAGGCCTTGGCTATCTCTTAGAAACAGTAATAATAATAATAATACATCTAAGAAGAAGATCCTGAGAATATACCTGAGGCTGTTTGGTGTTATATCAAGAGTTCTTTCCCAGAAAAGCATTTGATAGATCCAATTAACATGGAAGCAGGCCATGTCAGAAACAGCGGTAAGAGGCCAGACACCAGGGCACAAGTCCTGATTTTAAACAAGTGCTGCCAGTGACCTTTCTCAAGCCTCAAGGCAATACGCAAAATCCACAGTTGCCCCATTTCTTAACTTTGGGATCTTTTTTTTCTTTTTGACAGGAAGAGCAGAAGGCCAAAGCGGAGGAAGACTCGGCCCTTCGGGGTCCCCTCGGGAGGGGGCACCTCGTAAGCTGGGGAGGGGAGGCGAGAAAGAACCCAGGCCAGGGCAGCCCAGCCCACCCGCCACGACCTCTTCCAGGCCACGGCCCTGCTGGCCCAAAGCTTTCAAATCCCCTCCTCGCCTCCCTTTTTTCTGCTCTTCAGTCTCTGTGGGGACTTATCCCAGAAGGGCCTGCGATCTTCACCTCCCGGCTTCCGCTTTTCCCAGAGATTCACACTCGAAGCCCAGGAGAGCCACTGCAGCTGTTCTGGAGAGTGGAAAGCAAGGGGGAAATGTCGGGGGCCCGAGGTCACCTAATCACGACGAGGGCCAGATTGCAGGAGGGTCCCAAATCTATGGAGGGCGGCGGGACTACCCCCATTTCCCGGAGACGCACGCTAAGGTCCCCAAGGTACTCACCCGAGTCTCGCGGCCGTGTGAGGGGCGCGAGGCTGCCAGCTGCGGGCCTGCCGCGCAGGTGCTCTCGGCTGGGGCAGGGCCGGCGCGGACAGTGGGCCAGCGAAAAGACGCCCGGAGCCGGGCGCTGCCGGGAACAGGAAGGCAAGGCGAGGATGCGCTTCCGGGGCTGCGGGCGTCGGGCCGCCTTGCAGAGCCGGGGACAGCCCGGTTCTCCCCCTCGCGATGCTTGTGTCCGCCTCCGGGGCCGCGGGCTCCGGACCCACCTCGAGCAGCGTCGCTTCAGCACCACAGCCTGGGGCAAGAGAGACAAGAAAAGGAGGCGTGAAGAGTTTTTAAATAAATGGAGTTTTAAAGGATCCACACAGGTAGGGGGGGGGGAAAAAAAAAAAAAAACAACGCTGTTTCCGCCCGGTTTCGAACCGGGGACCTTTCGCGTGTGAGGCGAACGTGATAACCACTACACTACGGAAACTCAGTGGAAACTGCTCACCCCTGCTGATAGTTCTCCCGACAGAGCACGCCCCTCCCTCCCTCCCACTTCCTCACTTCCTCCCCCCCGCCCCGCCCCCCCCCGCCGCTTCGTCCCAGCAAATGTGCGTGGTTAATATGCGCGTGCGTCTTGTACCACTCTCCCAAATCAGAGAGGCCAATTAGATGCGCAAACCAAGCCCCTGCAGCGTACAGATCTGAAGCGAAATTCTTAATAATTTATTCTGGAAATGACCGGATGGCGGAGAACAAAAGAGACTTCAATCCCTTCACTATTACTTCTCAATCTGAACTTCTGGATCTTAATTTCTTCCTCATTGCTTACCAGGTTACCTCAAACCCATCCTCCAGCAGGAATGAGCTGGTGGGGCTGGGCGTGACACGGGGCCCACGCACGTTTCTCAGTCTGGCTTTGGCTAGTGCCACCGCATGGCCGGACGCGGAATTTGCTCTGCAAAGGAATGTTGACCCTGGCTGTGGTCAAAAGCGGGGCCTTCTCACTCCTGAGACTTCCAGGCAAACTTCACCTTGTAATGGATTTTCTAACTCCATTGGGTTCCTCAGTGGTCGGCAGAGGAAAGAAGTAAAACGGTGATGTGTACTCCGAGCCAGCCAGGAGTCGAACCTGGAATCTTCTGATCCGTAGTCAGACGCGTTATCCATTG
The DNA here is from genome assembly GCF_949987515.2 of Delphinus delphis. NCBI lineage: Eukaryota > Metazoa > Chordata > Mammalia > Artiodactyla > Delphinidae > Delphinus > Delphinus delphis. Next base: position 21,108,801 of record NC_082692.2, on the reverse strand, counting down.
CGCCACTGGCCCTGCACCTGAGCAGCTAGCAGGCGGGCATGCCTTCATCAGAAACCAGGCGGCGGCAGCCGGTCCACCTTGTGGGGTCTGCGCCTGGCCCTGAAAGCCCCGTCCTCCTGGCTAACTCAGACTGCAGCGCGTGGCCTCCCCAGGCGGCCAGTTAGCCTGCACGGGCCCTAGCGTCTGTGCTGCTTTCTCAGTCTGTCTGTACAGACCCTGGCATTCTCTGCCCCAGTACCATCTCTTCGTTCATGCATTCATTCATTCAACCAATATGGCACCGGAAATACAACTGTGAAGAAAACAGAGGTGATCCTTGCTGTCAAGAAGATTGCATGGACGTAGCGAAGACGATAATAAAGCACTAAATAAATAAAATAATGGTGATAAGCACTTAGAGGAAAAAAGACAAACGGGAAAGAGAATGGAAAAGCCCAGCAGGAAAGGTTATGAACAATAAATACGGGTATCAGGGAAAAGAGCGACCTGGAACTGGGGAAATCTCCAGGGCAAAGGCATGGAGGTGGGAGCGTGCATGGGATGTTCCAGCAATGTCGAGAAGGCCAGTACTGAGCGGAAAGGGCTAGGAGACCTCCGGGAGATGACCTCTGGCCTTGTACACCCTTGTATGGGCTTTGGCTATTACTGTGTAGGAAATTGGAAGCCGTTGTAGGGTGACAATATATCTGACATTCTTTCTTGTCTCTCCTTGGGTCGTTGAAAACATTTTATTTCCAATATTTACTTAAGCAAGACTCTATGCTAAGCACCCTCACCGCATGCTGCTCCTACCTCAGGACATACATTTCAGAATTTGACACCTTTAAAAGGAGCATTTGTTTGCTTTCTCAGGAAGCGTCTCTTATATATGCCTTTCAGCCTGTCTATATTTCTGAGAAGGAATCATTATCTCCATGCCTGGTGAGCATCGTAAATAAGTTGAGGGCTGGGGACACACAGTTTTGAGAGCATTAGCCCTCTGTGGCCCCCTTTGCCTGGCAAAGCAATAAAGCTATTCATTTCTATTCACGCCCCCAAAAAAGAACTAAGTTGAGGGCTACTAAACAGAGTAAAACTGCCTGACATTGAGAATGTACACATTGTGTTTAGAAAATCTTTGTTTGCCGTTCATAAGGTTGCAACATCCCTTAAGAAAAATGTACATGTTCCTGTTTCTGCATAAACATTAAGGTAGATCTAGTTAGGGATTTCTCCCTAGATAGTAAATAGGGGTCTTCTGACCAGATTTGGTATTATGTACCCCTAGGAACTTTGGTGGTTATAGACTCCATCACAGAATAATACTTTTAAATATAAATTAAAAAGATAAATACATAAGATTTCAAGGGGAAAACAATTATATTGAAATATGTTATCAAACTATTAAAAATTTATAATATTTATGCTCCTTTATTAATGCACCAAATGATAATATCCAGCAGGAGTTGTAATAAATACTATAATTTCAAAGCAGTAATGAGCATAAATAATATTTTAAGAAATTTGCAACAATTGTAATTTTCTGTGAAAATATTTGTGATTGCCAATAGTGATAAAGTCAAAAGGACTGAAATATACTGTGCTTTGTTGCCTACATTCATAATGGAAGAAAATACAAAATTTCAGTAAGAAGTTAGTCAAAATAAAAATTTATTTTCCCATCTGAGCTTACAGACTATCCCCTCCCCATCAGAAGAAAAAGATTTCTGTTCTAAAGAGGAGTTTGGAAACATGAACAATTGCGCCTGAATTTTCAGAAATGAAGCTGTATGATTAGGCAACTCAAGCTGGCTGTTCTCTGCTCTCTGTACATCCCCTGCTCTACCAGTGCCTGCTTCACCTACACCCTACTTACATGACTGACCTTCCCTCTTAATTGTAGAGCCAAATCAGTAAATGCCTACATACTCACCCGGGGCCCCAGCTACTGATTGTTCTAATCTTTAGATCAGAACATCTCCACCAAGATAGCTTATCAAAGGGGTGGTGAGGGGTATGCTCCTCAGCTGGTTTCCCTGGTAACAGATGAGCCAACCCGATGTCAATTCCCCATATAACTGGTAACCTCCCTCTTCCCCTGGGAGCGAAGGCTACTGCCAAGTACCGAACACGGTGGGGTGTCACTCCAGGACCTGGCTTCAGATGTGTAAGATCCCCCATCCATTAAACCACTGATGTCTCTGTAGCTGACTCTGAGCTCTTTCCTCCGGTCTTGAAGGGGGGCAGGTACAGGGCTTGCAGGCCTGTGGGGCGCAGCTCAACAGAAGCAAACTGAGGTACCTCTTGATTCTATTTTACCCTCATCACATACTCAGGATGGGAAGGCCAGATTCCAGGGCATCCCTGGAAGTCACAGCTCCCATCTCGCACCTCTAAAATGGGTTTCAACCCAGCTAGCTGGAGGCCATGCTCACATCTGCTCTCCTCATGTCTGCAAAGACCTCCCCTTGTTTTGAAGGGTTTTTTTTGTTTTTGTTTTGCCTTGAAGGTCTTGAAAGCTTCTTTTGGCGGCCTCAGATTTCTCTGCTCATGCTCTGACATGAGCTGAGGCATGCTTTCATTTTGTTTTTAGATATCTTTCTACTGGGACTTCTTTTCTGAGAGTTCCAGTTTCCAGCTTCCAGTCTTTTCTTCAGTAGTTGTTCCAGTCAGAGAAAGAGAAACAGAGTCCAGAAAAAACAGAACCAGTAGGAAAATATACGTGTATTTCTAGGAGTTGGCTTACGTGATTGTGGGGCCTGGGAAGTCTGAAATCTGTAGTGTAGGCTGGCAGTCTAGAAAATCTCAGGCAGGAGCTGATGCTACAGTCTTGAGACAGAATTTCTTCTTTCTTAGGAAAACCTCCATTTTGCTCTTAAAGTCTTTAACTTGTTGGATAAGGCCCACTCACATTACTGAGGATAATCTCTTACTTATAGTCAACTAATTGTAGACGTTAACCACATGTACAAAAATACCTTCACAGCAACATCTAGATTAATGTTTAATTGAATAACTGGGCTCTATAGACTAGCCAAGTTGACATGTAAAACCAGCCATTACTGCGGTGGACTCTCCTCCTCCTCTGGGTCACAGTGCACTATTCTTCCAGTTTCTCTCCCAAGCATTTGGAAAATAGTAGCACTGCCAGCCATTTCCACTGTCAGCAGTCTATGACACCACGATCTGCACCTTCTCCAATTTCAGTTGTGTGGAACAGAGCCATTGTGAGGGGCCTTTCCATGGTCTTTGCAGGTCACACCCAGATTTCTGGAAGTGATTGCTCTGAGTCTTAATTTTTCTCCCAAGACTTGTCTCTGGCTTGTTAAAAAACTCCTTTGACTTCCCAGAATTTCTGTGCAAATTTTGACAGCTGCCAGTCTAAGGAAAAACCCAGACCAAATATTGTTGGCTCTGTTGTCTTTCTGAATGTCTACCACAGTTTGGTCAAAGTCACGTTAGGTGTGACTCTGCTGTTTATGATTATCTTGGCTCCAAGCACATTAATAATACAATGGTTAATCTTATACTATTAAAGAAATCGGTGCTTATTTCATGGAGTGAATCAGACTGTGTGTTGAGTTCATAGACTTTCAATCGTTTTATGAAAAAGAAATCTAGCAGAGTCATGGGCTTTTTAACCTCTCCCCCAAATCATGTTTGTAGGCAGAGATTAGTGCCAATGGCTGGTTTAAAGTGAGACAGAGAAATCCTTCAATATTGATACAGTTCAGAAATACTGAAATGTTAATTTCAACATTTTCAGAACGGCAACAGATTTCAAGCAAGCAGCCAATCATAATTACGGGTTTCATTTGGGAAGTTACTTTCACAGCTATGGCAACAACTTGTAAACTCTTCCGAATTCCACTAAAGCCCTTTGCCTAAGGACGGATCTATTTCACAGAGAAGAGGATGAATTTGGAACAGTTACAAATACACAAGTCCCCATGAAAATATAGAAATTTTTGTGAATGCTTTCAATTTGACAGCTTGTCAAGCAGATCCTTTGGACAAGTTTTCGGACAAGAAAGCGTCTCTCTTCCTCTAGCTTCAGAGGAGAGGAGACTGCTCCTTTATCTCTTTCCAAACAAGGTTTTAATGATGAAGTCTTGAATTTTTTAAAGATGCAACTTAGTTAAGCAAGAAGCAGGCGGTGGAACCCAATTTTACGGAAACAAATGAGGGTAAGGAAGAGCTGGAATTTTAATTAAAATCCGTGAAATAAAGAACACATAGCTTGCTTCCTGCAGGGACCAGTTCTTGATGTTGGAAGTGTTCTGGTCTAAATGTGGCCAATTTCCTCTCCTCCAGGGGCCCCAGGTCATAATTCACCCAAGGAAGCTGCAGCTGCTGAACTCTTGCCCTTCCTGGCAGTTCCGGAAAGACTCCTCTGGCGTCGCCTGAGGGTTCAGGCTCGCGCCAGAGTTTCCCTCACCCCACCCCCGCGCGGAGGGTCTCAGTTTTCCTATGGCTGCGCGGTCTCTTAGGTCTTTGGGGGCGAAGCAGAGGTTCATCTTTAGTGTCTGAGAGACCATCTTGGGGGGCTCGTGAACCTCAATAACGAAGAAACAGATGCTCAGAACAAAAGCTAAGATCATTCCTTTTCTATGTCTATTTGCAACGACGCGGACGTGTTGGCTCCGTGGCTTAGCTGGTTAAAGCGCCTGTCTAGTAAACAGGAGATCCTGGGTTCGAATCCCAGCGGGGCCTTTTGTGGTTTTCCTGCCTTGGAAAAGGGTATGGGGGATTAAAATGTAATCAATCTTAAGGGTAAATTTTCCCTACGGAGTTTCACGGAACTGTGTTATATGAGTCAGAGGGTGGGGACAGTTTTATCGTTTACAAAAAAGAAAAAGAAGAAACAAAGATGAATTTGTTTTTCTTTCAGAAGAATTTCTATCTTTCTTGACGTTCTTGCATTTTTATGTAGTGTTTTTTCAGCAAGCAAAAAGGGAACCAGGGAAAGCAGAAGGCAAAGTCGCCAGATTTAAACTATAAGCAACATCATAATCTCTGGTCATTCTATTATTTTTCCTGGGGAAATCCCAAATGGATGCACTTTCGTAATCTACAGGCATTATGAATGACTGATAAATGCGTTGTTGAGAAGGTTGCAGCATCTCAATTCATAGCAGCCACTAAAATCCAACTATACAATGCAAGTTGTAAATAAGTATTTTAAAAGGTGGTCTTGTGGTCAGAGTTTTTTGGAAAGGAAAATCAAAGAGAAAAATATTTGTCCCCGTGATTTCAGAAAAGAAGCTGTGAGGGAGAAGCATCCTTTTGATTGCATATCCACGGAGTGGATAGCCCACTAGAACACACAGACCTGAAGCTGTTAGCATGCAGGCTGACTTGAAGGAGCAGTCCAGGAAGGGCTGAGGTGCCTTCTTCCAAACTCTCTGTAAGAGAGAGGAAGGAAACATGAGAGGTGGAAGAGAAGTCTGGAGTTTTAATCATTACTGGGCCCCTTTACATAGAAACTCAAGACCAGGGAAATGAAGTTCACTGTAACTGTTACCCTCTTACTCATCTCCCAAGACCAAGCTCCCCTCCACCTGGCCCAGAAAGTCCCACCAACCTGGCTTTTACCTTCAGAGCACATTATTTTATGTAGATGGTCAAGGGTTGAAATGTGATCTCCTGTTCTGTCTGCAGAAACACAATGTCCCAACACTTTGAAGAATAGTTCAGGAAACAATTCTTCTTTTATGGAGACTTTCTCTACTCACTATGAAGCTTGATTCCTCACTTTTCTTTATAGGCATCACAGCAGTGGAGAGTACCAATGAAAATTCAATTAATAATCAAGCTGAGAAGAAAAAAAAGCGGATTTTATTTGAGCTAAACTGAGGATTATAACCAGGAAACAGATTCTCAGAAAGCTCTGAGAAATGTTCCACCTGTTCGAAGTCGAATGCACAGTCATATACATTTTCGAGACAAAGGATAGTACATCAAAAGGTACGGATGTGTTTGCTGACATTTTACATAAAGTTCACCAAGGCTATATATAGTCCATGTAAGCATGTACAAAGGGAGCAGCAAGTCACCATGACCCCCTACAAATTTGGTAAAGAACGCTATTCTTTTAAGAAGTTACATCGCTAGCATCAGCAGAGAGGGGGAAAATATGATCTTTATGGTGGAGCAGTCACTCCCATCTTTGAAGTGCTCTGTTTAACGTGTAATGCAAATGCACACTGCACATGAGGGAGGAGGTCCAAACAAACACAGAGAGAGAATATTATGTTTAATTTTTCTTGCCCTGCCTTAAAATATAAATTTTATTTCATCAAAAGACAGACCCTCTTTTTCACATTCTCCTATCTTCTGCTCAAAAAAGTCTTTTTCCCAGGCCCGGATTACACACCTCCCTCAAATGGTGAGGCCAGCTGCGTCCCAGTATAGATGTCAACACTAGACCAATCCTTCATCCTGTCACCAAACCTGCCTTAACCTTTACCCTTCTACTCCATCAGGCTCTAGGAATACCTTTACAAGGATGCTTCCAGCCAAGTGGCCCTCAGTAGATTGCCTGATCTGTACCAGTGAGGTAGTGTTGCTGGCTACTGAAGTTATAGAATATTCCAGGTGAGGAATCTAACCATCTCTCCCAAAAACCTAAAAATCTTCCGAACTCTCCATGTATCAATCGTGAAAATGATTTATGTGTACAAGTGGAAATGGTTTACAGTCAAATGCTTGTTTTTCCACCCAGTGCCTATCACGTGGCAGGCACCATGCTAATCTCACGTGGCTCATGAGTTCCGTTCTAAAGAGGCTGGCGGGAGGATGAGTCAAACAGTTCAATAGCAATTACAGTAGAGTGGGATATAACACCATTGGGAGTGGAGGGTACTGTAGGCCACACTTTGATACTTAACTCAGACTGGGTGGAGATAGAAGGAGGTGGGGAAGACGTCATGGAAGAAGTGACACCCAAACTGAGCATGGAGGAGATGTAGGCAAGATCGAGGCAAGAGAGTGGGCTGGAGAGAGAAGTGGAAGAGGTGCTCCAAGCAAAGGGAACAGTGTGTGCCTAGAGGTGAGAAAGAGGACGCTCAGTTCAGGTAAGCGGAAGCAACTAGAGAATGGGGTGTACAGATCTTGAAATTCTTCTTTGCCTGGCGATGACCATAGGCCCATAGGCATCCTCATAATTTGTGGCAGGGGTCCCCAACCCCTGGGCCACAGACCAGTACCGGTCGTGGCCTGTTAGGAACTGGGCTGCACAGCAAGAGGTGAGTGGTGGGCGAGCAAGTAAAGCTTCATCTGTATTTGCAGCCGCTCCCCATCGCTCACATTACTGCCTGAGCTCCGCCTCCTGTCAGATCAGCAGCGGCATTAGATTCTCACAGGAGCGCGAACCCTACTGTGAACTGCACAAGTGAGGGATCTAGGTTGAGCACTCCTTATGAGAATCTAGCGCCTGTTGGTCTGAGGAGGAGCTGAGGCGGTGATGCCAGCGCTGGGGAACGGCTGCAAATACAGATCATCATTAGCAGAGAGGTCTGACTGCACAGACACCATATAATAAGTCAATTGCTTGCAGACTCATATCAAAACCCTATCAGTGAGTGACAAGTGAAAACAAGCTCAGGGCTCCCACTGATTCTGCATTATGGTGAGTTGTATCATTATTTCATTATATATTACAATGTAATAATAATAGAAATAAAGTGCATAATAAAGGTAATGCCCTCGAATCATCCCGAAAACATCCCGCGCCCCCCTCCTTGGAAAAACTGTCTTCCACGAAACCAGTCCCTGGTGCCAAAAAGGTTGGGAATTGCTGATTTATGGCATCAAGAGAACCACAGCTGGACTTGGTTTGACAGTTGATAAGTCTCAAGTGTTTCATGTTTTCTTTTGAAAAGACCATACATTACCAAAGCAGTATGGATGGAACTTGAATTTACAAGTTGTGGATTAAGTGGAACCTCTAGCTGGGCTGCTGAGATTCTCCTATGGAGATGTACAGCTAAAAGGGTCTTTATTTCCCATTTCTTCCTGGGTAGCAACACTCATCTACTTGCTCCATACCTGTTTTTGCTGCCGACATGTCTATTCCTCGGGGTAGGAGCTGCACCTGTCCTGTTCACAGGTGTTGGCAAACAGTGGGTGCTCAATTACAACAACAAAAAGATTTATTAGGCATTTATGCCTGGGATTTATCAGGCCTTTATTATTTGCCATGCACTTTGTATATACCAAATCATGCAATCTCACAGCATACATATGGGGTAAGTTTCAATTATTTCCTCCATTTTAAAGAGGAAGTCACCAAGGCAAGGGATACAAAGTCATTTGCCTGGAAGGTCATACAGCTCGTAAGTGGCAGAGCCCAGGTAGCCTGAATAGCGTTGGACCCACCTAGTGACCCTCCAGGCACTTCTGAGTGCTTCTCCTATTACCCTAGGAGTTGTGCCTATTTGCCGTTTCCTCCTTTCTCATGTTTCCAGGGCCCACGTGGGGACCCTAAATGGGCAGAAATGGACGATATGTGGTCACCTAGGCAATAAAGGGAAACTTCATTTGTTTGTTCTTTTCTAGCCTTGCTAATGACCATCTTTCTAAGACATACCAATTCACTTTTCTTTCAGTGTATGTATGAACCTTTCTGTGAGTTCTGAGGAATTTAGAGGAGAGAGAGGGCAGAACAATTCTAAATATCAATAATCATAAGAGATTCACCCTATTTTCTGCCTTTGTAACCTGTTATTAGATTAGATTTCTTTTTTAAAAAAGGAATGGAGAGGAGAAAATTTCAGTCACCTGAGGTTTTTGATTTTGGGGGGCTTTGCAATAAATTATGTAAAAATAATATTCACTATCCAAGTTCTGAGTTCAGAATAGAAACACTGTAGGTTAATATTTGTAACTGTAGTATTAATGCTCAAAATAAGCGGGCTGGACGTCAGGAAAATTGAATTTGAGGGATGTTTCTGGAGATGTCACTAAACATGAATTCGTGTGTGTCTAAATCTCCCTTCCTGGGTCCTGGGTCCTGGGTCCTGGGTGCTGTTCTGAACTGCAAAATTTGTAAACTGTTAGACCCTCATGACCTGCAAGTCAATCCTGCAGAAAATCTTACACAGCTTCATAATGTAATACATAGGAAGATGTTCATTGATAGCACCCTTATTTGTGGTGGGAGGGTGTTGGACCTAATCTGGGAGTCATCCCTGGGTGAGGACACACACTGCAGACCTCTGTGCAATAATTAAAAATAATAGTTCTAGATGGGGTCTAGAGGTACGCACAGCAACACAGATTGAAAAACTGGCACACACACACACAAAAAACCGTGGCATGAAAGGGACAAAGTAAAAATAGAATGAGATATATGACACAGTGTCATTTATGTAAATTAAAAACGCATGTACCGAAACCAAAAATACATGTTCTACAAAAACATATAGCAAGAAAGAAAAGGATGATCTTTCCAGTGATTTCTTATGGGGGTGGGAGACGAAAAATGAAATTGAAAGGCAATTAAAAAGGAATCCATAAATAAATAAAACAAATGAAGGGCCCTGTGGACATCAGTGATAAATAATTGAGGAGTAACATTCATTCGACTCCTTGAATGTGAAGGAGAGAGAGAGGGACAGACAACTAGAGACAGTGAAAGGAGATGAGATTACAATGACTAGATCTTAAATTGTGTTCTGGGTAGAGAGTGCTTTCATTCTTTTTTTAAAATATTTTAATTTTTTTATTTCGGATAATTTATTTAAAAAAAGAAGGATGAATCCACGAGGTGAACATGGAAGAATGTGATACACATACAATCGTTGAATAGTTTGAAAAGCGAACTGTCAGGAGTGGGATTCGAACCCACGCCTCCAGGGGAGACTGCGACCTGAACGCAGCGCCTTAGACCGCTCGGCCATCCTGACTCGCCGTTTGCACACGACGCTCGGGTTTCATTTCTGTGTCTACCTCAACGCTAGTCAACTTTTTTTTTTTTTTTTTTTTTTTTCCCCTGAGGATGTGGAAATTCTTCGGTTAAAAAGCGAAACCACAAGTTTGCGAACGGACCCGGACGCCGACCCTGGGTGGAAGCGCAGGATAAGTGCCGGGTTGCCGGGGCCGTCGGGGGGCGTCTTCTGCGTGAAAGCGGATTCGATTCCAGGCTGCCGCGGGCGTGGCGGCGCGGGCCTGGGTACCCAAGAGTAAGGGAACTTTTTCTCCATTCTCGACAGAATTCTTGTTCAAATAATGGCACCCACGTTGCTGAAGTTGCCTTACTTAAATTGACACCTGCTCCCAGGAGGTTTTAGGCTATTTATTCAGTTTGTTGCTCGCCGAGGCCCAGCCCTCTCGGGCACTCGCTCATTCCTCCCTCCTGTCCTTTCTGTTGTAAATCTCCCCGCTGGGGTTACCCTGGGGACCGGTGTAAGGGTGTCCGGGTGTCTTGCTTCTTGTTCCGAGTTATCCAGCTGTACATTGAGGATTTGTGGACTTTTCTGTATGGATGTTATACCGTTCTCAAAAGGAGGCCTCAAACTGAGACCAGTTCTGCCTTTCACTTTCTACAAGTGTATCGCTTTATCTTCCATTAATTCTTATGGCTTTCCTAAATCTCTGTTTATGTCCAGCAAAGCTACCAGATCTGTACCACAAAGAGTTTCTAATTGGTATGGAGCACTCCTCAAAGAGAATTTAGTTCAGATCCTTAGAACTAAACCATGGAGATATAGTTTTTTTGTTTTGTTTTTTTTTTAAGGAGAGGATAAACCCAAATTTTGACATCGGTTATATTTGAGTGATGAGATTTTGATCATTATTTTTTTTAATGAACTTCCATATGTATTCAAGGAAAAAGGCTATTTCCATTTTAAATTTTAAAATGAGAGTAAATGTGCATGTAGTTGGGAGTGGACTCAGAGGTTTTGAGAAGGAATTTGGAGGAGACCTGAGTGGGTCTGGAGGCAGAAGGGACAGATAGATAAATTGGGATATGCAGAGAGATGGCGCGGAACAGTTGTTGTTGATAAGGGATGATAGAAGTTGTACAGTTATTTTTCTCTTAATTTGAATGTCTGAGCTCAACTATCTCACAGAATCTCTGTTAAAGAGAGGCAGGCCCTTTCAAACATGTGATGACCAGAGTTGGCATTTGGTGTGTGAAATGAAGTCTATCACTATCATTTCAGTAGCATTTGCGTTTTGGGGCTGATCTTTAGCTGTGGGGTGAGAGGTTTTTGTTTCTGGTTAAAAAAGAAACTCAGGCCTTGGAAATACTACAATTATTTGCAGTGGTGGAAGAGACGCCTTTTTGGTGCTTCTAAAATCACAGTGTCACCGATTCTGCTTCAGGTGATTAAGACGGGCTTTGGCAAAGCATCAGCAAGGCCACCTTTCTTCTCTTTTGGAAGGTTTGAAAATAAAGCCAGAACGACCAAGACTGTTCATTTCTTCCAGGCACTGGTAGCTGGTGCCAGCTGGAAAGAAAGCCTCAGGGCTCATCAGATAAGTGCCTCATGTGAAGAGGCTAAACCTGGGAGGGGGGTGGACACAGATGTTTCCTAAGAATCTACTACCAGCTCAGTACTGTGTTTGGTAACCATTTTCCTTGAAGATCATGAGGAAATAGGAAGGGGAGAGAAGTCGCAGAAGTAATTAAAACCTATGACGAGTTCTCTTTCTACTCTCAGAGAGGGGTTCCTGTGGCAGCCCCATCTATTCGGAGTGAGATTTTACATATACATTTCAGGACACACATTGTACATTAAACTAGCAAAACAGCTGCTTGAGGTTCTCGAGTATTTTTAAAGAACTTCGGACTTTGTTTCTTGAACTTGTTTCTTTGTTTTTTGAACTTTTTTACTTTCTAAAAGTACAATTTGAACACAAATGAATACTTTTTTTTCTTTCCCGTGTGTGGGCCTCTCACTGTTGTAGCCTTTCCCCTTGCGGAGCACAGGCTCGGACGCGCAGGCTCACCGGCTATGGCTCACAAGCCCAGCCGCTCGGCGGGATGTGGGATCTTCCCAGACCGGGGCACGAACCTGTGTTTCCTGCATAGGTAGGCGGACTCTCAACCAATGCGCCACCAGGGAAGCCCGTAAGCTACTTGATTTGCATTAAGGTCAGACCCTCTGTGAGGGGGACTATTCCTGATCCTTGCTTGGGGCAAATAGGGAAAAGTGGGCATCTCACTGAACTATCAGGGCCTTCAGAGTAGGAATCCAAAGGGCCTTTCCTCTGGAACGGTGGTTTAAAGATCGCCCAAGTTTGTTTGTTTTTCCAATTATGAGGCACCACCACTAAAATTTCCCAAACATTTCCTCCAGAGGCTAAGGGCGGGTAGCCATTGGCACTGTGGCCTTATTGTAAATAGCTGGACAGTCCTGGGACAATAGCCCCTTCCCTGGTGAGCCCACTGCCATCAGGTCTGGGGATGGGTCTTGGATAAACAGAACCACACTGCTTTGGCTCACTGCATTCCCACGCAGGTTTCTTTCCTCTGTTTTTGTTTCAGTTCCACTTGTTGGGATAAAGAAAGGAAGGTGCAGATGCTGTTTTCAGCAATCAGACAGACTTATTTATTAGGTTAAGACCATGGGCGACATCTATCCTGGAAACTGGAAAACCCAGTGGAAATGGAAGGTTGGAGCCTGGGTAAATATGCAGTCTATTGGGAAGACAAGACACACATATATAGGAAAATGCAAATACAGACAACTGCGATCAATCCAGCTGTGCTGACACAATGGTGCAGCCTTCAGGGAACCCTGAGGAGAAGCAGCGTGTAGGAAAGCTGGGTGGGGAGGGAGCGACTGGTGGTGCAGTGTGGAAGTGGGTGGTGGTCGAAGCTAATTAAAGGTATGGTGGAGAGTCTAAACCAAATGTTGGGTTGAGGCTGAGACAATGGCTGATAAAGTGGTGATCTTACTGAACGATGATGCCTGGAAATGCCTCTGAAATGGAGAGATTCTAGATCAAAAAGAAGAAGAGAACCTGAGACTTGTGGAGTCAACAAAGTGAGGTTGAGATGAGCCCCAGGCAAGGGAGAAACACGGGTGCAGAGAGGGGAACAGGGCCGAGGCATGGCTGTGAACACAACCTTTGAATTTTATCTAAAATTCTCCCCTCTATCAAACGTTCTGTCTGATCCCTTAGCCCTGCTCATTTCATCTCTTCTTTACTCTCCTTGCCAATTGCTCAGATCCACCCCAGGGGATATGACTTAAAAAATTTGACATATAGGCCCTAAAACTCTAGGGGCAGGCCAGATGTCCATCAATGGCCTGGGTTCACCTCACTTTCTTCTATCATGACTTCCCCCACAAGTTCCTTTATGGGATTTCAGCCTCAGATCTTCCCTTCCCAGGATCCTTTGGGTTTTCTGCTTGCCTAAAACCTGTTCCTGTACATATTCCTATTCTGGACACCAAGATGTTTCTGTCACAACCCTAGGCCAGCCTAAGCCCATCTTGATCCCTGAGCTTCAAGTGCCTTCCTATAGGCTTTGCCTCAAGGGCATGGAGAACGCGAGACGCAGTTGGAGTCCCCTCTCCGCCCCCTGAATATTGAAACAGAAACGGAAACAGATTAGGAAGGTCCTACACCCCACACTCTATCAGCAGCAACACAACCTTCTCAAGATTAATTAATCCCTACCCAACAGGAAGAAACAGGGGCTGGGTACAGCTGGCAGATGAAGCCCCAGGGGGTGATAGAGAAGGGGGTAAGAGCGAAGGGAAGCGGTTGAGCTGGGGTATTCCTTAAGGTACCCATTGGCTGGGCTGGGGAGGGATCAGTTTAGAATGGAGGGTGTCTGTATCCCCAGAGGCAGAGTCCTGCCCTGTGGGCGAGAGTGGGATGTCCTTAGAAAGGTCCTTGGGATCAGCAACTACTGTGACTCCCTCAAGCCCATTAGTGATTGGGCAGATGGTCAGGGGCTTTTTACCACAGGACCACAGGCAGAAGAAGGGCCGGAGGGGGCCTGAGAAAGAGGCATTAGAGAAAGTATAGATATGGGATCCATCAGTCATGTTGTAGAAGCAGATGTCTCCTGACTCACAGTCCAGGAAGATCCCAACTCGGCGGGGGGGTCCCGCCAATGGGAGAGGGGTCCGCAGGGGGGTGAGAGCCCAGTACCCGTTTCCATACAACTCCACAGCCCAGAACCCATTCTCGGGAGTCATGGGGTCAAATCCTTTCTTCATCACGTTCTCCCTACACACCCCGATTGCCCAGTCAGTCCTGTCTCCCACCTCCACCTCCCAGTAATGTCTCCCCGAGGTGAAGGCCTCACGACCCAACACACAAGGCCAGGAGTCAAATCTCTCTGGTTTCTCAGGCAGTTTCTGACGTGAATCTTCCAGTCGGACAGATTTTGAATCCTCATACAGAAAGAGGTGGGGGTGGGCGGTATCTGGATCCAGAGTCACATCAACTAGAGACAGAGAGAAAGTGAGTCTGAATATCAGTGAATGTTAAAGGTTGAAAGAACTATCCTTTCTTCTCCAAAGAAGTGGGACACTGCTCTACAGTTGACAGGTCTCCTCCGGAAGAGAGCTGCCTGGCCTGCTCAGCTGTCTCTAGTCCCCTCTTCCATCCACAGCCACAGGGTGATTGATGTATGAACTGACTGTCCCCAGTGCCCCACAGGACCCTGTCAGAGGGGACTTGTCTTCTAGCCATCTTCCAAGGACCCTCTGTGTGCCTCAAGGAAAATGTTGAGGCCATTTGCCATCGTCTGTCCCCTCTATATCCCCATCACTAAAATATGTTAGTGGTTTTTATTTCCAAGTACTGTAGGACTTTGAATCCCTGAAAGGTAGCTCCTCGGAGCCCTTGAGATATTTAGAGTCACTGACCTGCATGCAGTGTAGCCTTTTTCCATTCTGCAAGGGGGGAGGGGGGAAAGAGTGTTATTGACACGTTTTATAATAAGAGAGAGAAAACCTTGTGGATGAAATAATTAGAAGAAGATAGAACTTACTGAGCTCTTCCAGGAGTTTCTCTGGAAAACAAACAGAAATACCTTAGTGACCTTCTAGAGTGGGCGTGAGGGAGGGGACAAAACAGGTGTAAGAAACGCACAAAGGAGTAACTGTTTACTTCATGACTACCTGATTGTTGAAGCATTATCAATAAATGAAGAACAGGGATTATGTTTTGTTTTCTAAGAAATATGCAGGAAGTTCCTACTGGCTTGGGATCAGATCTTTAGTCGTTACTGGGAAACCAAGTTAAAAGTAAGGATAGAGTCTGAAGGTGAGTAGTGAATAAACATCAGGTCTATTCTCTCAGAACTGGTTTTGACTCGTCTTGTACCCCAAACCTCTGTTATTCTTCATATTGGGTGCCACTGACTTCAGGAGCCTTATAATCCCCTCTGACTTTCAGAATTCTAGAATCAGTTATCTTCCCATTGGCAGTCATCCTAAAGGACTTGGATCCAACCCCACTTGGAAGCATTCCCAAAAAGAAGACTGGGATTCTATGTCTTACCTTTAGAGCTGAATTCATGCCTCTTCTGTCTGGATCTTTCCTTGTATAGTCTCCAAGTGAAAAATATGGACCCAATTGTGAGAAGTCCTAGGACCATCAAGACCACAGCCACAGCCACCATCCAGGGAGTCAGCCTTGGGAAGAAGGGAGCTAAAACAAAATCCCCAAGAAGGACATTTGTTGAGAAGCTCAGAGCAAGTCCAGCTCCTCTCCTGACTCCAAAAGGGGGTGGAAGAGAGGATGACCTGGACCTCTCACATTCCTCCCATGGCAAAATAGTCCCTCCAATGCCACTCTGAGCTTTTCAGATAAATTTTGATCTTACGTAACAGAGAGCAGAGAAAGAGAGGAATGAAGATGAACAAGAGTCATTTGGGGACAGGACCTGTGAGATAAAAAATATAATGGACCAATTCCTGTTTTCATGGAAATTTCTCCTTAGCTATCAATGCAGGATGGGAGCCAAGGGGTTGAGGGAAGTAAATAAGGAAGGGGAAATGTCACATCTGAGTGCAACAGAATGGGACTCAATGACCAAAGAATAAGGAAAAGTTCCTGCCTGAACCAGAGACAGTGTGTAAGGAATAATGAGAAGATTTGCTTCCCTGAGGACCCTGGAAACTTAGACAGAGTTCTAGCATAAAATGGGGAGGAAGGCAAGGCAAGGGTGGAAACAGGAGAACTAATTTAGTTAGATCCAGAAGACCCCCCCACCAAAGACAAAGCTTCTCTACCAAGATATATCTCCCAAGATAGAAAATCTGGAATTTGTATGAGATCTAGGTAAAATTTATGCCTTCAGAATCTCTACTCTTCTAGTGAGGCTGGTGGGACTTGGTGGGCAAGAGTTTAGGTGGGGGAAAGCTTAAGGTGAGGAAAATAGACAAGTCTGCCATGAGGTTACAGCCGGGCAGGTGTCCCATGTGATGTGGCCCTGAAGCTGTGTCAAAAAGGAACCCAGCACTGATTTCACTGACCTGGTATAGAAATCTCTACTTCCTTCTCTTGGCCGAGAAGGAGGTTCCGGATACAGCAGGACACATTCTTCATGGAGGTGTCCCTGATGATCACTGAAGCTGCCATGGTGAACAGACCTTCTTCATCAGGGTTCCTGGACTCTGACACGGATGGAAACTCCTCTCCCTTGGGAGTTCGCCACTGTACCCGGGGCTCTGGGTACCATCCCACTGAGGTACACTCCAGCCAGATCTCTCCACTCTCTTGAACTTCCATGTGGATGTGAGGATCAGAGCCCAGAGCTATGGAGAAAGGAGACAACTTACTCCTTTAGCGGACATCCTTCTGGGAGGCTTATAACCACAGGGCTACGTAGTTTGAGAAAGAGAAACCCAAGGGAACTGGGGATGAGGGGGACTCATCTCCATAGTTTATTACACAAGGAAATAGAGGTATCAATAAAAGAATACATCTTATCAGAGAGGGGTGCTGTGTTGGGATTTAGTGTTGGAATTGTGGGCAGGAGTTTGGTGGACAGACAAGGGGTCCGGTCAGCGGGAACAGCAAGCCCAGTGGCTTAGGGGTGGGTTAGTGAGTCTAGGCTGGGAGCTCCAGAGATGGGAGAGAGCTCTGTGGTTGGAAGTATCATGAGAAGGCTTTGGGTAGGAAAAGGGCTAGGATTGAGAACGTAAGGATAAACAGAGAAGGAGTATCCTTGAGGAGAAGGGGGATTGGAGGTTCTTTGCACTGAGATTGTAGTTGACAATTTAAGTTTCACTTACCTGTGATACTGATTCAGGAATTTTCTTGAATGATTTCAACCTCATCTACCCCCACCCCCCAATTAAATTGACGTAAATCAACAGGAAGCTGTTTTTCCTTTCTGTTCAGCCTAATTATTTTCTTACAATTCCACAAAGTACAGAAAAACAGCTAGCTTCAGAGAAGAGTTCTTAAACACATATCCACAACTATTGGTTGAAATCCATATACCAAGTTGTGCGTGTACGTGAAAATGTGTATTCTTTTCATGAAAAGGGCCACCACCCTCAGCAGATTCTCAAAGGTGTCTATCACTCAGAAAAGGTAACAATGACAGTTTATGCTATCAAATCTCTAGGGCTTTATAACCAACCTTTAAGCTACTTCCCTAAAAAGGAAATATGAGTTATATATGATGCTGCCACGTGGGGCACTCTGTTATGAGGCAGGGACCCAGATTTCACCCAGGTATTTTTCAAACTTTATATTTATTTGACTACATACATGAAAAGCAATATAGTTGTATATTATACATTGTAGGGCAGTCGAGGCACAGTAATAATATCTTACAAGTACATAATGTTTTAGAATTGACCAAGCAGTTTCTCATATATTGTCTCATTTCATTTCATTTCTGCAAAACCTTGCTTGAGAGGTGGTGCTTTCCAGTTTTACAGTAGGAAATATAGCTCAGAAAGAGGTCTGTTTGATGCCAAGTGGGGAAGTCAGACCTCAATGTATACTTTCCTCCTGAGTGTTTACCATTTTCCTTGTTGTTTTACTCTGAAATTTGGCTTGAGAGGAAAAAGGAAACAAAAACAAAAACTTTTGTAGGTAGATCAAGACCCTTAACAAGCAGCCATGCTCCATGATTTTAGGAAATTGGCCTTTGGGTTCTAATCCATGAAGCGGCGTCAAAGTATGCATTGGGTTTGCTCACCACAGCCGTAATGTAATGGTGAAAAATAGACACAACTGAAATGGTTCATTCTGGGCTTTGATCAAGCAAATTATGGTCTATTAATAGAAGAGAATGTTATACAGTCATTGCATCTTACACTTCTTTAATTAATAACATGGGGAAATGCTTATGCTATAATTGAGAGAGAAGGGCAGGACATCATTGAAATAAAGCTCCGTCCAGAAAGGTAATTCCGCTGCTCCCTTTCCACTGTCAACTCAAACCCCCTTCCTACTCATCTCCTACCCTAGGCCTGCCAACCTCTTCCAGCCTAAAAGGGATTTGGGGAATGAATGTGATGGCTTCCAAATAACAGATCCATAGGAAAATATATCCCTCATGGAGTCACCGGAGAAAGTCAAAACCGGTCTACTCACCAGCCACCTTCAGAGGCACGGTGGCCTCTTCGTAGTTTTCGTCCTGCCTGAAAAAGCATCGGTACTCCCCATCATCAGAGGCCTTGACGTCCTGTATCCTCACAGCGACGCGCCCCTCCGCGATGCGGTCCTCCACCAGCGTCACTCTCCCCCGGTACTCGGCCATCTGCTCTCCGGGCTGCTCTCGCCCTTCCCGGCGCACGAACACCGCGGGAGAGATCTTCTCTCGGAACCACCGCAACTCCATGCGCTCGGCGCTCACGTTGGGGGAGAGGTGACAGGGCAACTCGGCATCTTCACCCACCACCGCCAGGATGGGCCCCGGGGGTCCAATCACGTCAAAGGGAGCTGCCAAAAAACCAGGAGGGTCAGACAGAATGTGGAGGTGGGAGATGAGGACTGATACAGACCAGGATCCCGCCGAAGGGCGGAGACTCTCCCACCATTTCTCTTATTCCTACGACAGCCCAAGGGAGCCCATCTCGACCCTTATGGAAGTCGCTAAGGAGAACCAAATGGGATTGTTTACAATTACTGAGAAATTTCAACCTTGTAGGCCAGAGAGAGAGAGAGAGAGAGAGAGAGGGAGAGAGAGAGAGAGAGAGACAGGGGAGACCTACCAGAATCCAGCTCGGGCACCTGGAGGAGAATGAAGACGAGCAGACACCCAGGGAGACAGGAGTTTGGGAAGACTGCCATCTCCAGCCTTTGTGGGCAGCAAGATGCTGGTGGACTGGAGTTTGTCAGGAGCTTCAACCTAGGAGACAGATGAACGGATAGGAGATAGCTATGGGTTGTTGAGACACTGTTCTCCCAGCGTCCTCCCAGCACTTCTTTCCAACTTGGAAAGAGTCATTTGCACCTGAAGCTTCCTCCTTACCTCCCCCCACAGGGCAGACTTTCAGTCCAGGCGGCCCTCAGCACGCTCTCACCGACCACCCTAAGTCTGGTCAATCTTGTCTGTATAAAACAACAAAATGGGCCCTGAATCCCCAAGAGAGACTTAGGATAAGGGAATTGTGAGGCATAGTACCCATTAATGGGTTTCATATAAATAGAAGAACCTTGGAACCACTGCCCTAAAAAACCTCTTCTTTCAAACACAATAATTTGGCATTTGCTTTTAGCAATGATAGTCAAGATACAGTGATGGAGGTAGAGATGGAGACCAGGGGAATAAGTTGGAGGAGAAAGGAAGAAAGATTGGGAGCAGATAGAACAAGAAAGGGGAGCTGAAGAGAGCTAAAGGGCTTGAAGAGTAGAGGGCCTAGGACTAGGGAGGAAGGAGCCAGGGGGAGAGAAAATGCCTCCTGGCTGCTGGCTCTCTCAAGGGGTGAGAGTAATCCCAGATACTGACCTCTGATGTTGGAGGAAAAGGCACCAACAAGCTTCTGCTACCAAATGAGAAAGTTGGTTGTGGCCCCAGGGGCAAAAGTTAAAGGAGGAGGAAGGGGGAAGTGCTCTCAGGAAAGCCTGCCCCCAGGTCCCTGATGTATTTACTTTGGGGAAAAAAAAAAAGTTTTCTAGAGAGGAAAAGGTCTGTGGATTTGTGGTCTTCAGCTGAGAAATCAGGATATGCATTGATGACCTGGGCTAAACAGAAGGGGACAGGGCAAAAAAGAAAGAGGATTCAAGAAAACACTAAAAGAAAATGTAAAGCCTTGGGCCGTTAATTCACCTCTCCAAGCCTCAGTTCTTTTATCTGTAAAATGGGAGTATTGTTAATAATACCTTCTTTGGAGTGGTGTTGCAAGGATTAAATGAGATTAAGCATGTTAAGTGCTTAGCATATAATAGGGATTTAGAAGAGAGAAAGTTGTTATTCTATTATTATTTATGTGAGTTGAAAATTAAAGATAGGCTAGGAATACATTTGTGTGTTTCAGTTTTCAGGGCCCCAAAGTTGTCTCTCTACCAAAGCTACTTCCCTAAAAGCAATTCATGAGGCCTGCAATTTCTTGTTTTGGGTTAAACCCCTTATCGTTATGGAAAATTTAAAAATATGTATATTTTTGAAAGTAGAAATCACTCATAATGTCAGCAAATAATGACAGCCTCTGGCAGAATTGTTGATACTTTTGTAAATATAATTTGAAACATTGTTAATAGCTACATAATATCATATTGAAGGTTCCTATAATTCCCAAGACTGTGGGACATCTTGAGTTTTTTGCCTATTATAAATAGTGTGCTTTATACACAAGTCTTTGTCCACATCTTTTATAGTTTCCTGATAAACTTTCTGATGAATTCCCAGAAATATTGTCATCAGGTCAAATGGTATGAACATATTGTCAAAGTTTCCTCCTGAAACGTCAAGCCTATCACACCATCAACCGAGATGTCCTTCTCACCTAATTCCTGCCAGCATTGAGGGCTATTATTCCTCATCATCACTAATGGAATGGATAATGTTGACCAAATTATTACTTCACAATGCGTTTATATAATGAGGCTGGTCGTTTTTCATGTTTATATACTTTAATATATTCCGGAAGTGAATTTTTCGCGCTAATTGCCTTTTTTTTTTCTAGATAGATTCTGGAGCTCTTTTTTTTTCTTTTTTAATCAAAATGCATGAACTTTTTAGAAATTAAAGACATCAACCCTGTATTATATGTGTGGCAAAAACCCTTCACCACCCGTTTGTTCTTTGCCTTTTAATTGGGACTATGATTAAGACCAACAAAAAATAATTCCTCCAGTGGACCCACCTGAGTGCTAGGAGAATGAATTTTCTCAAATACAAATCTGATCTTGTCACTTTTTGCTTAAAAATCCCTACATGTCTCCTTAGTGACCCCAACACCCAGTTCAGGCACCTTAATCTGGTCAAGAAAATGCTGTAAGATCTAGTGGCCTCCCTCTTTCCTTCCTCTCAGCCTCTTCTCACCAGAGCCTCTCAGTCTGTCCAACTCACATGAGAAACACTTTTGAAGTCTTTGGTCTTATCTATAATGTTTAAAGTAAATTAAACATTTTGCTGCATTACACATGAAATTTAAAAAAAATATGACTCTGGCTAGACTTTGCCCCCTCCAAGTGAAATCAGCTCTCCAGGAAGATGGGCCAGGTTTATCCTGTGACATGGACAACTTCCTGGTCCCTCTTTGCTGGCACAAATCTGACTTGAATCCTACCGTTTATTTTTGTTTATTTTAGATATGTTTAGATATGTTTATTTTTGTCTTTTGTTTCCAAGTCTTTCTTCCCCTCCTAAACTGAGCTCTTTGAGGTCTCTGACCTCTTATCAGCACATAGACCGAAGTAGAATTTGCAGCTTCAATCACACCCACCAGTCCTTGGCTTTCCTAGTTTGAAATGTGCCTGCCTCATTCTCAGCTCCCATCTGTGCTTAACTTTCAAAAATATCACCGATAATGAGTTTCCTCTCCTCAACCCATTCTGATTAGACTTCTGTCCCTCGCTCTACATTGTCAAAATATCTTAGAGGAAAATTTGGGGCAGGAGGAAGAGTTTTACTTGCACCCAAGAGAGCTAGACTGAAAGAAAGGAGCTGGGGAAATAGAGAGCAAATGGTATTCAAGGTATTATGTGGCAGCCAAGGTTCTGATGGATAATATCTGAGTCATTTTGACAGAAACTAGCAGTTTTGGACAATCAGTGGCAGGATCTCTGAATTGTCCAGGCTCAATCAGGGAACAGACATTCTAGATGCCCCCGGTTTTCATGGCTCGCATTGTTTTTTAGGTGCCTTTGTGATGTGGGGCTACTATGAGCAAGTTCCTGTTATTCTGGGGTCCTAGAAACATAAACTGTTTCCTCTTAGACATGAAACCATTTGGGCTGAGGAGTGTGATGTACTCCTCCGATGACAAGATGTCAGGGCTTCTCCCCCTACACTCCCCTTTTCACCACACACGATTCAAATTTCCTAATATTATAAATTAGTCAGATCCAATGATTATTCTCTTCCTCGTTTTACTTGACATCCAACAGCATTTGACTGAGGCAACCGCTTACTCCTTTTTTTTAAGAAGTAGTTTTTATTCTGTCAAAGTAATTCATGCAAAGCATTTTTATTTTTTTTGCGGTAAGCGGGCCTCTCACTGTTGTGACCTCTCCCGCTGTGGAGCACAGGCTCCGGACGCGCAGGCTCAGCGGCCATGGCCGACGGGCCACGGGCCCAGCCGCTACGCGGCATGTGGGATCTTCCCGGACCGGGGCACGAACCCATGTCCCCTGCATCGGCAGGCGGACTCTCAACCACTGCGCCACCAGGGAAACCCTCTTGCTATTCCTTGATGAATCCATTTTTAGATATTACTTTTCGATGCTCTATCATGAGCAGTGATGATTTCGTTCTTGTGGTGGCTGAGTTTATGTGTCAACTTGACTGGGCTAAGGACTACCCAGGTAACTGGGAAAAGGTCATTTCTGGGTGTGTTTGTGAGGCTGTTTCCAGAAGAGAGAAGCATTTGAATCCGTAAGTGAAGAGACCGTCCTCACCAATGCAGGTGGGAATCATCCAATCCTTTGAGGGCCTGAATAGAATAAAAAGATGCAGGGAGGGCGAATTTGCTCTGTGCTTGAGCTGGGACTTCCAGCTCCTGCCCTCAGACATTAGCACTTCTTGTTCTCTGGCATTTGGACTCTGACCTGGACTTACATCATCGGCTCCCCTGGTTCACCGTTCTTCGAGTTTGGACTGGAACTACACCAACGGTTTTCCCGGGCCTCCAGGTTACAGAGGGCAGATGGTGGGATTTCTTTGCCTCTATAATCACGTGCGCCTATCCCTCATAATAAATCTCTTTCTATATATCTGTATACCGTATATCCTATTGGTCCTGTCTCTCTGGAGAACTCTGACTAATACCATTCTTTTATATCACCAATAGAAATATATCATTTTTGTTCAGTGTTTCCAATACCATGGTTTTGTGGCTATATTTTTATGGAGCTGAGGATCATATATGATTACATTTACTTTCCTGTACAACTTTTTGTGTTTGAGGGGGATGGGGGAGGGAGGGAGTTAAATGATTCACCTTATTTCCTTTGTTTAGTTTTCTGTGTTCCCATCACAGATTTTTCCCAGCCCTTAACAGTCTCTAAGTACAGTCTCCGTAGTCAAACATCTCATGTAATTTATTAGTGCTATTACAATCCCTCCCTAGCCCCATTCCCATCCCTCCCAGAGCAGCACTTCTCTAACTTAAATGAGCATATGCTTCACTGGAGGGTCTTACTAAAAATACGTTCTGATTTAGGTCTGGACTGCTACCAGGATTCTCCCTGCTGGCTGCTGCCGGTCCACAGGAGCTTTTTCCTCTTCCTTATTCAGAATCCGCAGCTGAAGAGGCAGCTGCTGGCTCTACACGAATTGTGGAGATGACCCTGGGGGATGGTTCTGGCTGAGTCTCGGGCTTATTTCTTTTGCACGTGGTTAAACCGAGCTAAGACAAAGGGCTGGGTGCGAATGGGCACATCACGCATAACACCGTATCCTGTCGCTTGTAGTGAGTTTTGTGGTCAGCTGCTGTGTCTCAGGGCACACACTATTGGCGTACTGGTAATAACTAGATGTGACCTCATGGTATGTTGACATTATAATACTGACATAACCCCCCTATTTACCAAGCCTGTATTGAATTTATGTGCATCGTGTAGCGATCGCTTTGTAATGTATAGAGATATTGAATCACTGTGTTGTGCAGCATGGACTAACACAGTGCTGTAGGTCAACTATACTTCAAAACAAACAAACAAACAAGCTCATAGAAAAAGAGATCAAATTTGTGGTTATCAGAAGTGGAGGGTGGGGAGAGGGGGAATTGGATGAAGGTGGTCAAAATGTACAAACTTCCAGTTATAAGATAAATAAGTACTAGGGATGTAATGTACAACAGGATAAATATAATTAACACTTGTATAATATATATGAACGTTGTTAAGAGAATAAATCCTGAGTTCTCCACACAAGGAAAAAATTTTTCTTTTTTCTTTTGTATCTATATACGATGGTGGGTGTTCACTAAACTTATCGTGGTAATCATCTTATGATATACATAAATGAAATCATTATGCTGTACACCTTAAACATATACAGTGCTGTATGTGAATTATGTCTCAATAAAACTGGAAGAAAAGAAATTATGCGCATTGTAGCCCAACAGAGTTTGCATATGTGAATGGGGGCTGGAAAGAAATTGAAGAGGTCTGAAGAAGATGTGATGGGATTCTGTGTAGAAGGGGGGTCCGTGGGGGTGGAGTGAGGTTAAATGTGTTCCCTGGGAGCAAGAGGCTGAGGTCCGGTTGAGTGGTGACATCTCTGAGTCATATTCCGGGAAACGCTTTTGAAATGGAGAGTTCCTAGAACAAAGAAGAGGGTTAGGAAAGGAACGTATGGGAGTCAATAAAATGAGTTTGGATTGTGCAAGGGAAAAATTAGAAGATTTAGGGAAGGGAGCAGTTGTATGGACCCCTCTGAGTCCTTCTTAGAATCTACCCCATTGCCCCCTCTCTTCCCATTACCTGGTGGGGCAAATTCCTCCAAAGCAGGGCTCTATCTACCCTCTGGAGGACAGGCTATAGAAAACATGAAAATACAGAGTTCAGTATTTTAGAAGCAGGCCATGAATTCATTATTGGTTTGACTTCACCTTGTTTTCCTCTTATCACAGATGTCACTCCATGTTCCCTGATCAGACCTTGTCTTAGTTTGAGTTCTCCCTGAAACAGGCCCTCAGACACAGATATGGATGCAAGTAATTTATTTGGGAGGTGATCCTAGAAAACATGGTGGGGAAGGGAAGAAATGAGACAGGGAAGAGCTAATAAAGAGTGTGATAACACCCGGATTACTGTTATGGGTCCCTGGGACTCAATCTTGCTAGGGACTCTCTGAGAGATTGTGTGGAACTGGAAACTACCCAATTCAGAGTTGTCACCGAGGGATGAGAAAGCAGAAGGATTTATCCATAATCCAGCCCCTCATTGGCTGAGGATTTTCTAGGTAAACACCAGTAGGAAGGGTATGCCGGTGACCACCAAGGGGAGAGAGAGAGACAGACAGAGAGAGGGGGGACTGAGAATCAGTGAATGTGAGAGATTCAGGGGGCATCTCTTTCTCTCCAAAGAAATGAGACACCGTGGTAGGAATTGTCAGGTATCCCCAGGAGACATTTTTCCGCCTGGCCCCTGGTCTCCATTCCCAGCCTTCCCCGCCCTAGCCCCACACCGACTTCTTTCCTGATTATCAACTACCGATTAGAGTGCCTGAACTTCAAGTTTCTTGGGTTAGCTAATCTTCTGGTCATATTCCAAGGGATCTGTATGTCTCCTAAGGAGAATGTTGAGGTAATTTACCACTATCTCTGTTCTCTCCACCCTCATCAGTGAAATGCTGTCAGTATTTTTCATTTTGTGTGCCCTGAGGCTTTGAATCCCTGGGAGATATGAGCTCTGAGTCCCAGAGAAATGAAGAGCCATTGACCTGCACACGATTGTACTTTTTTCTATTCTGTAGTAACAGAGAGGTTTTATAAGAGATACAAAGCCTCTTTATAGAACAATGGAGGGAACACCAGAATTTTCTAAGCTCTTTTATGAGTTTCTTTGGAAAATAAACAGAACTAAACCAGTTAAGATTTGAGTTAAAGATGGGGGAAGGAGGATGGAATGTGAGCATGAAACACACAATGGAGTGACTGTTCCCTTCTGTGAATACTTGATTATTGAAAAATTATCAATAAATCATGAACAAAGAATACTTTTTGTTTCAATTTTTGTTCTGAGAAATCTGCAGGAAGTTCCTCTTGGCTTTAGATACTGAGAGATTTTGCTGTATCTGGAGAACTGAAAGTCTGGGGCCAAATTTGGGGTGGATGGGAGTGAACACTGGAGGCTGATAGTGGGGTTCTGCTTGCCTATGACCATGTTGAAGGCCACCAGCCAAAGCCCAACTGCAGTTGAATGAAATTGGATTTGTTGCTACTTGTTACAGCAGTGTGGATTCAACACACCATGGGGGCTTGGGGGGGTGTGTCTCAGTGAGAGGGTGTGGGAGAACTTAACAGGATTTAGGTTTGTGTTGGGTGATTTGCGGGAGGTTCAAAGAATGAAGGGTTTGCTCTGGATGACTGCTGTAAGAAAGCAGTGGACTGATGTATGATTGAATATTCCAATTTTTATTAGGAAGTGGAGGAAAAGAGTGGGCTGGAATTTCCTGGTGGTCCAATGGTTATGACTCCATGCTTCCACTGCAGGGGGCGGGGTTCAATCCCTGGTCGGGGAAATAAGATCCCACAAGCCGCAGGGCATGGCCAAAAAAAAAAAAAAAAAAAAAAGATTTAAGTGGTAAACAAACAGCAATTACTGCAGTCAGGAGAGAGAGAGAGAGAGAGAGAGAGAGAGGTGTATGGTCATTTTTGTAGCTTGCACGGTGTTCTTGTTTTTTGGTCTGTGCTCTGACATGACTGCAGAGTGGATTTGTTTTTGTCTCACTCCATCACAATCACAGAATGGTGAAATGTTTAAGTGGAGAACGCTGGAGCCACTGCCAGGCTTGTTTCTTTCTTCCTCAGTCAGAGGCTGCCTTTTCCTTCAGATCTAAAGGTATTTGGGGCTTTATAACTTTAGAGTCCCTTCCAACTTCGAAAAATCTAGAATCATATTTCTAAATTTCTAAACTAGGATGACTTTTGAGTGGAAGTCATCTCAGAGGGTATGGCATCCCAGCACATGTCTACAGATGGGAGGAGTCCTGTGGATGGAAATACTAAGAGAAGGCTTTGAGGAGGACATAGAAATTTGGTTACATCTTAATATGATCTTGAACAACGGTGTGAAAGATTGAATTACTGAATTGCTATCATATTAAAAAACAACCTTCTAGGGGAGAGGAGCAATATAGAGGTTGGGGTATGCTGTTAGGTATAAAATGAACTACAAGGATATATTGTACAACATGAGGGATATGGCCAATGTTTTATAATAACTATAAATGGAGTATAACCTTCAAAAGTTGTGAATCACTATATTGTACACCTGTAACTTATATAATATTGTACAGCAACTATACTTCAACAAAAAATTTTTTTAATAAAAAATAAAAAAACAACCCTCTGAGGGTCTTTGGCTGGGTGTGAAAATTAAACTGATAAAGACAGATGAACAGGAGAAAAGCATCCACATTTTATTGAATTTTTACATGTACATGAGAGCCCTCACAAGAGGATGAAGACCTGAAGAAATGACCAGAGCAGGAAGCTTTAATACATTTTAGGCAAAGAAACAATAAATTTGTGAAAAATTGACATGGCAAAGGGGCTTGGGCTAGGGGTAGTAAATGGTGAAGAAGTAGCAAGGTTTGTTTATATAGCCTTCTCTCTGGTGATAAGGATATCTCCCTTCCTCCTGGTACAGGGAGGGTACCTTTCATATGCGAGATTTATTTCCTGCTTTCAGGGAAAAAAGGCGAGAGCGGGAAGCCTTTCTCCTGCAGTTTTCTCAGACTTTTTGGAGGAGCGTGCCCAATACCAGCTTCTAGAGGCTACCCATTTCTCCAACTTCAAGTCTAGTGGCATAGCATCTTCAAATCTTTCTATCTCTATCCTCTGCTTCTGTTGTCTGTCTCCTCTCTCTCTTAGAAGGAAATCATTAGGTGTTTTTTTGTTTTGTTTTGTTTTCTTGTTTTTGGCTGCAGCACAACCAGGAATTGAACCCGCTCCCTCGGCAGTGAAAGCGCAGAGTTCTAACCACTGGACCACCAGGGAATTGCCGGAAATCATTATGTTTCTTCCTTGTTTAAAATCATACAGTGGCTTCCCATTATATTTAAAAGAAAACACAAACTTCTTTCGCTGCCCCGAGTCTCCACTGATCTGGCTCTCCCTGTTTCTCTGGTCTGCCCACTCTTTCTCCTACCATCCTTTGGCTGCTCTCACCTTTTTGTTCAGGTGGTACCCCAGATCCAATCGCACCCTAGTCCTTTGCCCTTGACATTCTTTCTCAAACTGTGTAGTAAGAGGTCTGGCCTTTGTCCAGCTCCTGGGAAATAACCTAAACCCTTGGAATTTCCCGAGTGTTGTGTCATTCCTGGTGAGCTCTCTGGATTGTACCTGATCGTTTACTCTAATGAGATGACTCATGGGCAATCACCAAGCCAGAAAGTCCAATCATGTGATTACGGGGTTGGGGCTTTGGGCTATGTGCTGTCAGCTTGACTCAGCAAGAGAGAGGGGCTGGAGATGGACTTCAATCACTATGTGGTCAATGATTCAATCAATCAAGCCTACATAATGAAGGCTCAATAGAAAGTGTGGCCATCGAAGCGTGAGTGTACTTCCTGGGTTGGCAATAGTCCATGCATGTCACCTGTCCTAGTCACTGTTATTTTCCTCAGTGCCTAGACAGTGCTTGGCTCATGGCCAACAGCCAGCGATTGTTGCATGGATGTAAGAATAAGCTGCAGGTGTGTTGACTCATACACACCAGAAACTGCGGATATAAATGGATACAAATGTTAGCTTATTTACTGATTATTTTACATGTACCTTATCTGTGTCAGATTACTTCTGTCTCTGATACCAAAGTCCTCTAAGTTTGATTAGTAACCGTAATTGAAAGGTCTGGGATAATTATACATGTGCCTTGTGGTACAAAAGGGTTGGTTTGGGGCCAAGCATGGGGGAGGCTGGGGAGAAAATGAAATGATCCTGTGAACCAGCCTGGCAGCAATGTGCCAGGCTGTTTCATATATGATTAAGGAAAGCTCTTCATGAGTCCAGGGATATGTAAGTTTCACTTTCCCAGAAGTTGGGAAAACTTCTAATTATGGTAGGATATGCCGAGAAGACCTAACTTCCAATATCCCCACCCCATCTCCCTCCTTGGCCCAGCCTACTCTCTCCCACACGGGGATCAAAGGGTAATAAGATTAACCGTTGCCCAGTAATAACCGCTGACGATAACTCCCAGCCCATCCTAGGTAAAAGATTAAAGTCTCTCTTTAATCCAACATGCCAAAATCTGAAAAACTTCCACTGGAAGGTCTTGATTCAGAATTCTTTTTTTTTCCCTCTCCTCTTGGGGTTGATCTAAGTTACAGAGCCAAGAGGGCAGGTGGGATCACAGATGCCGTGGATCTCAGCCACTGAGGGTGCTGGGATCACTACGCCAGGCCTGAGCCGTGACACCCAAAGAAGGGGAAGAGTCCCTGGGGGGCGTTCCCCTTTTCTCCATACTCTACTCCACTTCACTCCCAGCCCCCAAACCCAGGAAAAAGGAAATTCTGGAAAATTAAATTACTCATGCTGCTAAGAACGAGTAACCCAGGAATTGCCTGGCGGTCCGGCGGTTAGGGCTCAGTGCTTTCACTGCCGGGGCGGAGCCTGGGTTCAGTCCCAGATCGGGGATCCAGCAAGATATGCAGAGCAGCCAAAAAAAAAAAAAGGTAATCCTGCTGCCTGCTGGGAAAAGGAAATAAAAATAATTCTCGGGTGACTCCAGACATCTGTTCATTTGAGCTCTGGTTTTCAGTAAGACTCTGTTTGATTCTCAGCACTTTGCTGGGAGCCTCCAGATCGTCTGCTTTCTACTTGTTTCCTGCCCGTCCCATTCTCAATCTTTGCTCTGACTGTAGGGGTTTATGTTCCTTTAACTAGTTAGTTTATTTCTGCTTTGGGGCTCGTAATGCACAAGATTCCCAATGCTCGGGAATCTTTCTTAGTCCTCAAGTCTCAGAAAAACCATCACTTCCTCCAGGAAGGCCTCCTTAACTTTGCCATCTAAAGTGGTCCCCCTCAGCCCCCACCCATTCCTCTCCATAATATCACCCTGTTTATTTCCTTCGTGACACAACAGACCGTACATTGTCGACACATTAAAGGTGATAAATTTGTTGAGAGTGAATGAATAAGCAAAGATATGAAGGAAGACAGTAAAGGATAGGAGCCGAGTTTTACACTATTTACATATTTTATACAGTGACTAGCAGAGCATTGGGTTCATGCTTAGTTTCAATAAATACTTAAAACATTTGAAATTTATGTTTATAAGGCACCTTAAGGATGAGGCATGATTTATCAAAAAAAAAGTATGAATGAAAACTCTGTTTTCCTTGAACAAACAAACAAAAAAATTGCTTTAACTTGCTAGACCTCACTATTTCACTGTGAAATGGGGATCAGTATATTTGCTATGAGAAAGCAAGGATACTGCATAAGTGAAAGTGTTTTGTAAACTATAATAAAAGATATGCAAACCCACTCAAAGCCTTATTTTACAGAATACCAAAACACCGAAAAGCTCTAACTTGCCTAAGATTAATATAGGCAGTTATTAGTAGTACTTGTTTCCTGACTCGCAGTCTGGTGCTTTTAGTTAAAACTGTTCAAATATTATTATAACAACAATACCAAAAATAAAAACAACACACGCACATACACATTAATAAGCCAGTCTTCCATCTCAACAAATCACTTACTTCAATGTTCCTGATTTTTTCCAGAATGTCTCCATTTGAAACTGCAGTAAAACAATTTTGAACTTTTGAAATACCTTTTAAAGTTTTCAGCCAAGTTTTACAATTGGATGGCTGAATTATGTGAAGTCCAAAATACTGCCATTTATGTCATCATTTTAGATGACTGACTCAATTCCAGGATCCTCTATCCTGGTTCTTAAAAGATGTTTTGCAGATTTCTGGGTGGTCCCTGTAATACTTGCAAACAGTGTACAAGATTAATACTATTCCATAATAATGATACTAAGATATTATTTTTCATTTTTGCTCTCACTCTCTCACTAGTGTACAGTTACATTTTTTAGAGCCTACATGACCTGTGATATCCCAGCACTGAATACAGAGGCAGATGTGAGGATCCAGCCACCTTCGAGAAGCCAGACGTTAGATTTGCAAAAACGTTAAAGAATACCACACTTCTCAATAAACTTTATTTTGCATTGGAAACAACAGTTATTTTTCATGAAAAATTTTTTATGTTAACCTATAATTGGCTTGTTGCTATTTTTAATATAAATTAATAAATAAATACATTTTAAACATTTCTCAGTTCCAATCTCTAATGCCACAAATATTGATAGATATATAACCCAAATGAGCAAAAGCTCTTTAGGGTCCTCAGTAATTTTTAAGTGTCTAAAGGCAACCTGAGGCCAAAAAGCAGAAAAGCACTGCTCTCCCCACTGAACCTGAACCTTGAGATCCACTTGGTCCAATGCTTACCTGCTCAGCTGGGACCTTAAACCTTAGGCCACTCTCAATAACTAAGTACTGACACCTTGTTTATTGTAGGGACACCTGAGCCAGGCCACGTCCAGAAGTATCCTCATCCTTCATCCTTCCTCATATGGATCTAGGCCTGGGGAGCTTTACTGTATGCCCTGGAAATCTTGGGGGTGGGTGGGAAATGGACCGTCAGCTCCTGGGACCCCTTAGCTGTAATGGTGGGGCTTAACCACATCCATAGCCTCGGCCCACCTCTCAGGTCTCACTTCCTCTATCTCTGACTTCCATTTGTGGTTCCCGCTCCCCTCTTACATCCTAGTGCATTCTCGCCCCAGTCCACAGTATCTGACGTCAACTCCAGTCTCAGGCTGAATGTGTCACTCTGATGTTAAAGCAACCGGTTTTCTGCCTGTCACGTTCTCACATTTCTTGGTTGGGAGCTATGTGGCAGCACTTGTGTTCCTGAGACTGGCCCCTGCCCCATCGTTATGTGCAAATGAGTTACTAAAGCAACGGCCTAATGAGGGAGAGATGGGGCTGGGGCTTGAGGAGGTGTCCAGGGGACCTCTGGAGGAGATTTTCTTCCGTGACCAGAAGGAAGGAGGGTGGTTTTCCTCCAGGGGGTGCTGTGCCGTGGTAGTAGAGGTGGCCTGGGCTCTCTACTTGGCTCTGAGACCGGGGAATTGGTCCTGGAGGCTGCGGTGGGTCTCTGCCCTGTGAAGGACCAGGCCGCCCGCAGGCACTGTGACCCCCTGGGCCCCTGTAAACGCTGGACAGATAAAGAGGGGGCTGTCATCAGACCCCAGCCTGAAGAAGGGCCTCAGGGGCCCAGAGAAGGGCGAACGGGGACACGTGTAGATGTGCGACCTGTCCCTCATGTTATAGAAGGACACATCTCCAGCTTCATAATCCAGGAAGATGCCCACCCGGCGAAGGCGCTCTTTCACGGGGAGAATCTTCTTCGGGGAGGACAGGACGCGGTACTTGTTCTCAAACATCTCCAGGGTCCAGAAGCCATTCTGAGGAACCAGTAGGGTTTCCCCTTTCCTCTTAACACTGTCTCTACAAACACCCACAGCCCAAACCATCACGTTTTCGACCTCCACCTCCCAGTAATGTCTCCCTGAGGTGTAGTTCTCTAGGCCCAGGACACAAGGCTGACAGTCAAATCTCTCTGGGTTGTCAGGCAAGCTCTGCCTGGAGGGACCCCGTCTCACACTTCTCCGGTCCTCTGACAGGAAGAGCTCGGGATGAGCGGTGTCTGGGTCCAGTACCACATCAGCTGCAGAGGAAGTCTCAGGTTTAGGCCTAGGATCTCAGGAGATTGTGAGATTCCTGGTCCCCAGAGAGATCCCAGAAAGCTGGTGGGAGATTCCCCCATGTGACCGCCTTTTCCGTGAAGGCCCCTCGATCCCAGATCCCAGGCAGCTCACAGAAAATTCCTGAGGCTGCACTTCTATCTCTTAAGTGGCAGGAGCACTGCCTCAGGTCGAGGAGAACTGGGGCTCTAAGAAATATAGAAAGTTCAGCAAATGAGCTGAAATTAATGGCTCCCGCTTTCTCTCAATGTTCTTAGATCCGCCCCCTTTTCTATTCAAAATATATGATCTCTGGGACTCTCTTTAGTCAAAAAGTTTCCCACATGGCTTAAACCAGCAAAGAGGACCTATCCCCTCCCCCTCCCCCAGTTAAGCCATTAAGGCCAATTTTTCCCTACACAGATAAGGGTGATAAAGTGTCCCTACACTGGTCCTCTGTGTTCTACCAGTTTAACCAGGTGACAACTGATTTAAATGACTAATAAGTGTATCCCTCAAAGGGTAAAAAAGAAGGATAATGTCCCCCAAAGTCTACCTGCCATACTTGCCTGAGAGGTGAGTATGGCAAAAGGTAGTTTTGCCTTAATAACATTGGTGTGACATCTATAGCTATGACCTCTCTGCATACAGGAAATGCCTCAGACCCCCGACTTTCTGCAGCCCTCTCCCATCTGCAGTTACTATTACTTAGTCAGTCTACATCGAACACAAAATCACTGTGTTAAAATGATTTGCTTCTTTCTCCAAGTTGTTATGTCTGACGGTGATAATTTTGAAATTCGAAAGAGGAAAGGTCCACGTGCTGTGGGATCTAGTAAAGCCTGCATTCTTTGATGCTTGTGAGCAGAACGTGACAAGTCATAAAACTCAAAGTGCTCATTAGGACCAGGCAATTGGACCCTGTGTTCTCCCACCTGCCCAGGTCCTCTCCACTGGCAGGCTACACACAGGGTTATCAGCATTCTCTTGGAGCAGGAAGGCATTTCTGGTCCCTATTTGTACACCCCTCAGCCAGGCCTGGGAAGCTTATTGCTTTTCCCACACGTGGCTCTTCCACTGTGCAGTCTATACCACCGCCCAGGTTATAAATAGCTAAGCCAGTATTGTCTTCTTTCAAATTAAGCCAGGATCCAAAGAGCAACAGCTACTAAAAGGTAAGCTTTCGGGACATCTGTTATGTATGGTAGACCTTTGGTAATCATGGATGAAATTATTCTAAAAAAGAAAGGATGGTGGGAAGTAAGCTATAGAGTTGGTTAAGAGCTGCAGGGCTTCCCTGACAGCAGAGGTAGGCTCCGGCATTGGGTAGGATACTGCTGGTGAATCGACCCCAGGCTCCTGCCCCCGCTAGCCAGCCTTGGGTCTCCTTGTTCATCTCCTCTAATGTGTCCTGTTCGCTGCCTGGTGGGGAGAAAGCTCGGGATCTGAGGGAATGTCAGAGGCGCTCACCCGCATGTAAGAGGCTTCTTCTCCATCCTGCAATGGGACAGGCAGAGAGGTGAGCTTCAGGAGATAATGCAGGGCAGAATGCAAATCATGCAGGGAGTAGTTCAGGAAATGCTCAACTTACGCAGTTCTTCATGAAGTTGCTCTGAAAAAGAAACAGAAACAAATGAATGTCCTCAAGAGAAGAACTAAGAGAAATAGAGTTTGTCTTAAATGATGATGGCTGGTCTTCTATTTGACCACTGTCCCCCTCCCCGGCTGCCTTGGGAATTGTCAAGATACCAGAAATAACATATGATCAGGTGGCTGGATATTATCAGTACTTATTTGGGTTTGCTCTTGTCCAACAATATAGGGCTATACGTAGCCAGGTGAATGGATGCAACATTTGCAGAATGGAAGAAAGCGAGGTCTGAGGGATTCATTACTAGGACACGAAGAGTTCTAAGCCCTTGCCGCTGCCTTTATTCACGTCCTCTCTCTCTTTCGCAGGCTTTTAGCTGCCCGAGCTGTGTCCTTTTGTAAGACAGTGAACTGTGTTCCTACTCTTTTACCTTTTATTTGACGTTCTTTCTCTTTTTCCACACGTTCTTTCCCCAGTTCCTTACGTGCAATTTCTTTCTCTTCATTTTCAATCTCTATTTGCATGGACAGAAGCTTTTTTTCCATTTGGAGTTTCTTGACGATACAGATGCTTCCAGCGATGATGAGGAGCAGAGAAGGCAGGATGACAGTCAGGGCCACCAGCCAGGGAGATGTGCTGGGAATAAAGGATTCTGAAAAGGGAGCCCCAAAGTCCCATTTAGTGAGAAAAAGGAGCCCTGGGATTAGAGCCCTTCCGGGCGCAGATCTGAAGAGCACCTCCCCTGCACCCCTGGCCCCCACCAGGTCCCTGCTCCGTCAGCTTCTCTCTCAGAAACCCCAGCTAGGGAAAGAGACTTTGGCTCTGCACTGGCTCGCCCCACAGTGATTGCCAGGGTTGGGGCCCCAGAAGACAAAAAAGCAGTAACATCTGGAGTCACCATGGGTAAGACCAGGGTGACTAAAAGCTAACCAGCCACACTGAATCAGCACGGCCACCACATGGTATAAGCCATCATCCCTTCTTGCCTGGAATTTTGCAATGCCTTCTCCCTGCTTCTGTCCATATCCTCTGCGGTCTGTCCTCAGCACAGCAGCCTAAGTGAGATCATGTTGTTTCTCTGCTCAAAACCCTGCAGTGTTTCCTACCTCACTGAGACTAACAGCCAAAGTCCATTTGTGGCCTACACTGCCTCATATGATCCAGATCTACTGTCTCTCTGAATTCATCTCCTCCAACTCTCCCTGCCCTCAATCCATTCCAGTCATACCTGTGTCTTGGGGGGGTCCTTGAAACTGCCAGATATGCTCCTGCCTCAGCCCTTTGCATATGCCGTTCCTGCTACCTGGCTTGCTCAGTCCTCAAACATCTGCATGGCTCACTCCTCACTTCCCCAACTGCCATCTTTTCCGTGAAGCTTTCCCCGATCGTCCTATTTACAATTACAACTGCCTCATGCCCCTGACACTCTCTATCCCCGCCTCACTAATTTTTTTCTACGGTACTTATCACCATCTGATATAATCCACAGTTTAATTAATTATTTCACTCCTTGTTTTAATTCATGATTTCATTTACTGCCTTCTGCTCTTCTAGAATGTGAGCCCCATGACGGCAGGTATCTTCATGTATTTTGTTCACTGATTTACCTTCGGTTTCTAGAACAGTGTCTTGAACGTATGAGACGCTTGTTCAGTATTTAATGAATTTATGAATGTCTACAGACAGAGAATTTCTCCAGCTCTGTCCTTTGGGAAATCTCTTGGGCAGGAAGGAAGGCCTTCAGCAGATACTACCTGCCCATAGATTTATGATTGTTCTACATGTTTGAAAATTGCTGCAGGATAAGGACCATAACAGAGAAAAACAAAGCAAAACAAAACTATCAGATTTACCCTCAGAGAAGAGGCTTCCTACTCCTGTGTTTTGAGGTGATTTGATTTTCCTCTTGTGACAAGGGGAGAGGCCTCAGCTCAGCTGTAGCCTCTAGTTCTTCAGGGCCCAGGACCCTTCCACTCCGTGCCCCTACTCCCATCCCCATGCTGGGCTCCGGTCTGTCTGCTGAGGATCCCGCCTCCATGAGATGAGCCTCCAGAGAGCGGGGAACTAACCTGGAATGAAAATCACAGTTTCCTTCTCCTGGTTGAGCAGGGTGTTGTTGACGGAGCAGGTCATGTTCCTCACAGACTCGTCCATGATGATCACAGCCGTGGTGACCATGAAGAGGCCGTCTTCGTTCGTAGTGTAAGCCTCCTCCAGCGGGGGCATGATCTCACCATAAGGGTCCCTCCACACGGCATGGGGCTCTGGGTACCACCCTACAGATGTGCATTCCAGCCGGAGGCCTCCATCCTCGTGGCCCTTCATTTCAATAACGGGCTTAGAACCCAGGCCTGGGGAGAGAGACCAGCTAAAGAGGTAATGGTGTCTTAGCCGAAGTGTCTTAGCAGATCAGCTGTTAGTGATGAGAGCCAAGGGAAGCCACGAGAGAGCAAGAGGTTGGTGTCCAGAGAAACTGATGACGCACATTCCATTCTGTGAAGGGAGAAAGGAAGGAAGGAAAGGAGGGAAGAAAACCTTGATGTTGGAGAACACCAGGTAACCAACATGTCAAAAAAATTGTGAGATCTCTAAGTGGGGAAAGGATTACATTGTACTTTTCTTTGTGCTCCACCTACGGACCCCATCACAGGAGCAAGCATTTATCTGCCTCCTAATAGATACTGGTTGATTGATTCATTCAGCTAGAGATTTTAATTTTCTCACTTCCGGGTGGCTGTATCCACCGTGACCAGAAAGAAGCAGGCTTTCACTTTCTGCCCTGAGAGGACTTCTCAGTAGCTCTGGCTTCCTGAAGTTCTAGGTCAATACAATAAGGACAGAAACCTGCCAGGCTGGCAGAATCTTAAGAAACTTTTTGAGTTCAAGGCACTGACCCTCTTCTCCTGGTTTAGGACTTCACATCGCCACAGCTATCTGATAATCATAAGCAGCTGTTGGTTTTTAGGAAAATTGACAGAGCCAGTGTGCAAAGCCAACCCTTACCCCAGTTCAGAGATGTTTACCTTCCACTCAATTGGGCTCAGTCAATTAGGTAATTTTCTTACAGTCCCTTGACAACATTCCCCTATTAGATCTGGATGCTCCCGGGATCCTTAAGATAAAAACATCACCTCCTTGGGCTTCCCTGGTGGCGCAGTGGTTGGGAGTCCACCTGCCAGTGCAGGGGACACAGGTTCGTGCCCCGGTCCGGGAGGATCCCACATGCCGCGGAGCGGCTGGGCCCGTGAGCCCTGGCCGCTGGGCCTGCGCATCCGGAGCCTGTGCTCCGCGGCGGGGGAGGCCACAACAGTGAGAGGCCCGCATACCGCAAAAAAAAAAAAAGAAAAAAATCACCTCCTTAATGTCAGCAGATCATCGTCAAAAGTCCTAAGAATCTAGACTCTTCCTAACTTATTCTATCTTTCAGAGAATCCTCAATAAAAGAGAATACTGGGTAGGAGAGAGCTGCAAATGCATGGTCCTGGGAGACTTCTGCCCCTTTAGCCAGGTGTCCAGCAATCATCCAGACTTCTTTTAAGGAGTTCCTTTGTTAAGCCTGTCCAACCAATTATACCAAAGACAAAATTAAAGCAGTCACTTAAGCCTTACTGCTTCTTGCTCAATTTGATCTTTTCAAGATGGAAAATAAAAAACAACTAGTGGCATATTGAAAGGCTCACACAGAAACTTTGAAGTGGGATAAGATTCAAAAGAACTTGGCCAGATGGAAAGAAATCCTACAGAATGTTCCGGAGGGGTTCGATAAGGGCAAGCAGGAGACAATAGACTTAAGGACAGAACCAGCCAGCCGATTAACCAAACTGAAAAACAGTAAGCAAACAAGCAAACAGGTGTACACCAACTCGCTTCAGAGTGGGGCAGGTCAGGGTCTTGTTTACAGGGGAAGAATGGAAAATTCCTGCCACATACAAACACATGGTGGTCAGCTCTGTAGTGCTGCTGTGAACAGAGTCAGGACACAAGGGTGGAGAAACCCTTCTTCCATGATATTCTATATTAATCAGATACAAAACTGCCCTTCTGAGTAACGAAGATGGGATCTCCTGCCAGTCACGTTTGAGGCCCACTGGGCAGGTCGCACTGTCCACAAACCTCCATTGGTCTGGTGGACTGAAATGCCATTGATTTATGTGTGTCTTAAAAGCTTTTCCGTTCTTCAAACATTTCTTTTAAAGTATAATACTCTGACACCGGAAGTGAGGTCATACCTTAAAGCCAATAAACTTGTAGAAATCCCAGTTTAAACGCCACTTCTATCCTGAAGCCTGGCCGAATTCTCACTCATTTTCTCTGCGGGACCACTAGGCTTAATATATAATTTACATGTCAGTCACTC
This sequence comes from Delphinus delphis, assembly GCF_949987515.2. Lineage (NCBI taxonomy): Eukaryota > Metazoa > Chordata > Mammalia > Artiodactyla > Delphinidae > Delphinus > Delphinus delphis. The sequence continues at coordinate 21,069,826 of NC_082692.2, read as the reverse complement.
ACACGACAACTAGTATTTGAGGAAAGGGAAAGAAGGTAAACTTAATGTTTATCAAGAAATGAGATGTCCATATATGCTGTAGTTTCCTGGGCAGTCCTTGTTGATTCCACTTGTCCCTGTGCAATTATTGACAGTGCCTCCTCTCACTCTCAAAAGTGTGCAGTTTGAGTGATAAACTATATGGTCCCCTATCAGGAGCCCACACGCCCTGTGTTGTGCTAGATGGGACTTCACACTGGATGCTCTCAGTAGCCCTAGACGTGCATGGCTCACTTCCTCACTTCATTCTCGTTTTGTTCGATCGCCATCTTTTCCGTGAAGCTTTTCCTGACCATTCTATTTCTAATTATCTTACCTCCTTGCCTCCTAGAACTTTCCATCTCTTCCCTGCTTTATTATTTTCTATAGTACTCATCGCCATCTGATATAAAATCCAGTTTAATTATTTCATTTATTTCTCTGAGCACCCTCCAGAATGTGAGTTCCACGAGGGTAGGGATCTTCATGTGCTTTGTTCACTGATTTATCCTCAGTTTCTGAAACAGTGACTTGAACATGAGATGCTTGTTAAGTATTTGTGGAATGAATTTATGAATGTCCGCAATGAGGGGTGCGCAAGGGTAAATTTTTCCACTCTGATTTTGATATCAGCCATTCATCTTTTTCACTCCTTCATTTTACAACTACTTATTAAGTACCTGCTAGGTGCCAGGCAATTTGCTAGATGCTGGAGACATAGTTGTGAATAATTGCTGGTTTTGATTGTGATGTGGACTATTAACGCTTTAAAAGAATGTCTAGTAACAAAAACCTGAAAGAGTACTTTTTAGTGCTGTCTACAAAAATTTTCAGTTCACCTGGGCCCATGGTTAGGCTTTTACTTCCCTCTCCTGTATAGTTAGGCATAACCGTGTGACTTGCTTTGGTCAATGAAATGTGAGTATAAATAACATGTAGCACCTCTCAGGCAGAAGCTTTACAAACCAGTGAGTAATTTGCCGGGCTCTCTTTCCCTCTGCTCAGGTGAACCACAAAGCTCCAGGCAGATCTGTATGAAGTAGAGCCCCACCAGACTCAGGAAGGATATATTTCATGTGTTAGAAACAGACCCTTGTTGATTTAACGTACTGAGATTTGAGGGCTGCTTGTGACCAGAGCATAACCTTGACAATCCTGACTAATGCATACTTCAAAGATGATTAAAAGCATGGACTGGTAAGAGGCTCATGGAAAAAGGTTAAAAAAAAGCAGATCTCAGGCTTAGAACAGAGATAGCTCAGGCACGATGTGATGACCACTTACAGCTTTATGGAGCAGATTCATTTAATCCTTCAATAATATTTGTTGAGCACCTGTTATGCTCCAGGGTCTGTTCTAAAGGTGTGGATATAGCAGGAGAAAAATAGAAAACAATCCCTTATGAAATCTACATTCTAGTGGAAGAGCCATAATAATCTGGATAAATACGTAAAATGCATATACGTAAGAAGGTGAGAGGTGCTGAGGAAGACAGTAGGGAAGGAGGGTAAAAAGGGTCAAGGATGGTGTTTGATCCTCACACGCATGGAAAATAACTTATGAAAAAGAAAAAAATAGATTGAAATCACATGTGAAAAACTTCTCTTTGGACTTAATGAAAATGGTATGGAGCATCATATATGACTGGCGAGAGTGTATATTGGTACAAACACTTTGGAAAACTAATGTGTAGTGCCTATTAAGGATGTATATTTCTCATTACACAGCATGTCTCTTCCTAGGAACCTGTTTAAGTTGGGGATTTTGAGAAGTGGCATGTGGTGGACTGAACTGTGCCCCCGCAAAATTCGTATGTTGAAGCCCTAACCTCTGGGCCCTTAGAACGTGCATGTATTTGGAGAGAGGGCCTTTGAAGAGGTAATTAAGTTAAAATGAGGCTGTTAGGGTGGGCCCTAATCCAATCTGACTGGTGTCCTTATAAGAAGAGGAGATTAGGACACACAGGGAAAGACACCAGGAACGTGGACCCACAGAGGAAAGGCCACATGAAGACACAGAGAGAAGACCACATGAGGACCCAGTGAGAAGGTGGCCATCTGCAGGCCAGGGAGAGAGGCCTCAGAAGAAACCAAACCTGCTGACAGCTTGATCTTGGACTTCCAGCCTCCAGAACTGTGAGAAAATACATTTCTGTTGTTTAAGCCACCCAGTCTGTGGTCCTTTTGTTATGGCAGCCCTAGCAAACTAACTCGGTCAGTAGAAGGCAGTGTTCTAGTTCTTGACATGAGTAGTGGTTACATGGGTTATAGCTCATAATAATTCAGTAATCTGTACATTAATGTTCTATGAGTTTTTCTGTATAATACTTCACAATAAAGATGTCTAATTCTAAAACATGTTACTGAGGAAGATGCTTAGAGATCTCTCACAAGTAGGCATAAGAATAATTTGTAGGGATTAAGCATTCGCCCCTACTCAAGGTGACAGCTGAGTTCCGTGTGTGCGTCTCAAGAGTTGATGCCCACCGTTTAGCAGAGCAAACCCACTCACTGGGTCCTTGAGCAGGGGAAAGCCACCCTCCCTGTTTAAAGGGGATTCTAGGCAAAAATCTGCTGGTCTGCAGGGGGCCTGAGGTGAGGAGAAAAACTTTCCCTAAGAGTCAGGCTGTGAAAAAGCAATGGAGCAAAATGGAAGGTCGTACCTGCCACTATCAGGTACATGATGGCCTCGTCGTAGGATCTGCCTTCTTGGAAATAACAGCGATAGATGCCGTTATCGTGGGCTGTGACGTTGTGTATGATCAGCCCCACGCTCCCTTTGCTGATAGCTTCGCTCACAAAGGTTGTTCTTCCCCTGTACTCCTCCATCTGCTCCTCCGTCCTCTCTCGATGGCCCTTGTACACGAACACTGCAGGGGAGAACTGCGTCCGGAACCACCGCACCTCCATGCCCTCAGCGTTTTTCTCAGGTGACAGGTGGCAGTGTAACTTGGTGTCTTCTCCCACCATGGCCTGAATTGGATCAGCTGGTCCCAGGACAGTAAATTGGACTGTTCAACAAAGCGGTAGAGTCAGACAAGGGCACCAGTCATCAACTCTCTAAGGTGGGAAAAGAAGTGGATATGCCAGGGCACAGACATGTTCTTTCTAAGGAGCTTCCTGGGCTCAGGATTCTGGGGGCCAAGAGATGTGGCTGGTCGATAGTAACAGACACCTAGCAGGGGTAGGAGGGGTGTCTATTGAGGATGCTAATGCTTCTTGAACAACACATGGAGAAGCATACCCTGATACCCCCCATGGACCCTGAGCTTACACAGATCTTTTTCTATTTCCCAAACCAGCACAGTGCCTGGAGTATACTATAACCTTGAGCTGTTCAATATGATAGCCACTAGCTAGTCCCAATTGGAGTGTGCTGTAAATGTACAATACACACAATTTTGAAAATTTAGAAAAAAATGTTAAGTATCTCACTGTTCATATTTTACATTAATTAAAAGTTTAAATAATAATATTTTGGTTATGTGGAGTTAAAATAGATTATGAAAGGTTGTTTGATCTGTTTCTTTTTACTTTTTTAAACGTAGCTACTAAGAATTTTAAGTTATATATGCAGCTCGCCTTTTGTGGCTCTCACTGGATTGCTAAATGGAGGGCGCTGGGATCCGTTCGAAGACCGTGTGCAGAACGAAAAGGTGAGCGAACACAACTGCAGCCCTTCTTTACCCTTCCTCTTTGCAGACTGAAGTGCTGATTTTCCTTTCTGAGAAGTTGATAGGAGTTAGTGGCATGCATCCCTACCTGAGACCGCTGCAAACAAGCTGAGGAGGTGGAAGAAGAGAAGGGAGCCTGGCAGGGAGAAATGCAGAGAAGCAGCTCGCTCCATAAGCACCCACGAGAGGCAGGGACGGGAAGCCTAGAGAGACGTGGAGAATCAGCCAGGGAGACTCGGCACTACGGTTCTGATCTAGGTCAAACTTTCCTGTAACCCGTGTTGGTTATCATCAGCGCCCCAACTGCTGTCTTGGGCAGCCCCCTTCCTCTCCCGGTTCAGGTATTTACCGATAGATGGCTTCATTAAACATTCCAGGGAATAAGCCAACAATACAACGATCGGGACTACAGTTTTCCGCCCTCCTCGGCTCACTTCTCCGGCCAGAGTTGAGTTTCTTCAGACGTCACTTGATATTCTTCCAAACCCATCCTCCCTCCCGTCCCTTCCTCCTCGCCGCGAATCTGGCTCGGCACCAAGTCAAGCCAGGGGTGGAGAGCCTCCCTCCCCTCACCCCCGCCCCCGGAAGCATCCCCTACCCGGGACCCCGACTTTCCCCTTATCAGGTTCTGTTCCTCCCGCCTACCGCCCCCCACGCCCCGCCCCACCCCCGAGCGGTAGCGCGTCCCCTCCCTTTCTTACCTTCTAGAATTAACTTCTGCGTTTTCTTTTCTCCTCTGACGCTCAAATGATGATTTTCCGGTTGTCCGTCTTCCCCCTAAACCCGCCCATGGGCACAGGCACAACCAGACCAAACCTTCCCGAAAGCGGAGAAGGAACTTTTCTTCACCTCCTGTTAGTCGCGGCCTGGGGGCTGCGGTCCCTGGGACCCGGTCCACTCGGGGACCACAAAGTCACAAGATCTCCAATGAATGATTTAGAGCAGGCCGTGGGTCAGCCAGCCAATGGCATCCCTGAACCTGCTTTCTCACCAGTTACTGGGTAGAATACACAGAAACAGCTTAGGACTTAAAAACGCACAGCTGCACGGAGCCTTTAAAAAACTTTCCTTTTTCTTTCTTCAGAAGCGAGATACTTTTCATTTTTTTATTGAAAATCCTTGAGATTCCCCGAGGATTTTGGCGTTGCTGCTAATCACCAGGAGAGGCCTGCCGTGTGTAGAAGTCTGTGTGTGTGTGTGTGTGTGTGTGTGTGTGTGTGTGTGTGTGTGTGTGTGTGTGTAGTGTTTGGGGTTGGGGGTGTGATGACGTAAGCATAAGCATATCTCACAGCTTCACATGTTTCTTAGTCTTGGGTGGGATGGAGCCCAGTTGCCCACATGATAACCAACTGATTAATGTACCCTTTATGTAATTTTTCTCTCAGTTGGCTTTTCTCTTTTTATTTATTTTCGAACTTGAGTTTTCTGGGATCAGTTCTCAAGTAGACAACGTGACTCTGAGTCCTTGACTCAGAGTCAGCTTTTGGGGAACCCAAACTAAGAGATGGATTCAGTAGAAAGTTCACCAGACATCATCAACAGTGAGAATTATCTTTTCTGCAAAAGGACACTCTGACATGTATACCTGGGTTTAGTAAGTGAACGAAGGGCTACAGATAAAATTTCCAAAGAGTCACTCATTGAGATTCACGGGAATCTCCAATCGTGGAGGCCCTTAGTGTATACAGGACAGAGGCCTCCTCCAGAGTGAGTGAGGCTGTGACTACGTGTGCTAGCCTGAAGAGTTCACACCAGAGTCTTTACAACCTGTGATTATGACACATTACATGGCAAAAGAGACCTTAAGGTTATGGATCTTAATGTAGAGAGATTATCCTGGATTCATAGGAAGATTATCCTGGATTATCTGGTTGGACATATCTAATTACATAAATTCTTAAAAGTGGAAAAAGGCAGGAGAGTCAAAGAGATTCAGTGGAAGAAGAAACAGGGTGATTCAAAGGCTGAGAGGGATTCAATCTGCCATTACTGCTTTGAAGCTGGAGGAAGAGGACCACGAGCTGAGGAACGTGGCAGCCTCCAGAAACCGGCAATAGCCCTCAGCTGACAGCCAGCAGGAAATGACAGCCTCAGTCCTACAACTGCAAGAAACTAAATTCTGCCAACAGTCTGAATGAGCAAGGAAACAGATTCTTCCCGAGAGCCTCCAGAAAGGAATGCAGCCTGCAGACACCTTGATTTTAGTCCGCTGAGACCCATGTTGGACTCCTGACCTACAAAGCTGTGAGATAGTACATTTATTTTGTTTTAGGTCACAAAATTTATGGTAATTTATTATGGCAGCAATAGAAAACTAATACAATAAGGACTTTGTGAAAATGTTGCAGTGAGGTAAATTGTGAAACTGTGGTGAGTAAACTGTAGGGGCTTAAAATCTAGAAAATGCTCAGTTGAAGAGTGAAGATTATTAACACATTTATTTAACAAAGGTAACTTGACAACCACACGCCCTGTGACGGGACACGCTGTCCCAGAACGTACAGTTTCGATTGTAATACTTGGAATTAATGATGAAATGTTTTGGTTTAAAACTGTTTGTACTGTAACGGCTTTTATTGCTAACCGCTTGACTCGGCTGCTGTGAAATTGAGCTTTGCTTCCCAGCATAATGTGAACAGGAAGACACTGGGTTCCAGATGGCCGACCCAATAGTTCAAAATTAGAACGAACATCCTGTTACCCTGGGATTTAAAAACCACACCTGTACAAGACTCGGGGTCTCACCCTTCTTTGGGTGAAGCCCCGATCGGTTTGTGCTTTTGTGCTTAATAAACGTCTATCACTAATCTACTTTTGATTTGCACTGGATATGGGTGTTCTGTCTTGGTTCTGATTCCTCCCCGAGGGAAGTTCGCAGGTGTGTGCAAGACCTCAACTGCCCGGTAGAGGGGATACACTGGTGAACAAAATAGTGATGATAATGAAGAGTAACTTCTGCCGGGTACCCGTCAGCTGCAAGGAACATTCGTTAACATCAGTAACTGATCAGGCGTGGAAATATCCCTTTCCTGGAGATGGACTCTACAGTGTGATCAAAATACTGCTAAAGTTCATCTAGCTTCATTCCTCCCAAATTCTTGTTCCACAGGCAGTCTTTAGGTATTAAGTTAGGCTTTCTAGAGACCTTAAACTTAGGAGGACTGCTTCTGCTCCAGGATTACTTACCACATTGGCCGGGGTGTGGGGGTGGGGGGGTGGGGAGGTGGAGAGGGGGTGGGGCGGTGGTGGTACTCATGCCCTTTAGTAGTTAAGATTTTGGCCTTTAGTCCCTTTGCAGTCCTGTGTGATGCAGTCACTGTGAATTCATTCTCTGGACCAACTCACCCGGCAGAGCCAATCCACGGAAGCGCTGGACCTATGGCTCTGACTGTTGACCTTGAAGGAACCCAGTGGGGTGTGGCCTCCATAGACACCTACAGTGATCCTTACCCTGGGGGGCCCTGGGAAGGGACACTCAGGGCTGCTCATGGTCCCTTCCCCAGAGGGGCAGTCGGGCTGGAAAACAGGCCAGCGGGTAGAGGGTGGGTGGAGGTGGGGGGCAGGGGCCAAACATCCCCCGGCAGCACAAACTGATGAATTATATAAGTCGCTTAACTCGGCCCTACCTCAGTTTCCACACTTGCGCAATGAGGCTCTATCACAGGGTTGCTGTGAGGATTAAAGGAGAACATTTATTTAAAGCTTTGACACAACCCCCAGTACACTTACGTCATCCGTAAACGTTTTATATTCAAATCACAGCTGTCATTTACTAGCTGAGTGACCTTTGGGAAGTGAATTCACTTTTCTGCACCCTGGTTTCTTTCTCCATATAAAGGAGACAATAAAGCAGTATCAAACTCAACTGTCCATATGGAATAAATAATTGTATGAATACTAGTGAAGTGCTTCACACAGTGTGTGTCTTTGGTATTTTACGGTTGTGATTTGTTGCTGGTAGGGAAGAGGCCCTCGGCTTCAGGCTGGGCAGGGAGAAGCAAGGACGTTACTTCAGCCTGAGGCTCCCCATTCTCATCAGCTGAGTCCAGGGCCACGGGGGTCTCCAGAGAAAGGTCAGGCTCTAGGTCAGGAACACTGGAACGCCCCACTCCTGTCAATGCTGGGCAAATGGTCAAGGCAGTGGGCTCCAAGGTCAAAATCCTGAAAACGGGCCACAGAGGCCCAGAGAAGGAGGTGTGCGGGAAGGTGTACACATGAGATCCATCTGCGGCGTTGTAGAAGGAGACCTCACCAGTCTCGTAGTCCAGGAAAATCCCCACTTTTTGAGGAGGGTTGGCAATTTTCAGTTTGGTCCAGGGGTCAGTGAGAGCCCGATAGTAATTCCCATCAGACAGCCCCATAGTCCAGAAGCCATTCTCGGGTGTCATTTTAATCCAACATTTTCTCTCCACGTTCTCCCTGCACACCCCGATGTGCCACTCTTTCCTGTCCCCAACCTCTACCTCCCAGTAGTGTCTCCCTGACGTGAAGCTCTTGCAGCCAAGCACACAGTAATGCCAATCAAATCTCTTGGGGTTGTCTGGCAGATTCTGTCGTTTGTCTGCTCGCTGCAAGCTCCTCTGGTCATCAGAAACAAGCAGGATGGGGTTTGCTGTGTTCGGATCCAATATCACATCTGCTGCAGAAAGTTTGGGGATGGGGTCATGGGTCAGTCATTGTCCCTAGATCTCAGAGCCTCAGCCCTCAAGGCCTGGGTCTGGTTGAAGAAGCCCAAGTCCAGAGCTGGGTGTCCCCAACCTGCCCTGAATGTGACCCCCTTAGCAATACCAAAAGAAAGCCATCAGGGGTCTTAAGTTCAGTGGGAAAGAGGAGGGTGATGAGGGTCAGGGTCTTCTTAACTGACACCTGGAGCTGGCTCTTTCCTTCTACCTTTTTCCTGTTTCCCTCCCCGAAATGACTCTGCCCACCTGTGCTTCATAGGCACATAGGTTTAAATTTCAATCCTTGCACTACTGCTCATGAACTGAATGTCTTTTCCTTTTCTCTTTTCCCATAGACTTAAGCTATATAATATCTTTAAGCCTCAACTTTCTTAACTGAAAAATGGGGATAAAAATACATGTTGTGTATTTGGCTCAGGGCTGGGCATGGAGGAAGTGGCCTGATCTTATAAAAGCTGCCAGGCCTTTTCTGTGCTAAGGGCCATGTTGGGGGCTTTATGTGCTCCCAGACCCACTCTCCATCTTGCTCCACCCTCTTCTGGGCCCCGGGAATCTGTCCTCTATGGACAGTGTCACTGGGTTCTCTTGCCTCTGGTCACCTGCTGGATTTGGCCAAGGGGAGGTACTAGCTGAAGACTGGAAGGAGAAAGAAGAGAGGCACAGCATTTACTCTTCCCCCTTTCTTCCCTGCCAGCTTCAGATGGTGATGCTCTAACAAAAGGATGACTCTTCTCAGGCAGCCCTCTCCTTGAGCTATAGCTTCCTCTGGGCTGCACCCTCTCCCTATCTCTTCAGGCCCAGGGGTGGTGACAGCTCCCCACTGTTGTGAGTCCTGGGGGACAGAATGTTCCTTTGTCGGTTTCCCTTTACTCTCTTTTTTGCCTTTGTAAATAGTTCCTTCTTTAAACCCTCTTCAACCACCCATTTTGAATATACCATCTCTTTCTTGCTGTTTTTTTGACAAAATACACATTCATGAGCTCATTTAGTCTTTACCTCATCTCACATAAATAGGAATTACAATCATCGTCTAAAATTGAGGAGAGTGAAGCTCAAAACATCAAGTGACCTGAGGACACACAGCGACAGGAGGTGGCATACGGAGCTTGGGAAAGGACAAGATCTCTGAGCATTGCTCTCTCTCCTTGGTCACGTTGCATCCTCGCTCTCCCTGTAGTATTAGTTTGCTCTGCCTGTCCTTCCCCTCAGCTCCACCTCTGATGCCTCTTCCTTCCCATAAAGGTCTACAGAAGCCCAGGAGAGCAATTCTCCCTGGTTCTCTGGGCTCTCAGTGGCAGGGCATGGGAGATGGGCACGGCCTTGAGATCGAGACCTCAAGTCATCTGCCCGGAACTCTCCCAGTCATGGGGACTTGTCCCAGAATCTCAAGACTTGGAGAAGAAAAAGGGAATATGGTCCCTCGGGTTGTTGTCCTAGGGGACATAGTGATTCACTCACCAGCTTGGAAGAGGGCCTTCTTCCACTCTGAAAGAAAGGAGACACAATAAGGAAAGGTCATTAATTCTGATCTTTCCCTTACCCATTCTCCTCAATAAGCCTTTTCTGTGTCCCTTCAGTCTCTTCCAGTAGCCAGCTTCCTTCCTCTACAGCTCTGACAGGTTAGGCATAAAAGGTCTCAAAGATGGTGGACTTCCTCATCACGCTGGGGCTGCAGGTGACATGGCCAGGCTATAGTAGGCTGCGTGCTTGTGTGCCAGCTGGGTGGGGAGTGGCTGAAAGTGCCCAGATGCTGTATCTGAAGGGCCTCTCTGAGGCTGCAGAAAAGCAGGGGTGGTATTCCTCACAGAAAATGAGCCTCTTGGTTAGATCCGAGTATTCCTACTGGGAATGCCAATGCGTCACACAGCAGGGAAAAGGTTTGAATGCTTATACACATGAGCCAGGAAACTCAGAGGACATCCAGGTCACTCACCAGGATAGGCCTGAGACTTCTTCCCACCTACAAGGGAAGAAAGGCAGACACGTCAACTGAACTCTGTCATTTCCTTTCTCCTCCTTTTGCACCCATCTCTCCTTCTTTCTGACCACCTACCCTTCCTACTTCCTCCCTCTGCCGTTCAACTCTCTCCTCCCCTCTCTTCCTAATGGGGGCGGGAGGGAGGGGGAATGAAGGCCCCTTTCTCCATTAAAAAACCAAACAAAACACTCATGATTCTCTCCTCCTTTCTCCCCAACAACCATTTCCCCCCAATCAGCCTCCCATATTTCTTTTCTTGGGAAAAAGGATCCGGAACATTCCTTCAGCCCAGGGCAGAGTTAGTGGCTGAGGAAACTGGCTGGAAAATACTCAGGCAGAGACAGTCTTGGATGAGAATTTGGAGAAAATGTCAGAGCCACTCACGAGCCATGTACTGGATCTTTCTCCACTCTGCAATGGAAGAAGGTGATGAGTTATTAAGAGGCCCAGCGGGGGATAGGAAGATGAGCTTGGGTCCCTGGGGGCATCAGAACTTACTGAGTTCATACTCGAGTGTCTCTGGAAAAGAAGCAGAAAAAAAAAAAGAAGTACTGTTATGGGGATGGAAGGAGGAGGATCTCTAGAATATAAACCTTAAAAATGACCTAGTGCCGGGTTGGGTGCACAGGATGGGGATGCAGAGAGGTAGTCCGGCTCCCTCCTGTAGGCACAGGCCTTAGATTCCCTCTCGGGGTCAGTTACCTTTTATTCTTTGTTCCTGCTCTTTTTCTGCCCGTGCTGTTTCTTTTTCCTCTTCTGCTCTCTCTTTCTCCATGAATAGAGCCGCCTTTTCTTTCCTCTGTAGCCACAGGAAGTAACCAGCCCCTGCGAGGAGCAGCAGACAGACAGGCAGCGTCCCCGCGAAGACAGCGATCCAGAGCTGGGCCCTTTTGAAGAAGGGATCTGCAATGGGATCCAGTCTTAGCCTCTCACCCTCAGGACAGGGTTCATGGAGTTTATCTCCTGCCGTCAAATGATCTTCCTCTTCCTAAGTTCTCAGAGAACTTTAGGGAAGACTGCAGTAAACCCTACTAAGGGTTTGTAGTTATAGCAATAGCAAATACCATTACTTGTCTCGAAAGGTCTGCCTCTCACATGTAAATGTGATACTTGAGTATCGCAATCAAGTTTTTTCTAATTAAAATTTACAATAGGTTATATTCACTTGGTTCAAATATCAAATTAAAAAAACATAAAACATCACCCAAGTCTCCTTTTCACTTCCTCTGCCCGCCTCCTTTAATTAGACTCATTTAATCAGCCTAGTATGGTGACTAAGAATGTGCACTTGGGAGCTGGGGGGGCCTGGGTTCAAATTCTGATTCCTCCACCTGACTAGCAGTGTGACCTTGGACTAATTAGTTAACCATTCTATTCCAGGTGTCCTCATCTGTAAAACGGGGGTGATAATAAAATTAATAATAATAATAGAATAATAAAACCTAACTCATAAGGTTAAAGCATTAAATTAATGTTTATAAAGCATTATAAACACATAGTGAGTGCTATGCAAGAGTATATTAAATTTAAAGATATAAACGTATTCTTATTTTTTCTTGTTTACTCCAAAGATAACATTCTGTATAAACTGCTCTGTGTCTTGCTTGTTCTGTTCACATTGTATCTTGCAAATCTTTCCATATTAGTACAGGCAGAATGCCTGTGTTTCCTCTCAGAGCTGGGCAATATTCCATTGCATAAAAATTCCCCATTAATGGATATTTGCATAGCCGCTAACTTGTTGCTCTTATAGTTAATGCCATAAGAAATAACTTTTTACATGGGTAGTTTTCTACACATGCAAGCATATCTGTCAGATAAATTCCTAGAAGTGGGATTTTGGATCAATAAGTAGGTAGTTTGGATATATATTGCTATATTGCCCCCAATAGCAATTGTGCCAATTCATACCAAAAATATATCAAATTATGTATACCAAAAAATGTCTAAGTGACTGTCTCCCCACAATCCTACCATCAGAATGTTTTATCAACCAGCACTGTTTTGTTTTGTTTTATCTTGTTGCCAGTCTCACAAGTGGAAAATGTTTTAATATACATTTCTCTATTGAGTGAGGTTGGACACTTTCATAGGTCATTCCTTTTCTGTGAATGAATAATTCATATCCTTTGCTTTTTTTCTACTGGTTTGTTTCATATTTTAAGGAGATTAGTGCTTTCTCTAAATTATGAGTTGTACATATTCCCCCTGCCCTCATTTTGTCATTTGTCTTTGCTTAAGGATTTGATCTTTACCACTTCTCCCCCAATTCCCATTGCCTGTCACAGTTTCTGGCACATAGGAAATGCTCAGTAAATACTTGTGACATTATAACAAGGGAAAAAAAAACATCCCCGGAGCAAGAAGACACCTCTGGAACCCTGCTCAGTGCCTCGTTTTCACTGCAAACTCAGCACAGAGAATCACACGTCTTCCTTTTTTCTTTTCTTTTTTTCCTTTTTAAAATTCATTTTTATTTCATTTTATTTATTTTTATACTTTTCTCTTTTTAATATGGCTATGCTACATTTCAATTGGTTAATGTTTAAATTGTCATTTTTTAAAATTTTCTACAGATTAAATTTTACATATGCCTCTTTTAAGGTGCATTTAATGGAATTTTAAAAATTGAAGTATAATTGACTTATAATATTATATTAGTTCCAGGTGTTCACATCTTTCTTCTTCCAATAGCCACAGCTCAGTATACCTGAGGCTAAGCAGTGTACTGACCTGCAATGGAAATCTGGGCTGTCTTTTCCTGGTTGAGGAGGGGATTTCTGATGATACAGGACACCCCTTCTCCAGAGCTGCTTTTCACCGTTAGAGATGATGTGACTGCATACAGGCCCGCTCCATCTGTAGCTGGAGGTGTTGCCGCAGCTGGCATGTTCTGGCCCTTGGCATCTCTCCACTGTATTTGGGGCTGGGGATACCAGCCGGTGGATGTGCACCCCAGGTGGATCCCTCCATCCTCATGGCCCTTCATTTCAATGTGAAGATCCGAACCCAGAGCTGTGGAAGGGACAAATGAGCCTCAATTCTTGGGAGCCTCCAGTATCAGTGAGGGTCTCAGCGGGAACTGTATGGCGCATCCACGTTAGATAATTAAAGTAGGGTTTCATTAAGAAGCTGTTTACAAAAGGGTGGTCATTTGTGAGGAGAAAACTATATGGGGCAGAGCAATAGCCCAGGGCCAGGAACAACAGAGCTGTTACCACCCACCCCTAAACCCAAAGGGAGGTGGAGAGGAAGCCGTTTTGAAGACCTAAAAGGAGAGAGTCGTTTTGAAGACCTAAAAGGAGAGAGTCACGTAGAGAGGACTTTCATAAGAGGAGCTGTGATCTTTGGGAAGAGCACGCAGCCAGCTAAAGGTGGCCCTGCAGGGAGAAAGCCAGGGGCATAAGTACCCGGACTTCTCTCCTCCTCCCCTCCTCTATCTTCAGCTATGGCTCCCCATTGACCAAACTCAGCCAGAAGCCACAGTGCAAGGGAATGCTCTGAGAAAGAGAAATGCAACCTTTGACATTGGACATGGGCCTGGTCTTGGTGTTCTCCTGGGGAACACAAGCCATTTCATGGAACGTCAGCATCAAAGGGCCCTTTGTCACTATGACGGGTCAAGACAAAAACAAGACCAACAACAATCATGTCTGAACATAGAGAAAAACACGAACACTGTCCAAAACACAACGAAGACCAAACATCCTCCTGTCCTGGCTGTGAGTGATGATGCTCCTTTACCAGTCCCAGCTTTAGCTTCACTCTAGTCTTCCTCCTGGGTAAGATTTATGAAGATACCCACCCACAGAATTACACTCCCCCTCCTCCCTGGCAGCATCCAATCCAGAGCAAAGCCTACTTCCATAAACGCTGCCCCAAATCCCCTAACAGAAGCCCAAAGTCTGTACCAAGTCTCCTCTAACAGCCTCTTCCTGAGACCCCCAGTTCCCACGTGGCATGGACTCCCCCTCCTGCAACAAGGATTAAAGTCAACTGGTACAACTGCAGGGGTGTTCCTGGGAACTCGGGTTGGAGAACAGTTGCTGTACAGACGCTGTCCCTACAGGTCAGCCTCCCAGGGCTCACAGCAGGGTGTACCTGGTGGGGCGCCAGAAGCCACAGGGAATGCAGCTGAACCCAAACCACTGCACACCATCTCTGAGGAGATGTTTTCTTATCCTTCTCATCCCCGACCTTCCACTTTCCAGCTTAGACCCTGGCCACCAGCAGGAGGGAGTTCTCTACTTGATATGATAGGGTACAGGAGGGAGTCTTCCTGGAGGAAGACCTGCATCTTTCCTGAGGGCCTCAGAGAAACAAAGTTGGAAGGCAGCGGAGGCAGTACCTGGTGATCAACCAGGAGCTCTGCGAGGTGGATTTGGAGAATGAGCTCTGTGTCTGCCCCCAGGCCCCACAGAGGAATGAGCTCAGAACAAAATCCGGAGGCTCACCTGCAACTTTCAGCTCCACCAAGGCTTTTTCGTAGAAGTTGCCATCTTGGAAATAACACAGGTAGTTTCCACTGTCAGAGGCTCTGACGCTGTGAATTTGGAGAGCAGCCTTCCCTGCAGTGATGCCATCTCTTAAAATCTCAGTTCTCCCTCGATACTCTGCTGTCTGTCTGTCTTCTACTTCCTTGCCTTGTGCATACATGAAAACTACCTGCCTGAGGCTGGATCTCACCCACGTCAGTTCCATGTTCTCTGCGCTCATCTTCGGGAACAGGTGGCAGGGCAGCTCAGCGTCTTCACCCACCATGGCCAGGATGGGCCCAGGGGGTCCAATCACAGCAAACTGAGCTGGTCAGCAAAAGGGGGAAACTCCATGAGAGGGAGTTGGGGCCATGATGGTAAGGGGGTGTCTCAGGCAGAAAAACCTAGAGAGGAACAGGATCCTGACAGAAGGACATTTGTCTTAATGGCATGTGTACTTTCAGTTTGTGATGGGACTTCCAGGAATGAACAGTCAAAGGTTCTGACTGGGCACTAACAGGTAATTGTCTGCTTCCGATACATAAAAGCAGCATCGTTCCCTACCTGAGCAAGAGGTGAGCAGCTGGACCAAGATGATGCAGACAAGGAGGTGGGGCAGACGGAAGTCTAGGGACGGCGCCATTTTCATCTGTGCTGCAAATAGAGAGAGTCAAGGAGTCAGGCAGAAATACGGCCTGGAAGAAGATGGATAATTCTGCGTGGAATTCTGAGGTTTCCACGCAGAATTCTTCACCTCAACAGGGCCAACTCAGGGCGAAACACAGGATCACTAGGGTGATGACCCAAGATCTTCCTCTGCCAAAATGTCTGCTTGGGAGTCTCTTCACCTTTGCGTTCCAATATGGGAAATCTCCCGTAAAAGTATGTATGTTAAGTGTACAGACAGTAACCCTAACCCATCAGGAAATCCTTGGCTCTGCTGTCTGAACATGTTCAGAATCTTTACCCGTGCCCGCACTTCCCCAGCTACGCCAGGTCCAAGCCTCCACCATCACACTCTGATTAATACCGGACCTTCCTCTCTGGGTCCCCTGATTCTGCTTGTATCCCCTACAGTCTCAACACAACATCCAGAACATTCCTTGAGTCACATCCTGTCACTCCTCTGCTCAGCACTTTCCAGTGGCTCCCATTTCACTCAGAGCAGATGCTGACGTCCTTCCAGTGGCTGGCATGGTCCTCCAGGACCTGCACTCCTCATTTCATCTCCCGTACTCTCCCTGTCTCTGCTCCGGCCACACTGCCCTTCCTGCCGCTCCTTGACCAGGACATGACAGAGGACCTTGACCTCAACTCTTCCCTCTACCTGGAACCCTCTTCCCTGCATATTCACAAGCTCACTCTCTTGCCTCCTTCAAATCTTTCCTTTAAAGTCAGTTCCTCTATGGGACCTTCTCTGACCACAGAATTATGGCAAACTGCTCCCACCCCCCTGAATCTGCTCTCTTTTTCCCATTGAATTTTCACCACTGAACATTTCATACATTTATCGTGTGTCTCCACCTGCTAGAATGTAAGCTCCACAAAACAATGATATTAGTCTGTTTTGTTTCCTGATGTGTAAGAAGCCTGTAGCATGGTGGTGGTTCACATGGAAACCTCAGTAAATATTTGTTGAATGAGTGAATGGATGAGGAGTTACATATTAAACCATCAATACTCACTAGCATTTTAGTTCACTTTAGATGATCAGATTAGTTGGTGGTCATCCAACTAATGGATGGAGAGGAGGGGAGGCGGAGAATTTATGAGGATAAGTGTTTTTCTCCATAATGACAGTGCTCTTTTGGTCTGGCTTAGAGAGCAGAGCTTGGCCTCTTGTGGTCCCACTGGGCCTTGCCTATATTAATGTGTTTGTTCCTATTTTTCAATAAAGTGGTTTCAAGGAGCAAGCCTGTCCTGGACATGCAAGTGTTGCAACTTGATGTTCCTTAACGCACTCTTTTCACAATTGTTCTGGGAATTCCCTGGCGGTCCAGTGGTTAGTACTCTGCGCTTTCACTGCTGGGTTCGATCCCTGGTTGGGGAGCTAATCCCATGCGTGGCCCCCCAAAAATTGTTCTTTGGGGGAGAAACACCTGTTCTTTGGGGGAGAAACATTTCTGGAAAGGAAGTGATTCCTTTCCTTTCTTCCCTTTCCTCATGTGTTCACCAACGCTCCTCGGCAGATGGCCTGCCTCTGGGCTCACCAGCAATGGATAATTTTCCTACCTTGGTCTTTGCACTGCTAGAGAAGCGCCTTTTAGGGGCGGAGATGTATGTGCACTTGCACAGAAGGGGCAAATATGTCAACCGAGAAGCACACAGCAGCCCAACAGCTCAGACCTCTATGCAGTGCTGGCGTTCTTCCAGCTCAGAGGCAGGGCCCCGCAACTCCCCAGTCTCAGACCAATGTTTCCAAATGTATCTTGGCTCAGAAAAGCACCTTTACCTCCTTTTAGGCATGGTCTGTGGGATCACTGTGAACTTTTGTGTTAAGGGAAGTGTGTGGCCCTTGCCAACTAGCCAGGCTTGATTCTAACTGGAGTTCTAACTCGGCTTCCATCCCAGCCACCCCAGAGTTGGCTGCGTCCCTAAATAGTAGAGACCCTGAGAGTCGGCCTAGGTGGATTACTCCAAGACAGGACTGAGAACTCTAGAAGTAGCCCCCTCCCTTCTCCCATCATGTATTCTTTCCTTCCCTGAAAACGTCAGATGGAATGGTATGCCAACAAATGACTCAGGGTGCCCATCTGCGGAGCAACACTGCCGTCTCCTCTAGGCCCCAACCCATGGCCATCACCAAGTTCAAATCACTCTTCCATCAGACTCTGGTCAAGATTCTGGCAGATTCCCTGGGTCACCCAGAGGCTGAACCTACCACTTCTTTTTTTTAATTTTGGCCAAGCTGCACAGTTTACAGGATCTCAGTTCCCCGACCAGGGACTGAATCCAGGCCATGGCAGTGAAAGTGCCCAAACCTAACCACTGGACCGCCAGGGAACTCCTATGAACCTACCACTTCTTAATCCCAAGGCAAGTGAATGGGAGAGTTAGGAATAAGACCAGGTCTCACCCGTGTGTTTTCATTCATTCAACAAACGTTTATTGAGCACTCACTGTGTGCCAGGCCCACTACAGGTTAGGTGTTGGAAATAAAAAGGGTGTGGGAAGTAAGTCATGGCACTATGATTCACGACCTTTGTGATCTCAATCATGTGACAAAACCTATCTGAACTTCAGTTACTCATAAAACATTGTGAAATAGGAACTTTAGAACGTACATAATTGGCTCAGCAATTTCACTTCCAGATATCTGGTCCAGCAAAGCACTTGCATGGGTGCAGAGAGAATTATGTGTAAGGATGACACTGAAGCATTATTTTTAAAAGGAAAAAAAAAAAAAAAAGATAAACAACCTAACCAGCCACTCTAACCACTAACAGGAGACTGGTTAGTTAAATAAAGGCTCATCTGTATGAGGGAATTCGATATGGCAGTTAAGAGTGATTTACAGTCACTAACTCAGATAATCAAGATATATTAAACAAAAAGAACACTGCAGAAAAATACTAATGATCCTATTAAAAAACAACAACAAAGCTATAAATTTGTATATACATTTTTATGGGATCGCCTTAAAAGAGTTCTGAAGGGCTACATGCTAAAATGAAAATCAGAGATTGAGTGAGAGACACTTGTCCTTTGCCCCCTATACTTTGAAAATCGTTTGAATGTTTTCAATTTTAAAAGTTTTCACGTTTTACTTAACAATTAAAAATTGTTACAAATAATTATTGTGACTGTAACATATTAGTTGTTCAGAAAATACCGACTCCTGTAAATCAACTGTATGTCAATAAATAAATAAATAAAAATAAAATACCAACTCTTCACACCAATCCCCCCAAAACAAACCAGCATGAGGCCCGCATTCATAGTACCTGCTGTCGTGATACCTGCACCGGGAACTGCCTTTGAGAACAAGGCCCGCAGAGGCGGGTGGGTGGGTGGAAGAGGAGCCGGGAGCAGAAATCTGTGCTGCTGGGAATTCCCTGGAGGCTGCCTGAAACCCGGACAACTCTCGGACAAAAGACTGCCTTTCACCATATCCTCTGCTCTTCAAAACTACTCCCTAAGCTGTTAGAGAGAGGACAGTATTATTATTCTATAGGTAACAATTTCAGTGCTGTCCTCAGAGTGAGGAATATATTTTCACTAATTTTTTTAGGATATTTATTGGGTTTTGTTCCTGATTATAGACAACTTCAAAATGGAGAAAAATATGAAGGAATAAAATTTAAATAATCTGTGATGGTAATCATATACTTTGCTTCATGGGAATATAACTATTTCTGGAAGTATTTTGGCCATAGATATATACTAAATGCCTGAAAATTGTCAAAATTATAATTTGACCCAGAAATTCCACTTGTAGAAATTACTGCTAAAAAAAAAAAATCAGGTATTAACACAAACATTCATGTTTAAAGCGGTTCATCATAAGTAAGATCTACAACTGCAAAATGTAGACACAATTTAAATGTCCAAATTCGATCCAGTTTTGTTACAATTAGAAATAAAAACTCTTTATTAAAAATATGATTCCTAATGACTATATGAAAATCCCTTTTATGATTGGACAGTGTGTTTGTATCCATTCTCCAACTCTTGTATATGTAGCTTGGTTCAGATTTTTGTAACTGCAAATAATTCCGTAATGCACAGCTTTACATATAAATCTTTAAGGCACATCTCTTTTTAAAATCTCTTAGAACAGATTCCCAGAGATGACTGAGAGAGATAAGAGTCCTTTGCTCCTTTCTGACCACAGTAAGCTCCTAAGAACATGCAGTTGGCAAGTTTTTTCATTCACGTTGTCTCCTTCCCTTACATTTTCCAATTCAGGTCTTTAGCCTTTACATTGTCCTGCTGCCTCCACCCCCTCATCCTCACACACAAGCACCAATCCCTTTCTCTGGATGAGGGCCTCCCTGGAGGCCCACTCTCAGCTCTTCAGCCTCTCTCCCTCTAGGGCTCGTGGTCCTGGCTTTTACCCATTTTCCCACACTTACCTCTTGGCTATCCCATCTGAAAATCACAGCCCTCAGAATAAAGGTAATCAATAGAGGCTCTGTTACCTGGAAGAAAGGAAAAAGAAATATGCCTGCTCACTAGGAAAAGCAGTAACAGGGTCATTCTGTAGAAGAATTAGTTTTTGGATTGGCTCAGAGGGGTGTTTCTCATCAGTTGCTGGGCAGAAACCAGTGAGGAAGTTTAAAATGAAAACTGAAACTGTATTGGATTGTACACGGTGAAGAAAAATTCCAGCCTAATTCTCACACTGTGTCACTCTGTGTTTTCCTAATTGAACCACTTATGTATATGTATGTGTATAATCAGTCTTTCATTATATATACCTGTTTTACATCTTCTATATGATAATAGATTTATTTTATATCAGAAAAGACTTACTGAGTAACGAAATAAAAGATTTTAACATGTGAAGAGAGGAAGATGTGCATTAATTAAAATGTTTCTGTGGCTATTTGCTGACATCTGTTTGCATGTACACAGGCACGTGGAGGAGGATTTATCTTTTACAACAGAGCCAAATGAGAGTATGAACAGAAAACCAGACCCACTCCACCTCTTAGCACCTCTGAAATTCAGGTCTCGGATCCATCACCAAATAACATAATTTTCAGATTTCCCAAAGCAGTGTTGCCGGTGACCGATTGGCATGTTTTACATTTTCCAGAAAAATTCTTATTTGGGGTGTTGCTCAGAAGCCTCATTCACCTTCTGAGCCTTATTTGTGCTACGTTTGTATTTTCACGCGTATTTCTTTCTACTCTGCCAGCAGGATTCTGTATTTTCCGAGGTTAGATTCTGGATAGTCTGTGGATACTGTTCCTATAAGGGGTCTTTGGGACAAAGTGGTCTTACCTGTGGCCTAGAGCCTCCCAAGACAATTTATTTGCCTCTTGAGACAATGATTAAAGCTCAAAGGACTTTGATATGACTTGGCTGATGGAATTTAATGATATATTGGCCTGGCCAAAAAGTTTGTTCGGGTTTTTCTGTAAGATATTATGGAAAAAACCTGAACCAACTGTGTGTGTGTGTGTGTGTGTGTGTGTGTGTGTGTGTGTGTATTTTCCTTTTTTTTTTCCCCCCTACCAGTGATTGAACCCGAGCCCACAGCAGTGAAAGCATGGAATCCCAACCACCGGACCTCCAGGGAATTCCCAGAATTTAATTATATTCCAACAGTTTGAATTTAGGCTCTGTGGTGGAGATGGCTGGTTGCTTGTGCAAGCTCTATTTCCTGCTTTTTTTTTTTTTTTTAATGTACAAAGAGCTAGCATTCTTTCTGTGGTAAGGTAGATTTCTTGGATGGCCCATTCAAGGAAGCTCATGGAGTCCAGCTTAATAAAACCTACACACCTCGCATCCTGATGGAATACTGGTAGCCCATATTGAGGCAGTATTTCTGGATCAGACTGTGAGGGTTTGAGCAGACACGGCAAGACAACCCTGGCCAAATTTTCTCAGATGGCTCCAGTAGAGCTGGTGGTGACCCACCTTGCTTTGTCATTTCCAATGAGGCAAAAGGTCCCTGCTTCTTAGCACTCAAACCGAATTTTGGGGAGTAGTGCAATGTGCCCATCCTTATAGATAAGAGAGGCCAAGGGACTAAGTTTGAGCCAATGATTTTTTTTTTTTCTTTTTTGCAGTACGCGGGCCTCTCACTGTTGTGGCCTCTCCCGTTGCGGAGCACAGGCTCCGGACGCGCAGGCTCAGCGGCCATGGCTCACGGGCCCAGCCGCTCCGCGGCATGTGGGATCTTCCCGGACCGGGGCACGATCCCGTGTCCCCTGCATCGGTAGGCGGACTCTCAACCACTGCGCCACCAGGGAAGCCCTGAGCCAATGATTTGAAGGCGGAAGTTGTTGGGTTATGTTTCTCAAGACAGGTCTACGATCTTCTACCTCTTTCTTCCTCTTGCCTAGAACATGGTCTTTGGAGCTGGAGTGCAGTGACCAACTTGTGACCATGAGGCAACCTTGAGAATGGAAACTACATGCTGAGAGGGCAGAGAATAAAGACAGAAGGAGGCTGGGGCGTGGATGCATCTCTGAGCTGCTGGACCAGCTCTGGACAGCTGCCCTCTGATTTCACTTTATGTGAAAGGAAAATAAATCTTGTTTTATTTGAGCCAGAAGTACTTCTGGTCTCTATCCTCAGCAGCAAAATACAATTCATCCCTCCCCAGTGCCCACTTATCAACACTTTATCTTGAAACTTTTCAAACGGATAGCAAAGTTGCAAGAATTTTTCAGTGAACGTCTAATACACCTATGGTCTAGACTCTACAGTGAACATTTTACTATACTTGCTTTATTATAATCTATCCTTCTGTTCACACCCCTATCCATCCTTATTTATTACTTATTCCAATATTTATTGATTTATTTGGTACCTTCTAAAGTAAGTTACAAACACCAGCACTTTCCCTTGGAGACTTCAGCAGACTATCAGGCAGAACATAGTTCTGAAATGCTTGAGGTACCAATGCTATGTCTGAAATATAAATGTAGGAGTATCTTTAAGTTATATGTTCTAAAATGATCAGGGGGTTATTTTTATCTGGCTATCCCTAGCTCCTAAATGCCCAGCCATCCCCAAAGACATTGATGGTCTGGCCCCAGCTACCTGGCCACTCTTACTAAAAGTCAGGGCTACCTCCAACAGGCTATGTGTAAGCAGGAGGGCTCCAGGACTGCCTCTCAGGAACAACCTCGGCAGGGACAAGCAGTGCCTCAGGTCCCTTTTGTCCCTTCCCTGGCACCTACTCAGAGAAATGCTCCTTTCTCTGCTGATACCACAAGAAGGGACTTGAGGTTCTTGAGGACCTGTAGGATTTAGGCCCCCAAATCACATGAAGAAGGGCAGGCATAAAACCACTTATAAAGGAAACTGAGGAAAGGCATGGGATTGAGTTCAGAAATAAAATAAAATAAATAAAATAAAATCGAAGAGTGGGCATGATATCACAGAGAGGTGAGAAGGTAAAGCTTAGCTCAGAAAGTAAAAATCTGCCCTCCCGGTCATCAGGCTGGGCTAACCGACATGCCTGATAAAGCCAACTCCATACTTAACAGGAAATAGTATTTCTCTCAAGGTCATGTTGCAGCTGCAAAACCCTTCTCTGAGTGCTTCCTGCTTTCTGACTCACTGGGAAATTTCGTTTTTAAAATTCACAGTCTGTCAAAAAGCTTTGCTGCTGGAAATCATATCAATGAGAATGAAATATTCCCCTCTTGTTTGGAGGATCCAACCTACTTTGACACAGAGAAGCAAACTTGATTTCAAACCTAGATGCTAAACTTCAGAGAAGGGGTTTCTAGGCATAACATTTTGTACCTCTTAACTTTATGGTTTCCAAAGAAATAGGCTCCAGATCCACTTCTCATCCAGACCTTTACATAAAGCCTGGGGAGAGAAATGCATATAAAATGGGGCAGGAAAGAATTCATTTGCAGGAAAGAATTCATTGATTCAGCACACTATTATTGAGAACCTACAGTCTAGTAGGTATCAGGCATTGCAGTTAATATTGGAATGGGTAAACCATAGACTTGGAGGCCAGGTTGCCTGGGTGAACTTAACTAGCTGTGTGACCTTGGGCCAATCACTTAACCTCTCTGTGCCTTAGTTGTCCTATATGTAAAATAAGGGTAATAACAGCACCTATCTTTTGGGTTATTGTTGTGAGGATGAAATGAGATCATTCAGGCAATTTGCTTACAACCATGCTTCATAGAGATTAAGACATAAAAATGTATGTGCAGTAGGGCTTCCCTGGTGGCGCAGTGGTTGAGAGTCCGCCTGCTGATGCGGGGGACACGGGTTTGTGCCCCGGTCGGGAAGATCCCACATGCTGCGGAGCGGCTAGGCCCGTGAGCCATGGCCGCTGAACCTGCGCGTCTGGAGCCTGTGCTCCGCAACGGGAGAGGCCACAACAGTGAGAGGCCTGCGTACCGCAAAAAAACAAACAAACAAAAAAAAACAAACGTATGTGCAGTAAAAGGTAGATTTGGTCCTCCTTCTTAAGGTTGATAGATTGGATTGTCCTTTGAGGATGATGAGATGGCTGGGTTTGAAGCTGAAGGAATGCAAAACCGAAGGGCGGGCTTCTACTGTTGACTTTAGGAAAATGAGCCTGATAGATACCAAACTGTAGGCAGATACTTCTTTTGCAGGAAATAGGTAGCCCTGTACCTAATAATATTTCAAGTCCCTTTTGTATGGCAATTGTACTTTTAAGAATTTATCCTAATGACAAATGCAGTTTGGAAATTTATTCCGTGGAAGTGACCAGAGCTGTGCAAAACGATTTACATACAAAGATGTTTATAGTAGCATTATTTGTAACAGGGAAGAAAGAAAACCACGTTGATTATGAATAATATAAGATTTGTATTTAAGATTTGGTGTTACATAAAAGAAGCATATCGTGGGACAAATATAACAAGGCTCGATTTTCATTAGAAAAACTGTGTGTGTATGTATTTGTATAAGCATAGAAAAAAGTTAAAGAATATGCACTTAACTGTTGATGAAGTAAAATATTCTAAAGGTAGGAAGATATTTAGGGAAAGGAGCAGTAAACAAATTCACAAACTGGAAAAGAAATCTTGGATCTGGGGTGAAAAGTGTCACTGAAAGGACCATTGCAGTTGCTTTATAAAGAATGACTGGACTCTGAGAGGTGCTATGATTGGCATTAGAGGTAAGAATGTTGAAGGCAGCATCGATTCCCAGAGCATCAGGGTGACCTGGAGAAGTGACTTTTCTCTGTGCACTTTATTCAGTCTCTCCCTGGGTTGTACATGCGTCAAAATGAAATAATGTCTTTGTATGAAAAGACTCAGAAGACAGCCAAGGCCCATCCAGATCCAGCTTCCTGCTGCTCTATTCTGCAGACATTAATGACAAAGAGCTCAAGATCAGAGATCACTCTCCACCCAGCTAGTCTTTCCATCAGTATCTTGTCTCTGCTTCCTTTTGGGGTTCCTTTTTCAGTTTCCAGCTGGGAGGCAACACCAGACAGACTCTCTTGACAAGATTCTGTAGGGTCGCATTGTCCTTTCTTGGCCTCTGCACCACTCAGCCTTGGAGAATTATAAACTGTCCCTAGTCTTTATCTGCAGCAAAAGTCAGAGGGGCTCAACCACCACTGCTGGCTCAGCTGGAGCCTTGGGGGCGTTGTCCCCAGAAATATGGCACCTCAACCCCAGTGCCAAGTTCTCCCCTGGACGTTTAACCGAGAGAAAGCCTGGAGACAGATGGCCTCAGTGGCAGATAGTCAGAGGGTTTGGGTGATAGAATCAGAGGCAGAACGAAGGCCGAAGAGACCCAGAGAAGGTGGCCTGGGGGAAAGTGTACATGTGGGACCCATCGGCCACACTATGGAAGGAGACATCCCCAGCCTCATAGTCCGAGAACATCCCCACCCGGCTGGGGGCCTCGCTCACGGGGAGGACAGTCCAAGGGGAGGTGAGGGCCTGGTACTTCCCAGCATAGAGCTCCATGGCCCAGAACCCATTCTGAGGTGACTCTGTGATTCCCCCACATCCTTTCTATGTTTTCCTCACAAACCCCCAGCTCCCAGTAAGTCCTGTCACCCACTTCCGCCTCCCAGTAATGTCTCCCCGAAGAGAAGGACTCGTGGCCCAGCACACAAGGCTCAAAAGAAAAGCTCTCAGGTTTTTTTGGGAGATGCTGCCACGATTTTCTCCACCTAACACTTCGGTGATCTTCAGACAGAAAGAGTTCAGAGTAGGCAGTGTCTGGATCCAGAGTCACATGAGCTGCGGAAAGAGCGAGAGAGAAGAGAGGCCCGTCATCTCTGGCATCCCAGGGCCCTCAGTGACTGGGAAGAGGGGGAAAAGGAGCTGGTTCTAACCCATGAAGTTCCCTTGCTTCCTCTACAAAATAGCTGGAGTGATAAGTATCTCCCCCAAATGTCCTCAAGAACATGCTTCAAAGAGCTACTAGGAGAGCTCAGAAACTTACAAGGAGGAGAAAATCCAGATTCCCCAAATCCGGAGGTTCCTGGACCCCAGGAGCAGGGGGTGGCCAATCACATTTCTCTCATCTCCCACAGCATTTTGTACAACCCCCTCTCATGTCACTGCACTATTATTGTTTATTTCGCGTTTCTCTCCTCTACTAGACTAGGACCCCAAAAGGTAGAGACTATGTTTGTTCATCTTTGCATCCCCACTGTCTAGCATTGTCAGACACTGCCTCACAACTGGGGCTTAATAATACTTGCAGAATGAAGGGCTGGGGAAGGTCCCACGGACAGCCTTCAGCCATGCCTCTCTGCCATCCTGAAGCCCCAGGAGACTGCTTGGAGGACCACTTGGCCAGAGCTTTATGGCCAACTGTGTAAAATGTCTGATCTCATCAATACCCGTCTTTAATAGACTTTCCCTGAATCCCCTAGCTTAGAAGAGTCATATGGGAGAAACTTTTACGTGTCACCAAACATTAGTTCCTTTTCCTCCTGGGGACAAAGCTAGACGACATTTCCCAGCCTCCCTTGCGTATCAGGAGAAGAGTTGGCTACTTCAGGCCTGGCCGATGAGAAACCTTCTGCACATTATTTCCACTCCTTTTTCTGCCATTTGCTGGCTCAGCACGGAGTAGAGTGAGGCCCTGGGTCCATGTCGAGCAAAGCTCCCGCATCCCCATATGATCTGTCCTGAACACTGAAGAGATGGAGAAGTACACTTTCATTGTGTTTACCTAATGAGCTGTTGGGGCTGTTTGTTGCAACAGTTAGCCTACCCTGACGAATACAAGCCATGACCCAAAGTCAGTTCCCTGCTTATACTGTTTCTGTGGACATTTCTTCCATGTCCTAGATACCGAGCACTCCCAGATGGTAAAACACAGGCCATGCCCCGTCAAGGAACTCAGTCTTGAGACAAAAAAAGAAACAAGCAATATCACTTCAAAGAGAAAGTCTTTCAGTTGAACCGGTTATTTGAAATTACTGAGCCTCCTTCATGTTAAGGATAAGGGATCAGAGCAGATCTATTACAACCTTACGCCACATAATGAGGGGACGGAGCATAGCCGGCGGGACCAGACTCCTTGGGCTTGTATCCCAGTGTCACCACTTCCTGGATGTGTGATTTGAAGCCAAGGTTTTTGCCTTCTCTGTGGATTAATTTCTTCCGCTGTAAATGGGCATAATAATAGCACTTAACTCTTAGGGCTGTTGTGAGGATCCATAAATGGAAGAATATACGTTAAGCACTCAGAGCTGCTTCTGGTGCATGGTAGTAGCTGCTCAATAAATGTTAGCAATTTTGAAAGACAATTTACTAGGTTTTATTTAACCCTCCTCTTTCTAGGATTCTCCATGGGGGAACTGGGTACCAAGTGGCACCTCTGCTCTGAGGGGAGAGGAGCTTAGGTGGACAGAGTCACCAGATCTCCTCTAAGATGCACATAACCCACTAGAGACTGACCGTCATTTGAATGAAGCCTTTCTAGTTGTACCCTCAGGTCCATGATGCTAAAGATATTGAAGAGTAGAAAAACCCAAGCGAGAAAGTGGATGAGCAGCACTTTAAGAAGAGAAAAGAAAAAAAAACAGTCGAAACTGCTGGAAAGGCAGTAGGTGCAGGTGCTGAACTGAGATTGGGCAGCACCTGGTCTTGATGCTATGTGGATTCTCCCTGGGTCTCCATTCATTGCCCGCCCAGCCAGGCCACTATTTGGAGCTGGAAGATGGAGAAAGACAACTAAGATCTTCTTTTATGGAGTCCTGGGCCTGAGGCCATAAGAATTAGACAGCCGCTCGCCAGAATAGGACCAAGCTGTTCTCCGATCTGCAATAGAAAAAAGAGAGGTGAGCGCTCTGTGGCCAGAGCCATACATTTCTTGGCCCTTTCTGTGTTCTGGCTGCCTCTCCTTCCTGTCCTTGGCGCCCTCTTCCCTCATCTCAAGCACTTGTCTGGCTATTTCCCTCATGTTCCTCACAAGGACAGTGTCTAGGAAGAGGGAGGCTGGACGAAATGCACTCTTCTATTTCCCCTTCTTGGTTCCTAAGCGTGGACTTGGACGCCACGGGGAGCTCTTTACTCATCTTTCCTCATTCCCCAAATTAGACGGCTTTGTGCCTTAGTGGCTGAAAGGCACCAGCTTCTGCAAACTCATGTGAAGGCTGCCGTTGCTTGGGACACAGGACACAGGACACAGCCCTGGACATAGGACACAGCCCTGGACACAGGACAGAACTCTGCTGGATTCACTCCTTTCCTCACTGTGATCATGCTTCACTCATTCCCACGGTCAGGCACCTGACCTCGTCTTCTCCTGCATCTTTTCCATGACCTAGTTTACTGTCCTGCATGCAGGAAGGATGGCCAGCTGCCTGGAAATCTGTCTCTTTTATTTAGTTAGTCTCCACAGGGAGCATCTCTTTTTCATAGTTAATATGTCACCTCTTGCTGTGATTAGGGACTCCCACACATTTTTTTGTACCTTCACCTGGGGAGCTGCTAGTGTGTTCTGGGCCCTGTGTCTTATTGGCTATTAGCTCACGGCCCTTCTGTCGATCCCAATATGTTATTAGCCACAACACATTAGCCATGAAACCCAAAGCCAGTTTAATTAACTCTTCAATGTTCCTGTTTCTTCATCTGTAGGTTGGAGATCAGACTAACACTTGCTACTTAAGTTATCTGGGGAGGACTTAGAATAACACCTGCAAAAATACTGAATGGCCATGCTGCACACCTGAAACTAACACAATTTTGTAAACAAACTATACTCCAATTAATACAATTTTTTAATCTAGAAAAAGGCATTTTAAGTTATGCAAGGTCACCAGACCACCAGAAAAAGAAAAAGATACAGAGGAGCAAAAAGAGTAAGTTATATTTCTAGCCCTGACCTCCTGTATGGACTGCACACTTGGTTATCCAACTGCCTACTCTGCATCTCCATTGGATCACTAATACCCTCTTGCACCTTTCCATTCCGTGCTACTACTCCCCTTGCCTCCACTACCTGTTTCTCTCTCGGTTTCTTATCGCAGAAAATGGCAATTCCGTCTTTACAGCTTCTTAGACCTTGGACCTTGGCGTCATCCTTGATCCACTCCTTTATTTGCACGCCACATTGAAGTCTATCAGCAAGGCCTTCTTACTCTATTTTTAAAATAAATCCAGCACTGACCCCTTCTCACCACTTCCAACACTCCCTCTCGGTATAAGCCATCCTCATTTCTCCCCTTGATCTCTGCAGCAGCTCCCAGCTGGTCTTCAGGCTTCTATCCTGCCCCTCCTAGCCTCCCCACTTCCCCCCACCTCCAGCCCAGTCTCAGTTTAGCATCTAAAGTAACTTCTCAAAATGTTAAGTCAAGCTCAGTTCCTCCTCAGCTCAACACTCACTGGTGGCTCCTTTCTCAGAGGCAAAACCAAGGCCAGCATGATGACTTTCAAGGCGTGTGTGGTCTGGCCCTCCAGGCCCCTCTGATCCTACCCCTTCTGATTCTCCTGGTCACTCCCTGCCCTCTGGCTACCCTGGCTCCTTTGCTACTCTTCAAACACACCAGTGTGCTTCTGCCTCTGGGCTTTGGCACTGCGCTTCTCCCTTATTGGAATGCTTTTCCCCCAGCTATTCCTGTGGCTTGCTCCCCTACTTCATCATCACCCTATTTTATTTTAATTTTAATTTTTTTATAAATTTATTTATTTACTTTTGGCTGTGTTGGGTCCTTGTTTCTGTGCGTGGGCTTTCTCCAATTGCGGCAAGCGGGGACCACTCTTCATCGCGGTTAATTTTTTAAATTGAAATATAGTTGATGTACAATATTTTGTAAGTTCAAGGTGTACAATTCATCACCCTATTTTAAACTATACCTTCCAATGCAACATTCTGTTATCTCCTGAGTACATACTAACGTGTGCCAAACTGTGTATTTTACTATTTCTTTTTTTTTCTGTCTTCTTCCACTGGAAGGTAGGTTCTTTGTGAATGGGAAAGTTCTGTGGTGTTCATTTCTGTGCCCTGGGCACTTAGAAGAGTAACTGGCACATAGTTAATAGTCATGGATCTTTGCTGAGTTGATGAATGAATGAATGAAATGAATAGGGAATCCCTGAGGGAAGCTGGAAAGTGAAGGGTCTAGGATGAGAATGGGAAAATAGCCTCAGAAAGGAAAAAAGACATCTGCTCTGTTGAAATCAGAACAAACAGATTAGAAAGGGCAGATGCAGGTCGTGGGGCAGGAAGTTTGGCAACTCCCCCTTCTCTTTCTCTCTGAGGTTGCATTACCTTCAGAGATGTGGGGAAAGGATGTGGTGATGAAGGATCGCAGCTAATGTTCACTGAACTTAGCTACGTGCTACGTCTGTACTGGGTGTCCTCCACACCTTTATCTCATTTTCTAACATCTGCTCAAAGTAGTAGTTGTAATTAAATCAATTTCTGGGTGGGAAAAATAGAACTTCAGAGAGGTTAAGAAGCCTGTCCCAGTTTGTCTGAATGAGTAGAATAAACAAGGCCAACCAGGTGTGGTGAACAGGCAGAGGAAATGGGCACAGAAGTAGGAAACCGAATGATGGATTTGGGGCACTGCAGGTGGTGTGGTCAGGCCAGTGTAGGGCGGTGTGTGTCAGGGAGTGTCCAGGGATGGAGCAGAAGTAGGACTGGACCATCGAGTGACTGCATTGCGGGGTTAAAAAGTGCACAGACTGGACTTTACCTTTTCGTGTAGTGTTTCTTCAACTGAGTTAGGTAAGAACCCTGGTTAGGCAAAGATTAATTTTCAAATACATCTGAAAATATACCTTCAAAGTCCTGAGGGAGCCAATTAAAAAATGTAGCATTAAAAGTTAAAATCTGTCATTAGGGAGTTCCTTTGTCACTAATGCAATTATGAACATAGCAGTTAGCTTGGAAACTGGAACCACTCAGCAATAACTGATTACAAGGATGTTAACCAGGTGATATAGGATCTGCTTAGGTTGTGTTTGTTTTGATTAAAATTAACATTAAGACAATTTTTCAAAAAAAATATTGAAAATCCTTTTAGGATTACAAATGTCCATAGCACCCCCCACCCCAGTAAGACCGCAGAAGGCAATGGGAAGCCACAGAAAGTTTGGGACTTGAGAGGAACGTAATTGGGTTTCTATTTTAGCAAGTCTACTTTGAAACTCTAGACAATGGTAAACTTTTCAGAAGCAATGTCTTGCTTATGCTGGTTGTTTTTCAGATTTCTTGTCTGTTTCCTAATATTTATTTATACTAAAAGTTTTAAAAGGAAAAAGGCAGCAGCAGCTCTTGGGGGAATGGAAGCAGCTTGCTGTTAAGAGAAGGGTCTTGGTAACCTAATCCCAGGGATCTGTGTTAAAAGAAGAAAAACTGGGGGAGGTATTCTATGCCTCAGAAGGGGTCCTGGGCTAAGCAGTACCAGGACTTGCCCTGAGGGGAGGAGAGGAGGCTCCTTGGGTGGGTGGGTGCTGGCAGCATTGTGCAGCAGGGGGTCCAGGAGGAAGGGCAAGTTGACAGCAAAGGAGATGGAGTTCAGTTTTGGCCACAGGTTTGAACACCTTTGGGGAACTTCCCTGGTGGCGCAGTGGTTAAGAATCTGCCTGCCAATGCAGGGAACACGGGTTCGAGCCCTGGTCCGAGAAGATCCCTACTTGCCGCGGAGCAACTAACGAGCAACTAAGCCCGCGTGTGGCAACCTCAGAAGCCCGAGCGCTGAAACAAGAGAAGCCGGTGCAATAAGAACCCCGTGCTCCGCAACGAAGACCCAATGCAGCCAAAAAGAAAAAAAAGAAGAAAAACCTTTGGGGCATCCATGAGGTATGAACAGAACTATTGGGATTCTATGGCATAAGTCCAGATAGTGTAAGCGTAAGCAAGGCCTCAGGGGAAAGAATCAGGAGAAAGGCACCTATTAAGTGAAGCACATAAAGTCTTAGAGGAAAAAGAAAAAATCCAATTTACTCACCATCCACTTTCTGGGCTTTTCTCCAGCCTGAAGTAGGACAAAGAAACCTCGTGAGATAAATGGCACATGAGAGGGTCTCAAATCGTATACACAGGAGAGAGAAGCACAGAACTTACGGAGCTCTCTTTGGAGTTTCTCTGCGAAAGGACAAGAAATGAATCAGTACCGTCCACAAGAGACGAGCCAGGTTTACGTGGAATGGGCCTCGGGGAGACCCCTTCCTGTATCATGTGTGCAGTGAGTCCTGTGAGCTGTCCTAGAACTAGGAAAGTTAGGGCACGGTCAGCGTCACAGGGTGAGGGAAATAACGAGTAGGGTTGCTGGTTTTGAGGGAGGAAGGACTGAATTAAAAATCTCACCTTCAAATCCCCTTAATCC
The DNA here is from genome assembly GCF_949987515.2 of Delphinus delphis. Classification (NCBI taxonomy): domain Eukaryota; kingdom Metazoa; phylum Chordata; class Mammalia; order Artiodactyla; family Delphinidae; genus Delphinus; species Delphinus delphis. Next base: position 21,037,566 of record NC_082692.2, on the reverse strand, counting down.
TCTTCGTCCTTGTCCTCTCCCTTCCCCTCTGTCCAATCCCTTTTCTACAGTCTCCTTTGGACCTCACTGCCTCGGTCTTCTGATTGCTTTACCTTTGGTCCAGCATTCTCGCTCTTTCTCCTGGCGAAGCTTCCAGATGAAACCAAGAGCAGCCAGCAGAAGTCCCAGAAGAAGCAAGAGTGAAGTCTGAGCTGCTGCCCAAGGAAAGTCCTTCAGCAAGAGGGTGCTTGAGCCGGAAGTGCTGGGCGTTATTCCTGCAGAGAAAAGCAGGAAACGGCCAAGGACTGTGGGTACTGGAGCACACAGAGGCTGTCTCCGGACTCTCCGAGATTCCTGGGCCAGCCCAGTGGCGGAGGGGCCTGGCTGGGAGAGTGACTCCAGCTTTGCCCCATTCTCTCCCACAGGATGGTTGGGAAACCAAGATACCTTGAGGGTCATCATGGAAAACAACAACAACAACTAAACATAAAGGCTCTGGGACCCAGTGTTAAATCAAGGAGGCTCAAATCACTCCTGAAATATGGAACTGAAACTGGGATCCCGAGGAAGGGATGGAAATTATTCCCTTTTCCTCAGATCATGAGAAGAGGAGCCTTCCACTGAGAATCACCCCGAATGTGGGAGCCCCTCAAGTTACTTGCAATAGTCGAGAGAAGTATATTTTTGGTAGGGAAGTGGGTGCTGCTGGGAATCAGAAGCCCTGGGTCCTAGTCCCACTCCCACTGCTTATTCCACCTGTGGTTTCAGCCAAGCCATCCAGTGTCCCTCTGTCTTGATTTCCTATAAAGTGGAGAGTTCAATAGTATTACCTGTGCTATCAACACCACCAGCTCAATAAGAACATTGAGAAGAGAACTTGGCTATCTATATGAGCTTTTATGCATGTGTTTCTTTTCAATCTCCCTTAGCACCCAGCCCATGCAATTCATTTAGTTAGCATCCAATAAACACCACTGAGTTGAAAAAGAAAAGTGAGAGTGTAAACCCTTTATTTCTCTATCAGAAAAAGGATTCCATATGAACAGAGAGCCTTTCCAAAGAGGTTTTACAAATTCAGTGACACGTTATATGTGTAGAAAAAGTTAAATTAACAAAATAAAAAACTACCTGTACAGCCAGAACAGAGTCATAACTGGACATAAATGTAACAGCCTAAGGTCAATGCATGGAGCATAACCAAATTTCCTCCCAATATCTGACAAATGTCATTGTCGTGAGGACTAAAGGAACAGTGAAAAATCAGTTGTTGTCACCTTCCTAATACAGTAGAATTTTTATTGACAGAGTAGGTTCTAGCAATTTTTCCTGAAACTAAAGCATCATGTTTTTTTGTTTGACTAGTCATTATTTCCCACAGCAACCTACAGAGGACTTCCCCATTTCTGTATTTTTGTTCTTCCTTCCATAAAATTTAACCCTAGATTGTATACTGTTTTGTACCATTTCCTAGCTATTTTGTACTGGTAATGGCTTTACAGTGAAAACCCTGTATGTCCTAATAAAGGATAATTTTTTAAAAAGGTAAATATATAAAAAGAAAGTGTCAATGATTTATTTAACTTATTAATTAATAAGAAAACCAGTAAAAATGTTAAAAGTGGTTCAAATGAGGGTTTGATTTATAAAATCTTATATTCTCTATCAGAGAGAAGTCGTCTGCGTCACCAAGCACAAGAACCATTTGTATTACTCTCACTGTTCTATAAGTTAACATCTGCCTCTACAAAGTTGTAAATGGTCTAGAAAAAGAAACAAGGGCTCAGTCCTACAGAATCAGAGATCTCCAGTGTGAGGTCTGCTAGACAGTGTCAGTATTCCATTGAAGAGATACCCAGTAATCTTTTTTTTTTTTTTTTTTGCGGTACGCAGGCCTCTCACTGTTGTGGCCTCTCCTGTCGCGGAGCACAGGCTCCGGATGCGCAGGCTCAGCGGCCATGGCTCATGGGCCCAGCTGCTCCGCGGCATGTGGGATCTTCCCGGACCGGGGCACGAACCCGTGTCCTCCTGCATCGGCAAGCGGACTCTCAACCACTGCGCCACCAGGGAAGCCCTAATAATTTTTAATGTGAAAACATAGTTAACAAATTTGGGGACTACTGGGGACTAACATATTTGGGACTGTGCCTCCCAAACCTTCAACATCTTTTACATTCTTGACATTTTTTTTTCAATAGTATGAGAAGGTCTGTGCAGATGCAGCTTCAGGCCCCCCAGGACATATACACACATCTGCCCTCTATATAGAATTCTGAAGCCTCCCCTCACTTTCTCACAAGAAAACTAGAGTTCTCTGAAGTGAATCAGATCACAGAAAAGGAGGGAAGAATCTCATTCATTCCAACTTTGCTCCTTTTCGGGAGCAGATCACATTTCAGAATCCCACTGTACCCTCTTTCTAAGACACCAATCATAAAAGCCGAGAGTTACCCAGTGCTCTCCCTGCTCTAGGAGCTGTGTGCATCCCCAGGACTCAAGTAAGCCCCAGGGGTGCGAGTTTCTGTTTATTCTCCTCTTTGCATCAAACCTGCCAGGGAGGTATTATGGTCCCAATTTCTGCATAAAATTGAGGCTGAGAGAAGTTGAATAATGGAGCAAAGTCACTCAGCCAGCGAGTAGCAATGCCAGAGTGAACCTGGCTCAGTCTGGCCAAAGCCTGACCTCTAAACCGATTCAGCTGTGCGGCAGGCCTGCCCTGTTGCTGTGGCCGCCTGCACTGACCCCGAGGAACAGGACCTCAGCTCAGACCAGCCAGTTAGGGGGCAAATCTGCTTCTGTGCAGGCCCATGAGCCAGCCAGTGAGGGCAGGAGAGGAAGCTCTGGCCAGCTGAGAAGTGTCACACAACAGTGCAAAGTTCCTTGGTTCAAGCCCAGCGGCTCTTTTTCCTGCCCGAACAGAGTTTATTTGGCCAGAGAACAACCTGAAAGGGATACTATGGTTTTCTTGTTCCTTCTCTCAGACTTTTATCTACACTTACCTCCCACACATGTCCCTGCCCATCTCCCCTTTCTCCTCTGCTCCCCGTTTCTAGCACCTTGGCTTCAGTGATAGGAAACGTTTCTTCTCCGGAGTTTGTCAGAATTGGGTCACAGGAGCAGAAGAGTCTGGCCCAGTTGCTGGACCAGGAGAGGCCAGGCAGGGGGTGCACAATATCGCCCCCCCCCCCCCCCCCACCGCCTGCAGAGCGGGGCTCTGCTGCACATCCAGCAACACGGCTGCTGAGACAGAAGAAGGGAAGAGCCAGGGCGGTGACGAGGCCTAGAAACAGGGAGTGTGTGGAAGTAACAGAAACCAGGGTGGAGAGCTGCCCCAGGAGGACCCCCAGGGGCCTGGGGAGGAAACAGCCCTGTCAACAGGAGCCTTCCTGGTCCCGGGATAAAACCTTAGGCCAGGAAAGTTTTTATAATCTTCCTTCTCAAAGTTCAGGTTGGCATTTAAAGCAGGTACGCTCATTCAACAAGCACTCCTCATTTGTGTGCCAGGTATTGTATTGGAGCCAAGGGTGCAATAACTAGAACACAGGTTCTGCTGGCCGGGAATCCTCAGCAAAGAATTACCATTTATTATGTGCCAGCCATCATTCTAAGTGGTTTACACATGTACGAACTTCTGAGACCTTACAAGAACCCTGGGAAGTAGGCACTGTTACCCCATCACCACCATCCTCATCATGCTCACTTTATAGATGCAGGAAGTGAGGCAGAAAGAGATTCAGTGACTTGTCACAATTAGAGGAGAGTGACTCTAGACTTTGAAATCAGGCTGCTTGGCCCCAGGTCTGCTGGGGGCCAAACATCACGGACCAAAGAGAGCAATGTGTTGATGTTGTGATGAGGGAAGTGACAGGAAACCTAGGGAGACTTCCAGGAGGCGGCAGCCTCTGAGGTGTAACTTGGAGAAAAAGAGATCCAGTGGCTAATACAGTTAACATCCAGTTCAAATTTGAATGTCAGATAAATAACAAATAATATTTTTGGTTAATATGTCCCAAATATGCATGAGACAAATTTAAATGGGCATCCTGGATTTTTATTTGTGAAATCTGGCAACAATACTCATCAGTCAAATGTTTGCTTGGATAAAGACTACTTTGTCAGGGGTTGAGTGTTGGAGGAGGTGAAACTGCAGGGCTGACGGGGACGGTCACTGAGGGCCTTGGATGCCATGCTTAGCATTTTATACTTTATTGTCATAAAAGGATGTTAAAGGAGAGGGGTTAGAAGGACCAGATTAAATGTGTGCTTTATGAAGTTCTCTCTCAGGACAACATGGAGGAAGGACAGGGAAGGCAACAGGAAGTAGGGAAACTATTGTAACAGCTGCGAGAGAGGTTCCAGTGACTTGGATGGAGACCCAGGGGCTGAAAAGGAGAGGGCAGGTCCAGGAGAGTGTAAGGTGACTAGGCTGGCTTGAGAGGCGCATCACCTATGCAGGGGCACGGGATCCAGACTCAGTAGGGCGCCACTCTTGGGTTAATGCTCTGCTGTTGCCATCTTGAAATTCTTAATAATTTTATCTTTGAACTTGTGTATTTTAAGTGAAGTCCAATGGGCCACCAGAGCACGCTCATGAGGAAAGGATATAATCAGAATATGTGTGTCCACCATTTCGGCAGCTCCATTCCAGTTACAGTCTTTGCGATGCCCCATGAGCACAGAATTCTGGGGGGCCCACGAAGCGTGTGAATTCAGTGAGACTCAGAGTGAGTACAAGGTAAGCAAGTTACACATACAACTGAGTAAATGCGGTGCTGACAGCCCCTAGGGGCCATGCTTCCCTTTTGAAGCAAACTTTGCTTCAGATGCAAAAAAAGCCAATGAAGTCCTAAGAAACACAATCCTATCATACCCTTTCGTGTGTTACTTCCTTGTATTTGCCAACCACTTATGCTTAAAATGATGACAGAGAAGGTCAGGAAAAGATAGGGCAACACATCATTCCTTTTTTCTCAGTCCTTCCTCATTTATCGATAAGTCAAAGAGTGTGTTGGTAGGATGTACATATATGAAGAAGAGAAATAAAAACAGTGGAGTTAGTTTTGCGCATGGTTTCCATTGTTCTGGTAAGAGTGAAATACATGTACACTCTATGAGATACAAATGGTGTAATTTTAGTGATTCTGCTCCGGAGTTAAATGCTCTGATATTTGCCTTTACAACTGACACTGCACATTATAAAGATGGACAGTGAAATTCACGTTAAGAATTAAAAATTGAATCTTTCTTTACTCAGAACAGTATTAACTAACAAAAGCCACTATGATGAGTTGAGGGAAAGACAGACTGTAGAGGGAAGAGAAAAGCTTTCTATTTTAGTATTTTTAAAGGCTCTTTCCCTGCGTTTTGAACAACAGGCTCCACATTTTCATTGTGTCCTGCAAAGTCCATTGCCTCAGCTCTGGGTAGAAATGGCACCTGCTGGAGGAGGGGGTAGAGAGAATGACTTTGCTGGCTTATTCCAAGGGCATGGTTTGGTGACTGAGGAAGGCAGTAGTGACAGGGCAGCCAGGAGGCAGCGCAGGTGATGTGTGGTGATGGCAGCTCAGCACCTCTTGCGTTGGAGGTGCCTGGGGGACGTTTAGACAGAACAATCCTCAGCTGGAGAGGCAGGCCTGGTGCCTAAGAGAGAGATGGATTATTCATGAGAGGCAGGCCTCGGGTTAAATGGTCAAAGCCTTTCAGGGAGCAGTCAGAGAGAGGGCGGGAGAAGAGCTGTTCACGTTTGCAGAGCAGTTGCTAAGGCCTGTAACTCATTTGTTCCTCACCTTAGGAGGTGAGGGCTACTGTCCACATTTTACAGGTGAGGAGATGGCTCAAAACCTTCCTTGACCACTCCCTCCTCCTCTGTCTTTCTTTCTTTCTTTTTTTTTTTTTTGCGGTACGCGGGCCTCTCACTGTTGGGGCCTCCCCTGTTGCGGAGCACAGGCCCTGGACGCGCAGGCTCAGCGGCCATGGCTCACGGGCCCAGCCGCTGCGCGGCACGTGGGATCCTCCCAGACCGGGGGGCACGAACCCGCGTCCCCTGCATCTGCAGGCGGACTCTCAACCACTGCGCCACCAGGGAAGCCCCCTCTGCCTTTCTTTATCTCTCTTCTGCGCTTAACTTTTCTCCATAACATTTAGGTCACCATCTGACATATTGTATATGTTACTTATTTATTTTCTCTCTCCCTCTCACTAGCATGCCACTCCCTGAGGGCAGACTTTTGTTACATTTTGAGTACTGCTTTTTGTCTCAACTGAGCTCCGACATGAGGACCCATGGGTGACGGGTTTTTCAGCATTACCACAGAAATGGATTTAATAAAACTGTAAGATCAAGGTCCATTACTCTTGATACCCCACTCGCATGTGTCTCTTCATTTTGTCATGTATAAAGCATGCTTATTTTTTTTTGATCCTCAACATTTCAGGCTGAGATAAAATAAAATATATCAATATTAACATATACACACTACTATATATAAAATAGATAAACAACAAGGACCTATTGTATAGCACAGGGAACTATACTCAATATCTGGTAATAACATATAATGGAAAAGAATCTGAAAAAGAAAATATATACATATATATGTATATAACCAGATCACTTTGCTGTAAACTTGAAACTAACACAACATTGTAAATTAACTATACTTCAAAAAAAAATCTCAGAAAAAAATGTGGGTAGGAATCATTATCCAGCTGGGTTGTTTCTGTGAGGCAAAAATGAAACAGTATCTATAACACGTTGTAAAATGTAAGGTCCCTATGAATGTCACTAACCGCTGTCCAGAAAATTATTTTTTCCCTTTAGTAACTTGCTTGTCCCTCTCCCCTGCTCTACCTCTCATTCCTCCTTCCAGCCCTCCTATGCCACCTCTTCCTCCTTCCTCCCCTTCCTTCCCATTCTCCACCCCCCACCCCCGCGCTTTCCTCCTCCCTCTCTTTCCTCCCTCCTCCTCCCTCTCCCTCTCCTGGGCTCTAGTCCCTTCCCCCACGTCTCCGTCTGCCCCCTCCGCCACCTCTGACTTCTGATAATTATCTTTAGGCTTTTCCGCCTCCTGGTGGCCAATATACATCAGTGCATGTGCTACGTGCCTGGGAAACAGTCTCCGTCTCTCTACCAGTATGAAAGGAGTGGGTAATAAACAGGCAAGCCAAGGGCTGTGCTGTGCAGAATCCCCAAAGCCGAAAGACGTGGTGTTTTCCCGCAAGAACATTATAAAAGATTTAGAAGGTCCCATGAATAGATTAGGATTCTGTAGGCCACAAATTCAGGAGTTAATTCTGTATGCTTATTTAATATACAATATAAACTGAGGTATATCTCAGTCCCCAGCCCTTTTCTGCTTAATGGCAGGACCTTAGCCAAATCGGGCTACATCTAAGTCAGTGGGCTTTGTCTTAGTCCAGGACTTTATCAACTAACTTGGGGACTCCACGTTTTTTCGGAATTTTATGTCAGTTTGCGCATGAAGAGAAGAGCTCTTTGTCCAGGTACCCGGAAGAGTTGCCGGCTCTCAACTGATATCTGCCCACTAGGAGATCTGCCGCTACATCCTTGTGCGCTGGTTTCTCAGCGTGGAACCTCGCAAATCCCCGCGTCTTTCCTCTACATCCTGGCGAGGTGTCCGGGGCAACTGTGCGCCTCTCAGCCACGTGCACACCGAGCGGGACCCGGAAACCTGCTTCAGTGGAGCTTCCGTTCCACGCTGTGGTTCTGCCTCAGCTCCTCCGGAAGCCGGGTCCACTGGGTTCCTGCATCTTTTTTTCTAAAGTAATCTTGATTTTTTTTTTTTTTTACTGTGATCCACAGTAAGAAATACATTTTATATTGTAACTCAAGACAGCATCCATATTTATATAGATACCATTTGCTCTTATACCTTTTTGTTCTATTTGATATTTTTAAAATGTTGGTCGCTACTCAATGTATTGATTTTACAATCCATTAATGAACCAGGACCTGCAGGTTGAAAAGAGGTTGAAAAGCACTGTCCTGTGATTATTGTCTGTGGCATAAACTTTATGCCTCAAGTCCTGCAGGGCTCTGCTTTGTTACCCAAAAGACAGGATTTTGAGGCTCGAAAGTTTACTTTCAAATTACAGTTTTTGACATGGATATTTTAAAATGATTTTGAAAGTAAAGATGCACTTATGTCTCATCATATTACTGCTGTAAGAACACTTTTATTCTGGCATGAGGCCGAGCAGAGTTTTCTGATGCAAAAGGATAACTACATGAGTTAACATTTCTTAATATTTTCTTGCCTACACCTTCTCCCAAATATGCCAAGGTGGCATATTGATTATTTTGCATTAAAGTTACTTGAGAAACGTTCTGTACAAGAAGAATACTCTGACTCTCCTTTTTCTCACTGAGAAAGTTTCCATGGAAAGGTATCCTCCCTATGCCGAGAGGATGGAGGACATCCTTATCTGGGGAGACAGGGAATTGGAAGCTGAGAAAGCTGTATACACAAACTTTGTTACTTCTTCATTAATTTGCTACCCCGAGCAAAAAACCCTTTGTTTTGTCAAATCTCCACAAATAATTGATTATTTGTGTCTAAAAAGGAACAGCCTGCTTTGGTCACTTCTTAGGTCCTATGCCTAAGGGGCTTCCATATACACCAAATTAAATTTCTTTTTCTCCTGTTAATCTGTCTTATAACAATTTGATTGTTAGACCAGCCAAAATAAACTAGAAGGGTAAAGGAAAATTGTTCCACGCCTACACGAGGGATCTGGAATTTTTTCTGTAAAAGGCTGAATATTATATATTTTTGGTTTTTCTGGCCATGTGGTCTCTGTCATAACTACACTTGTGTTGCAGCCATAGATGAATAGACATGGCCGTGTCCCAATGAAACCTTATTTATTTATGGGCGCTAAAATTTGAATATTATATAATTTCGATGTGTCACAGAATATTCTTCTTCTTTCCATTTATATTCAACCATCTAAAAATGTAAAAACAGCTGTGAGTGATACAAAAACAGATGATGGGCTAGATTTGGCTCAAGGACTATGCTTGCCGACTCCTGCTTTAATCTAACGACTTGACAGTTGAGAACTTTCCCAAGGCCTGGTTTTAAAATTCTACAAAAAAATTGGGAAGTGGTTTACTCAAATGAAGGAAATCTGGTGAAGGAACTGACCTTAAATCATAGCTTGACTCTTTGTTAAAGTGCTTTATATTTAATACAAATCAAAATGCATAAGTGAATTGTTAGCATTTCTATACCTGCGATCTACTGTGTGTTTTATATACTGGATGCTTATATCTTAAAAAGGAAAACTTTCTATTTAGTGGAATATTTGTAATTTGTTGTTCTCTATGATGTTTATGCTATAAAACTTAGGCACTTCTATAAATACATATAAAATGTAAATGTGTGTGATACTAGAGTTCTTATAAGTTCTTATAAGTATATGATTATTGTTGTTACTGCATACTGAAAGGAATTGATCCAAAGGGCAAACTCTAATGAGAAGATTCATTTATAGGTTTATTAAAAAAAATTTTTTTTGTAGATTTCATACTTTGATCATAGCTGAGGGGGTGGCGGGGTGTGTGGATACTGTGTCAAGTTGCCTGTTGTCAGGTTCATCCCCTACCCTTCTCTTGCTCTGCTCTGTACCACAAGGAACTACATTTCCCAGGCTTCCTTCCCCTCAGGCTTCTGGGTAGGTGTAGCCAATGGGAGGACTGATAAAAGATTGGAATGCGGGAGGAAGGCAGAATCCAGGGCATTTCTCCAACTCTCTGCTTCCTATAGCATTTTCTGCTGCAGCTGCATCTGTTCTCAGACTAGAGCGCCTCCCTCTGGCATCCTAGTTCCTGCTACTCATCCCTGGGTCATCCTCTGTTCTAGCCCCCACTCTGGGCTCTAACACCACCTCTTCCCATTGTCCCTTCATCTTTAGGAGCATAACAGCTTCTTGCTGTTGATAATCTCTGCATTACCCTCCTGTTAGTCCCTATACTGACAGCCAGTTCATTTTGCTGTCTCTTACAATGTCTCTTAAATATGGCCCAGACCATCTGCTCCTTGAAGGTTGGGAAGGCAATCTCTGATATGAAATCATAACTCAAAAGACAGACGCCTAAGGACTCTTAAGTGTAAACTTTAATTTTCTCTCCTGAAAAGTCAGGTTACTGACACTGTTAAAGTCCGCTGACCAAAGACCTCCAGGAATACACTTGTAGTCAAAGTTAGGTTTGGGGAGAGAGCACACTGGAGGAATCTTGGGGCATCTAGCTAAAAGGGAGTTGGGAGAAGCTTATTATTCTGAGGAGGGTGTGAGGAAATCAGACATCAGTTATGGATTGGGTGTTGTCAGGAAGCAGGGCAATTCAGTGAGTAGGTATTTCAGTAATCTTTATGTAGGAGGAAGGAGGATTAAAGTGGGGCTGGAGCTGTTACTGGTCAGAAAGCACAGTCACTTAAGCTGGAAAGGGGGTTACTTATCTCTGTGATTGCAGAGTATCCTTATCTCTCTCCTGTTTCAGACATAGTTATGGAGGGACCTTGTCTCCACCTTGTTCTATCACAGGTAACAGAGTGGCCTTTTCTGATTATTGTTGATACTGTAAAACATTGTGTTCAAGTGTCCTGGCATTTAGCTTCCAGCTCCTGGAATTTTTTTTTTTTTTTTAATAGTTGTGACACCAACCTCACAGACATATTGAGAAGATTGAATATAATTATATAACACCATATGAAAATTCAGAGAAATGTTTTCGGGGACATAGTAAGTGCTTAAAATAAATATTAGCTTCTTCTTATTGTCGTTATTGCTAAGCAGTGATAGACTAGACCCGGAGCCAGCTTGTACTGGTTTGCAGGAGCCAACTGTACACATCTCTACCTAGCTCAACATTCAATGATTTCAGTGACTTCACAGCTGTAGCTTGAGTCAGCTATGGTAGGAGAATCTATACCAGAATAGTGTTTTTCCCTGGAGAGCTGGTTATTAAACATATCAACATACCACTGCCTGGGATGACCAGGAGCCTCAATAGCCCAGTGAGAAATGAATGTGGAAATGGAAGGGCACTTAAGAAAAGTATTTGTTTTGATTGGAGTCAGAAGAAATTGGAAAGTCAGTCTAAAGTAAAGTCATACCTAATATGAAGTCCACATTATTATGAGAATTTTAGGGTAGTATAACATTTGCAGAGTACCACTATCCATTTCTACATTTCTTTTTTTTTTAATGTGTACAAAGCTTTATTTTTTCTTGATCAATATATTTTTATTGAAGTATAGTTGATTTACAATGTGTTAGTTTCTGCTGTATAGCAAAGTGATTGTTATACACACACACACACATATATATATATATATACATTCTTTTTTAAAAATATTCTTTCCCATTATGGTTTATCATAGGCTATGGAATATAGTTCTCTGTGCTATACAGTAGGACCTTGTTGTTTATGCATTCTATATACAAAAGCTTACATCTGCTGACCTCAACCTCCCACTCCATCCCTCTCCCAACCCCCTCTCCCTTGGCGACCACCAGTCTGTTCTCTATGTCTGTGATTCTGTTTCTGTTTCATAGTTAGGTTCATTTGTGTCATATTTTAGATTCCACATATAAGTGATATCATACGGTATTTGTCTTTCTCTTTCTGACTTACTTCACTTAGTATGATAATCTCTAGTTGCACGTTTCTATATTTCTGCCCAGCTTGGATTTATAAGGTGAGGAAGTGAAGTGCAGGAAGAATCCTAAATTAGTTTACAAAATAATTATACATTATTAATGAGGTAATAATTTTTAGAATTTTGGAGAAATTTGTGTATTTTCTGCCATATGTGTAGCATGTGTGTGCCAATGACTCCCATTACTTTATCACTTGGTGTATTATGAGAAAGATGTAATTATGATATTTAGAGTTAAGCACTAAAATGTGGGACATTAATAAAAAAGCAATAGTAAAACAGTATTGTATTAGTGATACCAGCTGCTTTATAGCACCCATAAAAAAACCATAAAAACCCCCCATAAATCTCAGTTTTTCACCTCAATAAATGTTTTTCTCTCAGGCAACATCTAGTGCAGATTGTCTGGCTGGTCTTCACATGGTCGCTGAGAGACTATCGTGTGACTTTGGAGTCTAGGACCATGGAGTCCCCTGCGTTTGACAGATAGAAGGCAAAGGGACATAGAGAGGAACCCCCCAAACCAAGAGAGGCTTTCCTGGGTCAAGCGTCAAAGTTTCAAACTGGCCGGTTACAATTCTTTCCACATTCCATTGTCCAGATCTCAGCCGCATGGCCGAAATTAATTGCAAGGGAGGCTAGGAAATGGAGTTTAGACTGAATGTTTGGGTCCCCCCCCCAATTCATATGTTGAAACCTAATCCCCAGTGTGATGGTATTTGGAGGTGGGGCCTTCTTCGGGAGGTGATTCAGTGGAACCCTCATGAACGGGATTAGTGTCCTTATAAAAGAGACCCCAGAGGACTCCCCGGCCCCTGCCACCACGTGAGGACACAGCCATACTGAACTGCTAATGCCTTGATCTTGGACCTCCCAGCCTCCAGAACTGTGAGAAAGAAATGTTTTTTTGTTTAAGCCACCTAGTCTATGATATCTTGTGATAGCACCCCAAACAGACCAAGACAATTGTATTTCCAAGAAAAGGAAACAGACTTTGATAACTACTCTAGCAGCCTCTGCTGCAATAATTTACCACGTGTTCTGTGTCACAGGGGATCCACAACCAAAATGAGGGACATATATCAAGTCTGAGAGTCTGATTTCTTAGAGAGGCCACCATCCCTCTGGGTCAACTTCCTGGTGTTTGTTCTTAGCAGGGAGTGGTAGCCATGCTATGGTGAGGTGGCTGTGGTAGCCAAAGAGGATATGTTATGTGGAGGCAAGCTGACCTCTCAGACGGGCCCCCAAAGAGGCTATGCCTTAGCTTTTAGTTTAGTTATTTTCAACAGGTAATCAATAAATATATAAGTAAAATATATGGTATACTAGATGCTGATATACAGTATGCAGCATCTAGCCTAGGAAAAGCAAGGAAAAGAGATAAGGAGAATCAGAGGTACACAATTTTGAGACTACTGGACAGGATATTCTGAAAAATGATCCACTACTGGAAAACAGACGCACCTCTCTCTGAAAATTAAAAGTTCCAGTTCTTAATCTTGAAAAATGGGTCCAGAGCTCAGGATTCATTTTTCAGAATATCTTTTTCTAGGAGTTCAAAGCGACCTCTCCCTTATTTACATCTCGGGAAAAAATCTCATTGAGATTCGAAACCCGCCTGCAGTTTCCCAGACAGGCGCTTTAACCAGTCAAACCATGGTGACGGGATCACTTGCTTCCTCCGGCAAAAAAGATTTCCTGCTCTTCTTAGGGGCAGTTTCAGATCCAGTGATCAGATTAGAAAGAACTCTCGCAGTATGAAATCGATCATTTCAACTAAGGACAAGAGCGGGTGTAAGGAGACGCCGCTGTCGCGCAGATGGAATGCGGCACAATTAAACTTCACTTACTTGGTACAGATGATTAATTTCATAGATCAGGTTGACAGGTAAAGGAAAAGGGGGGCTCCCGCAGGACCTCGTGGCGCAACGGTAGCGCGTCTGACTCCAGATCAGAAGGTTGCGTGTTCAAATCACGTCGGGGTCAACTGTTTTAGTGTCTGTGGGGTGTACTGGTCTATGAAGTGAAACGTAGAGAACGACAAAAATTCCTTCCCTGCTTTCTCCAAAGTTGGATACCCTTAAGACATCTTTAGAAAGTAAATAAATACGTAGGTGTACACTACTGTTACGTGCTTTGGGGGTTTTTCTCTGGGCCCATAAAGACATTTTTATTCTTTTGTTGCAAAAAACATTTTTCTTTCATTGCAAACGTTCTGAATTTCACTCTTCACTAACTCCCAGCCTTCTCTCCACGCTCACTTCTGTGCTCCCCGACCCATCTCCTGACCCACGTCTCTCTCCAACCGTCAGAAGCTTAGCAGATCTTCTCAGACAACTAGTCAGATTCGAGGGGGTGACCTCAGCTCACCTGCTTCACACCTGGGTCAGCTTTTCCTTGCTAGAGAGCTTACATAGCGAGCGGATTCGTGGCTCTCTGCGATTCCCCTGCTCCTGCAAACCATGGAAAGAGTCAGTTCATTTCCGCTTGCAGAAAACCTGAACGTAGTTTTTTGTTTGGTTTGTTTTATTTGCCAAATTGAGACTAGAGGAAATGAACCATTACATCAGAGAAAGTTAATCCTCTGGGCTAGAAGTTCCCTGAACCCCCTAAAACTCTATGTTAAAAAAAAATGTACAGGAATGTGCATTTTTTCTTACCTGGGACTCGAGAACCCTCCAACAGATTATGAACGGTCACATGACAGCATGGAAGAAAGGGAAAGCACAATTATTTCATCAGAGCCTAT